>NW_024609882.1:5197994-5414283 GCF_016920785.2 Ixodes scapularis | reverse complement strand
CAGTAGCCGACGCGACGATCCGATACCGCCAGTCAGGCAGCGTCAAAGGTGCCTCGTCACGATGTTCGTGTTTCCTACCACCAAATAAAACAATCGCGCACAAAAACAAAATCGCAGGGTCATGGCGCATTTCTTGTATACGCTGATTGGTTTAGCCGACGATAGGAAACGCACAAAGGCGATGAGCTCACTGACGATGCCGTTTTGCAGCTGCTCAACTGAATGAGCTTATAGGGTATGGCGTTCTTGGTTTTTATTGCTTGTGTGTGTGTGTGTGTGTGTGTGTGTGTGTGTGTGTGTGTGTGTGTGTGTATGTGTGTTATAATTTTTTTTTCGCCAAAACAGTTTCACATGTTTTATTTTGTTTTTTTTCTGACACGTGTTGCATTTTGAAGCTACAATCCGAGGCTGCGTGCATATGATCTTTCTTTTGTTCGTCTCATTTCCTTGAGCACTGAGCGAATAAAAGGGTTTCGTTGCGCGGGGGCAGCGGGCTGCCACGTGGAGCTCGCGACTGCCGTACTCCGGGAACTGTGATTGGGCCTGAAAACAGAGATACATTCACAAAACAGCGTTTTTTTTTTTGTTACAGTGATTAGTTGAGCGTTGCGTGTTCTTCTGACTAATCACTAAACGCACTTGGTCAAGCAGTTTAAGAAGCGAAGGACGTGGCTTTTTGTGTTCTCGCTTCGTGATTGGTTCGCAGGCGTTCTTATAGGCTAATGCTGCAATACCATTGGTTGCGCGGGGCGATAATGAGATGCTCGGCCACGCCTCGTCTTCCTTAAGTGGCCATAGGCCCCGCCCTCCGGTAACATAACAAGAAGCTTCGAGTTGCAGTGCTCATGTAAATCGTATTTACTTCATGCGATGCTAACAAAAGCCAGTGTGTTGGAAAGGTGCTTCGAGTGCATTTTACTTAAAGTACTACTTAGAATATAGGTATAGAAAACTTGTACCTTATTTGAAGTACATTATCTGAGTGTGTATACTAGTGCATTACTTAATTTTATTTTTATTCGGGTACTTTCCGCTGGGAGCTAGTTCAACTCCCTACTTTGAAATACATTTCCAGAATTTGGTCTAGTTAAATTTGTAGCACAAAATGATGCTTCGTCAACCAATAAGTGCCCTACAAGTTGAATGTGTCGAAGATTTCGTCACAGAGAGTAAAACACCTATACTCCGTGGCCACTTGACCTTATCCAATGTCCGTCGCCATTTTCGAAAATAGCGAATACACCCCCGATTACCCCTAAATATGCATACCATTTAAAAAAAAAAGGAAAAAAATGAAAGCCGTTTACAAATCCTTGTAACGCCGAATTGGAGCGCAGCTCTTGAGGGAGAGTAGGGAAGGGTACTGAGGGGGGTCACGTCACCTGCGGGTAGTCACGTGACCCCGTGGGGGTCACGTGACCTCGGGGGGGGGGGGGTCACGTGACCCCCCCCCCCCCCCCCCCGGTTACGCCGACGCCGCTCAGGCTGGAAACGGGCCCCTAAGAGCTGCGCTCTAAAACGAAAAAAAAAAAAAAAAAAACACTGTAGAGGGGGAAAAAGGACATTATGAAAGACTGTGTTAAAAAGTACCTGTACTTTACTTTAAAGGTACACTGTATTTAACTGTAATTGTATATTCATAACTGGCAGTTTCGGGAACGTACTCCTTGACACTCCAAACTGGCAAGCGGCCGATACGAACTACTTCGACGGCTAAATCTGGCCAACGAGTCAAGCAAGGGCGCCAAAAGACAACATGTAGATACCAGGTTTCGAAGCAACGCGCATATACATCATGTACCCACGAAACGGATGCTTGTAATCATGGGCGTACCAACCGGGGGGGGGGGGGGGGGGCGCAAGGGGGCGCTTGTCCCCCCAGGCATGTGTTTTGCCCCCCCCCCCCCCCCCCCCGAAACAGCCGCCACTGGGCAGGACAAACAGTGGCGGGCGGCGCCCAGGGGATACCAAGCCCCCCCCCCCCCCCCCCCCACACACACACACACACACACACTCAAAAACAAGTTGGTACGCCACTGCTTGTAATGCTCGAATCACGTCGGTGGCTCTGATATATAGAAACTTTAAAAATCCCCTCACACACACTAAGAGGTCGTGGGACATTTCGGACAATGGAAACAATTCAATCCCCCATCTCCGAATTGGACAGCGAACGTAGCGCACAAAACCCCATCGCAAAGGAGAACCGAAATAGAATCCCTCCAAATTCTGATTGTTGTGTAGCTGGCCCAGTATCCATAAAAAAGTGCACACAATGGCTACCCCCCCCCCCCCCCCCCCCAAACCCAAACCCCTAAGAAAAAAAAAAAAAAATTAAGTATATACATTAGCTTGTTATAAACATACACGCTGTCTAAAAACAAACCTGCTTTCTAGGTGTTAGCACCGCCCATGCGCAGAAGCCACATTCGCAGATTTGTTTGAGATGAAAGCGTCAGCGACACCGCTGGTACGTGACGTCATAGAGAAAATACTGTCACTTTTTGGTTAAATACCCAACACCCCGGAACGAAAAAAAAAGAAGAAAATGTCGGCACCACGTTTACCGGTTTTAATAGGACATTAGGACGTTCGTGCATGATATCATGTTAGAGCACAACGCAGGGAGGTGGTGCGCGCTGTATTGCTTCGACGATGTCATTTCCCACCGAGTTGCAGATTGGTAGAAGACGGGCATAATTTCGAAGTTGGTCAACAGTTACATAATAAAATGACAATACTAATAGAATCGAAATTTCTCTCTCAAAACCAGCACGATCGAGTCGTGTATTTCGGAAAAAATAAAATAAATAAAAGTATTTAGTGACGGCAACCGTGTAATTTCATTCACACCGTTGAGACACAATAAACGCCACTGCAAAAATTAAAAACAAATATATATATATATATATATATATATATATATATATATATATATATATATATATATATATATATATATATATATATATTGATAAGGTTCCTTCAGACATATAATAATTTTATATTTAAATTGTTAAATAATGTAATCGAACATGTTGAAATTCGAGATGCACAAAAACAAACACATTCATCCATCATACGTTGCATCTCTGAAAAAATAAGAAAAAAATGTTACGAAATTTTTGCAGCGAAATAGCAGATTTTTGCGATTAAATAAAAAGGACGGGGACGTACGCTAAGAAGTGTTTAAATTGTGCCTTTCGTTTTTCTTTTGTTCTTCTTTTTTTAATTTTGTTTTTACACTTCCGCCTAGGCATCGAAAGCTGGCGCTCTAAACTAAGATGCAATGAACTCAGAATAAGTTCCTGGCGGTTTCGATACGGACGGGCTGCCGAGTTCCGGCGTTCTCGGTTGTAGTACTGCGCATGTCGAATCGGCCTTTAGCGAAGTCCTGTCCGAAAACATCGGCGCGCGAAGTCCCGTCCACCCATTTGTTGTCATAAGCTGTCTGGCACGTGCTCAAAGCCAGTATTACAGGACCCCCTGAAATCTGTAGCGCACAACGGCTTATAAGGTTATGTTTCATCTCGCTTTTTTTTTTTCTTTGTTTCCCTTCTGTACCAAAACTTTCCGGCATACCTGAAATTTATTTCCCGGTATAAACAAAGCCCCCCCCCCCCCCCCCCCCCCCCCCCCCCCCTTCAAGGGGCTGCTCGGGAACACAAGTGTTTTCGCTTCGAATCGCTTCGAAGACTCTGGATGGGGTGCACCGGTGGCGGGGGCAAGGGGGGGGGGGGGGGGGGGAGCAGACGGGTCTTTGGGATATTGAAAACCTTCCGCCTATGCGCTACACTACTCTCTTTACAATAGGTCTACAGGGGACGCGCAATGATTTATACACCTCCCCGAGTTGTTGTCCCCCCCCCCCCCCCCCCTCCTCGTATTGAGAATTCTGAATAAGCCCCGGAGTTGCTTCATTTGCTCGGCAAATTCGTCTGTGAATTTCCTCGGCGGATTTGGAGCGATCCAAATCCGCCAAGGAATTGTAAACGCTAGCGCGCGCTTGTACGCGCAAAACACACACACAAAAAATCGCTATAAAATTGTTGCGAGTCCATCCACAGGATCCAATGCCCCGAAAAAGTGAGGGAGAGAAGGAGGCGAGAGCGCGCGGGGACGACAGAAAGCCGAGCTCTGATTGGAAGGATTAGTGGGTACATGCAAAGCTATAGCTGCCGTTGTCCCCACTGCACTTGTCGAACGCGGAACGCCGGCGCCTGACGCTTGGCTTTGCATTCGAACGCGTTCCACGAGTTCTATAGCTATACCCACTAATCAATCAAATCAGAGACATCAAAACGTAGAAGAGACAAAAAATAGAGGGACGGCGTCGTCGTCCTGTCTATTTGCTGTCTCTTCTACGTTTTGATGTCTCTCCTCTATTCCAGTCTCGGGTTCAATCCAACATAGCCTCGTATCTCGGCGCATAGACCGATCTCACGAACCATTCGGCGCATGCGTGACGCCGCCAATATTATTTCACAGAAGGCAGGCGGAAGTGCACGAAGAAGACCCCAGGAGCGGTTGTACTGCGCGCACTGGCTAAATATCTCATCTCCAGCAAGTGACTAGTCGCAACTTTGAAAACGGCTGACCAACTACGCGCTGTATAAATATCCACGCAACCCCAAATTATTTTAAGACGACTCGTGCCGTCCCGTTGTCTGCACGCGCAGAGCTCCACCGAGGTTGCCGCACGCGCAGAAAGACTAATAAAAAGTTCCTCCGCGCATTGCGGAAGCGGTGCGGTAGTCAGACTGGCTTGCTGATGCAGAATAAGAACAGCAAGGGGTACTCTCTCGGACCCCCTGCCTCTAGCACGCGTTCGCTGCCTTCCGTCGTACTTTGGTCGCGCGTGCACGGTCGAAGCTTGCGAGAGGCTGAAGCGTTATCGAAGGCAGGAGGAACCTCCCTGCCGTTCTCATCTTCGCCGGCAGCCTTGACAGCGTTGTACGCCAAGTACAACGGATGGTTTTGAGTAAACCATTTACTTTTTGCTACGTTTATTTTTATTTCTTGCTAACTATACGTTTGCAGCGCTGCTAACTGCTCTAACCATGTTTGGGGTGCTTTTATTTTTATGTTTTGTTTGCACCGCTGTGTGTGCGTTCTTCTTGGCTTCTGTCTTTTGCGTTGTTTTTTCCCCTTCAATATGTCAAACGAACTAGCTCAACTCCACGCCTTGTAACTATGTTTATGTTCATCTGTGCGTGCGTGCGTATGTCTGTGTATGTGTGTGTGCGTGTGTGTGTGTCGGAATTTTGTCGGGAGTTTTATCATTCTTAAATCGACCGTTCAAAATATGTTTACTCCAGGAGCTCCTTGCATCGAAAACTGATACATTTCAATAAGACAGATAGAAAAGGTCAGAAAGGCGAGGCTGACTAGCGTACTTGTTAGCATACCCGATCGGTAATAGGGAGGCCCGGTGTTCAAATCCCGGTTCCCGCCAAAGGTTTTGTCTTTCGGCGGCTTCGTAGCATTAATGTAATTCGGCGCGGCATGGTAGTGAATTAAGATTTTCGCGAATTTAAATAAGCTTACATCAACGAAACCACGCGGCTGTCATGACTGCAAATGCGTTACTTGAATAAGTCAAGTAATACTTGCAGCCATAACAATCGCAATTATCTTCTTTTTTTAACACATTAACCTTTTTGAGAGCAAGTGCCAGTTGACTGACTTCCCTTGAATTTCCGAGAAAACAACATCAAGAATTTTCCTGGGATGTTCGTAAACTCCCAATTTTAGTCTTTAGCGTTTAGTGGAGTTGTTTTGATGGTTCATGAACAACCTCAAGTCGGGAAAGCATTTTACGTTTTCTAGAGAGAGCAAATTGTAACATCTTACTTCTTCCGCGGTTGCTTGAAGGTTATTGGAAAGGTCGTTGCTGTGAACTACAAAAATTACGATGCAAAAACTGGGCCCAGGGCCACTTGCCGCTGACGTTCACACCTGCGACTCTATCGTGTGCTTCTCAGTACATTCTCCTCTGCATTGTTCTGTCTGCTTTCGCTCCAAAGCAGCTCACGGCCCTGACGGATTGAAAACACAAATGTTTTTTCTCGGCATATATTTTTTTTTGTAATAAAATTTGGGAAAGGTTTGATGTGGTTTAAAAGTCTTGTGGACAGTCGAAAGGTTGTTGATCGATGTCTTCTGATTCCCGTTCAGTTTTCTTAGTTTAATAATCCTCAAAGGCACTTCAATGAAGTGCATTACATGAGAGGGGGGGGGGGGGGGATTTAGTGCAAAATAACTAAGAGTGAAGGTTTTTCATTAACAGTTCGGCTAATTATGAACTAGAGACATACTTACAGATAATATAAAATACGCAATTAAGAAAAAAGTAAATGATATCGATTAAGCATTTTCACTAAAGAAAAGCACTTGTGAGGTTTACCTCGCAAAAATCACTGAACTTAGCTTGGGTGGTTTCGAGCACGATTTTTTACAGGTAGAGGATCCCACTCAATAATAGCTAGGGGAAGCGGGGGATTTAGAAATTTATTAGCTCTCGCGAATATAGAGTTTACTTTTAAGTATTGGTCATGACGTAATTTGATGTGAGATGACAGTAGACAGTGCGTGCTAGAAAGAGAAGAGGAATGGTAGATATTATGCAACGGGACAAGACGAGCACATTTAGTTCTTCAATAGGCGAAACTCTAGATTTGATTTTAGTGCAGCGCTTGACGTCCGTGAGTAGTCGTGCGATGCAAAACGAGACGCTTTATTTTGAACCGAGTCGAGTTTGTGGCCAGCTCATAGCCCACAGAAAAGAACTGCATGAAAGGGAGAGGGTACGCCTCCTAACTCCAAAGATATTATGAACGAATGAGCGTTCATCTCCTGTTCCCAAGAAATGCTACCTGGATGCTGCTATAGAAAAAGAGCAGCGTGCACTGCCAGAAAATGCAAAGAGAGGGCGCAGTTAAATTTAATCAACAATGCTATTTTAACAACAGCCGCAGCAGCAGCAGCAGCAGTAGTAATAATCAATCAATCAATCAATCAATCAATATTATATATGATGCCAAAAACAATTATAAGGTCTTGGTGCTGGCATACCGACATATTCAAACACTTACTAAAATGAAACATAAAAACACTAGACAAGAACCCATAAGCAGTACATTTCATCACGCATAGAAAGAGGGAATATTAGCGCATTGGCATTTCAGTACAGCTAAATGTTATAGCCTCAAATTTAAAGCATTACTCGCTTGACAAGAAAAAAATACTTTTCAGAAGAGCATTAGCTCGAACATACTTTCAACCGAATGACCGAATTCGTTTGAGCTAGAAGACCCGGAGAATCAATAGACCTGTGCAAGGTCCCAAACAAAAATAACAAGTCCACCTTTTCTCGGCGACGATACAGACCAAGTAGTTTGATACGTTTCAGCAAAGCCTCGTAATTCAACGAATGATCATCGCTTGTGAAATAGCGTTTTTTAAAAATAGAAATACGTTTTTTTGTTGTATACGTTCTATTCTGAGTGAATTCGTTTTACCGATGTCATTCCACACTACCGACGCATATTCTAGCTGAGAACGGCTGAGTGAGTAAAGGGTAATAAAAGTACACAGAGTGGTGAATTCTCTAGTCACGCGACTCACAACTCCCGAAGCTCGCAAGGATACAGTAATCATTTTCCCCACATGAACATCAAAACGCAGGTTTGAATAAAAAACAACACCAAGATCTCTTATTTCTATTACACGGGTCAGTAATTCTCTGTCAATGAGATAAGGGAAGCATACGTTTTGCATTTTGCGTAAAAATGTCATTACTTTTGTTGTTGAACGATTAAGACGAAGCTTGTTTTCTTTGCACCAAACGTTCAAGGAGTTGACGTCGGTCTTTATAGCTTTGCGCAGTCATCAGTAGTTCGAATTTCTTTGTATATTTTAATATCATCCGCATACTGCAGGAATAACGAATCTGAAATAACTAAAGGGACATCGTTCACAAAAATAGAGAATAAGAGAGGCCTAAAACAGATCCCTGGGGCACCTCGGAGTTTGTTTTGTAGGGTCTGGAGGCAGTATGATTAACTCGAACAAAACCTTCCCTGTGCAATAGATAACTCTTAAACCATTCAAGCAATTCCCCACCAACACCATAGTGAGAGAGCTGAGCCAGCAATATTTTGTGATCAACTAGATCGAAGGCCCTACTCAAATCAAAAATAAACTACATCGAGTTGGCCCTGCTTACACACGACGCGTGAAGCGGTTGACATGAAAGTGACCAGATTAGTTGTCGTCGACCTGCCAGGAACAAAGCCATGCTGGTTGGGAATTAAGAGGTTTCTGAAACACAAAGATACAAATTTATGAACAACTGTTCATAAGAGAAGGAGCTCAGAAGGCAGATCGGCCTATAATTAAATACGTCCCCGCCTTTTCACGCCTCATGCAGAGGAACGACTACAGCGAGCTCCCACATGTCTGGAAGTATCTCACACAACATAAGCCTGAATAGATCATGCTAAGATTTAATTAAAGCGGAAGGTACTCCATCGTGACCAGCTGGCAACTTTGGTCTCCTTTTTCCTAATACACTCCTCAATAACCTCCTCGCTGACTAAGATCGAGTCAAGGATGTTAGCAAACCATGACCGAGCGCGCCTACCTGATCGGTGTAAATCGACCTGAAATGATCTGCAAATATTTCTGCTGTGCTTTCTGCAGTGACACCGTCTAGAACGATCACCTTCGATGAATTTGCTTTTTCTGTACGCGAACCAACGTACTGCCAACACTTTCTGGGATTTCGACATAAATCCGACTCCTCTGCTTCTTGGTGTGCCCATAAACTGCGCATCGCCGAGCGCTCATTCTCCGCCCAAAAGTAATTTAGTTTTGCAATGCAAAAAAAAAAAGAAAAAAAAAAAAAAACAAATGGGGGGGGGGGGGGGGTAAGTGGCTACATTTATAAAATAGCAGTCACCACAACATGAATACAATATTAAACACAGCTAATAATATCAACAGCCACAAGCACCGCACAAGTTGTAACAAGCTAAGTAATTAAACAAATCAATGCATAACTAAAGAATATAAATAATTAAAAAAAAAGACGGCACAAAAGAGCGCAGAAGGGCAAGTAGAAGGTACTCAAAGAAAGGCGTTCAATATTATGTTAAAAAAAAAAAAAAAATGGATAACCTAGACTTTTTTATTTTTTATTGTAGAACTTAAAGGGGATTTTGAAATATCTAAAAATTGCACTAGCGGTTATCTAAATCCCTATCTGTGATTGGTGTTCGTGGTGACGTCACCAACTGAGGGGAAAAGTAATGTAAATAGGAAATTTGAGAATGCAAACGTAAGGTTTTGCCGATTTCTTTTTTTTTTTAACAAAAGAATATATATATATATATATATATATATATATATATATTTTTTTTTTTTTTTATTTGGTCCAGGGAATTATGCAAATTTCGTTCACGTATTTATTTTTGCTTGTGGCTGTAGTCAGGAGACTGCAGAACATACGTATTCCTCTACTAAGGGCAGTATTGTTTTGAATACATATTCACCTGAAAACACACAAGCCACTGTGAATTCAAATCTCACACCATTCCTAGTCTATCCACAACCTTAAATTATTTTCGTTTTCCCTTTATTTAACGATGCATACAAGGGGATAAGGCCGCATCACCGCCGCAAAAAGGTGGCTCCCTCCGCTATGTTCAAATGCTAATGACGCCAATATACGACGCACGAAACATACATCGAACTAAATCACAAGGAAGAAGCGAGGCCATCGAATCAGATTGTCTGCGAGCGGCGGAGCATTTTTGGCGGCAACGCTCGTATCATTGCGCGACGGGGCCGATTGTACCAGCGGCAGCATTTTATCCGGCTCGCCCGAGCGTAGCAACACAGCTGCCAGGCCACTCGCTCCCCGGCTAAAAGCAGCCCACGAAGAAAGCAAAAAGTAGAAGCGGTCGGAGGGGGGACGCGCGTCATTTAGCCACGTGACACATCACGTGACGTCATCGTTTGTTGCACCGCGCCATCTACTAACCTTTACCGGAACTACACCGCAGCTGCGGCTCAATGCAGGTCACTTATAAAAGTCTGCTACAAACATTAAAATACCACACAGGAGACAAACTGAGTCTATTAAAGCCGAAATTGCAGGTAAAATGCGCGAAATCGGTCACGTAAAATCGCTTTCTCCTTGTAAACAACATTGGAACTACTTTGGAACGCGGAGGAGCAGTGGAGGTTGCGAACAGGCCGATTTTGAAACGGCAGATTCGGCGGGAAAACACCAGGACGCCATTTTGAACACGAAAAATCCGACGGGCCGAGCTTTTCTTCCTCGTCCGAGGCATCGTTTCTGGATGATTTCGCCACGGAAACGGGTCGTGTTCGACACCGCCTGATCGCTGAAAGCGCCGTGGTCCCGCAGGGACACGTTTGATCCAGGTAAGCCCGCCGTTGCGCCCGCAATTTGCTTCATTCTGCTGGCTCTCACCGCTTCGGCGACGAACCGCCGCGCTCATCATGACATCTAGGGTGCGACGGATGCACTACAGCAAGCGCGTATTTGAGCGGTAGTCGCCGATACTCGTCGGATATTTCGGGAGGAAAAAAAATATACAAATAATGCGGAATGGTGGCGCACCGGCGCTAAGCAGCTCTCGCCTTTGCAGTCGCAGTTAATGCTTCCCACTACCTTTAGCAGTGAAGCATTCTGTGGGTTTTGTGCGGTTTTAAATAGGAATTAATGTAGGGGACCCGCGCCCGTTCGGCAAGCCGTCTAAAATGGCGGACCTGTCCTTTTTTTTTTTTTTTTTTTTTTTTTTTTACGCGGCCTGCGTTTTGGGTCGTAGCCGGTCGTAGCGGACTTTTGGAAAAACGTCTCGCCGAAAAGGTCTCGGCGGTTTTGTTGTGGTGACCAAACGTTGGGCGGTATCCGCGTTTCCCAGCTTCGGTGATAGTTCAGGCGCCAAAGCCTATTTGGGTTTTTACTTTTGGTTGTATTGACGCCGGGCAAAGGGGGCTTGTCCAGCTTGGCGGGCTGCCTGGTTCAGCCGCCGCAAAAAAAATTTGAGTGCTTTTTTAAAATTTTTATTTTCCAATCTGGACGACTAGGAAACGCTGGATCGGTAATCGCTGTCTTTCGTGAAACTGGTGCATCCATTAATTTTTTTTTTATCCCCCCGCACTGAAAGATTTTTCCGTTGCCGCCGCCTTGGGTTGGCTCTCAATTATTAGAGGTTTCTGGTTTCTTGCATTCTCCAAATAAAGCGATTGATATAGAGCTTAGAAAACCTAAACGCCCATTGCCCGAAGTCCATCTCGTCGATCAAAATACCGCAGCTTCTGTTGATATCTGCAAGTTTGTAGCGCGGGAGCCGCCGTGGCGACTTCCCGCCGATGGGATAGACATGGAGCACAGGAAACACGCTGTTTCCCGTCTAAAATTCACCAGAAAGTCTTGTCCTTCTGGTGAAATTACTCTGCAGTAATTTACATCGATGCACCATATCTTGGGTGTGCTTCACACCCAAGATATGATGCATCGAAGTAAATTACTGCAGAGTCGTTTATGCATAGCCAGACTGGAACCTAAAAGGTTTTCAAACACAAGTGCGAGCCCGCGAATCTAATTAAAAGGTTTTCATTAGTTTGCACTTCATGTTATGTTACAAAATTGCCTAGGTTTTGACTTGGTCATTCTTACCTTTATGCATATGATGTCAATCCCCACATGCAAAGACAACAGTCACAGACTGTAGGTGGGCAAGGTTTCTGCCTTGTTTGGACTGCACTGCGAATGGTTACCGTAAACCAGGGCCGTACCCAGAAAAAAATTTCAAGGGGGGTTTTCGGGGACAACGGTGGCCATTTTGAAAATGTCTATTGTCTTATTTTTGCCTATGAATCGTGGGCATCGGTGGCATATAATGGAGAGTTATAGCAAACCAAAGAACCGATCCCGGTTTGGTACCCAGTAGCCGACCGGTGCCACTGCGCGTGCACAGAGGTAGAGATTAAAATCAGCTGGCTGCAAATGCACCGACCAGGGCCATACCCAGAAAAAATTTCAGGGGGGGGGGGGGGGGGGGGCAGAACCCCCTAACCCCCCCCCCCTGGTTACGGCCCTGCCGTAAACAATGCTGGGACTAGAAAGGTGTCATGGCATGCACAAGTAGGCGCTGACTGGTATATGTTGCGTCGTCTTCCTAGACCCATTCCCAGTTTCATTTACTGGTAATCCTTCTCAGTGCAGTTCAAAGCCACTATAGTCCAATCCCAGGCACTGTTAATAATACAGTTTTGATTTGGTGGCAGTTTTTGCGGCCTGTTGAAGTTCAGTAAACCTTTCTGGCATACTAGGTATATAACACACCAGGAAACCTTTCGACAACTACGAAAACAGTGGATAATTTTTATTTTGTACCTTTCTAAACATATATCTACCTTTTCTTTAGTTCCTTAGCATTTGTATTGGGCAAACATTTACTTCCTACTCGTTTTTGGGAAGAAACAGATTTGTTTGTTCCTAGACTTCTTGCCACTTGAGGCACGTCCGCCCTACCTGCGTGACGCGGTCCACTCGGGTTTCATTCGTTTCGGGCAGACGCACACTGTTCGTTTATAAAAAAAGGGAATGTTTAGAGAATTGTTTTCTCGAGTGCCACGTGGAAGTTGCAAAGAGCAGGAGATGGTTCTTTCTGTCGTGAGCATGTGCCCCTCCGCTTCATCAGGATCAGGCTCATCATCCCCTGCGTCGCTCCAGTCTTTAAGTGAAGGCCGGCTCACGCCTTTGCGTTTGACTGTGATTGAGTGCATCATGATCTCTTGCGAGTTCTTACGAAACAACACATCACAGACCAGTGGGACATGCTGACGCTGGTGCCATCTGTCTGCCAGCCTTGGAACTGCGTATGACTGCAGTGGCTTAAAGGGGGGAGTGTAGTTATCGCGTAGCCTCCACCATGCATCGGGAATGGCCGCTCCCTGGAAGACGATGTAGGTGGCGCTTCGATCCGCAGCTCCGTTGGGTGCCTCAGTCGGCCGGCAGATAGAGGCACCCTAACACGCTTCATAACTAATATAAATATATCAAAAACAATTATTTGTTTCCAGTGAACTTCCAACGACATGATTTGTGTTTGAAGGTGAATAAAAAATGTGAAGCTAGCAGACGACAGTGTAGTCGACAGCTGCGAATCGGCCGGAGCCATAGCTGGAATGACGGTGCTGCAAGCGCCAGTGCCATCCGCGGCCGCCTTCCAACGCTGTGCCGCTTCTCCGGTTCATTCATTACACTACCCCCTTTAAGCCACTGTAGTATGACTAAAATCACTAGATCCTGGGAAAGTAGCGCCAAGCACCCTGTATGGTCGCCATTATGATTTATGGAATGAGCTGTTTTTTCCTTCACTTTTCAATTCTTGGTGAACCGATCTACATTCGCTGGTGACGGGTATATTTATAGAGTCGTTTCTTGTATACCGAGATCTTGCTATTTACACATGGGCGAAGGAAGCATGCATATTCGTACCGCCGCCACTTGCGGCGTTGGCGCTTGGAGGCTTTGAAAAACAATTTTTCTGCGTTGAAATACGTAAGAGGAGTAATATCATTGTAAGAGGTCTGTGGAGATAAGCATGTTTGATAAGTTGATTGGATACACAGTACCAAAGACTTACTTTGGCGGGGAACGCCTTCAGTACAACGAAGCTCCATAGTGATCTTGGCATGACTGGTTTAGAATGAAGCTTCGATGGGTTGGAAGGACCAAAATGGCGATTGCCATGGCAACTGAGACCGATCGGCCAGTCGTCTTGCGGAGCTCTAGTCGTCTGTATGTTTTTATCTGTTTGTGTCCTTTTAGCAAGCAGGGAAGGCAGTGGGACTATGTTCCCAGGATTGAGTGACTCTACGAATGACTACACTGGAGGTTTTAAGATATTTGTGAGATAAAATTATTTATTTGTTCATAATGCCTTACAGGCTCGTTGACAGCATTTGGTTAGGTGGAAAGGGGGGGGGGGGGGGGGGGGCTAATAAAATACAAAATTTTAAGGTATAAACAAAGCAGTGCACAAGACAAGAATGCGTAGCATCAACTGAAACTAAGTACCTACTCAGAATTTTACAGAGAAAATAATTAAACAAGGAATAATACATATACAACATAATAGATACTTGTGGCTACACTTCAAACGCAGCAAGACAAACGAATGGGCAGATTAAACAGCTGCCTACCTACCTATGAGTCGCTTTTAACCTTCTCAAAAAGTATCTCAAAGTCAACGACTAAAAAATTATGCGTAAAAGAAAACTAGGAAATTTGCGCAAATTAGAAGCATTCCAGGGCTACTCTATAAATTGTGCCGATGTTCTCTTGTAAGCACTCACAAGGGATCACAATTTACTCGGTCACAGTTAAGCGCAAATGTGCGAACAAGCTGTGCACTTTCTTTACATACAGAGGTGAAATAGCGCAAGCACAAAAATTGGAAGAACGTTCTTCCCCTCTCTGTGTCTGTGTTATTTTACCTCAGTATGTACAGTGCTTACCAACTAGCCCAGGTACCAACCTCATTAGAGCACTTTCTTTTTGAAGGAAGCTTAGGAATGTCATCGTGAAACTCATCTGCATCGGGAGTCACTGTTTTGGCTGTGTGCCGGTAGCTTTCTGATGGGCGCATACACTTCCAGGTGCATGGAGTTGGTGAAACTGAGGCCAGGCTAATGTGGTGCTTTCATGGAGGGGGCTAAATTTTCGGCATTGTTTGCAAGAAATGACGAGCATGGGCCGTCATTTTCGCAGTTTCCTCTGCCTGTGCCAAAACCAGCAGGAAGATGTTTCAGGGTCAAAATGTTTGAGAAGCCGGAAAAATTCTCGGAGAAAGTATCTCGTAAAAGAGAACAGAGAACCACAATCACTGATGTCACTGGTACACCTTATACTCAATTTTATACTTAGTATACAATGTTGTCGAGGCTACTGGTGGGAGCACATTGCTTCATCATGGTTTCG
Organism: Ixodes scapularis; assembly: GCF_016920785.2. Lineage (NCBI taxonomy): Eukaryota > Metazoa > Arthropoda > Arachnida > Ixodida > Ixodidae > Ixodes > Ixodes scapularis. The sequence continues at coordinate 5,399,258 of NW_024609882.1, read as the reverse complement.
TTTGTATGAGAATGCGTGCAGATGATCTGCGGTATCAAACCCCAAGCTTGCGCCAGCGGCTTCGACACCGTTCTACACAAGGTATGAAACAGAGTATGGGCCACACAAATATCATTGGTGGCATATTGTTATATATGCCTTATGCACATTAAAACAACATTTACATTTTTTTTTTTTGATGTGGAAAGGACAGAAGAAACAGAATGCGCGCTGCGAGTTTGCACTTCCTCTTTTTTGTTTTCTTGAAACTGAAAAGATTAGTTTGCTTACATTGTGTTTTCAGCATTTTAGAAAGTACACCCTCCCATTGCCATACCCGACCTGAGCCTGAGAAAATTTTTTTTTGTACAAGCTCTTGTTTGATTTGAGTACAGTATGTACTAGTGCCTAGCTTGGGCTTTCTAGTTGGCCCAGGCCAAAACAATTTCATAGGGCATTACCTTCTGACATGCCAGTGGGTTTCCCATAAGGATGCTAACCCCTGAACCGTTTTGAGTTTTTTTTTTAGAAAAAATCTTACCCTCAACTGCTTAACTGTTGTTTCAAAAGCAAATTTGTTGCCTTCAAAATCATTCTAGCCACAAACAAACTAGGAGCAAAATTTAAAAAAATTGAGTGCTGCCATCTGTTTGCAGAGCTGCAAACTAAGCCTTCATCGAGGCTGGTTCGTCCAAAACAGTTGAGTGCTTGAAGCAAGGAAAGCAAACGAGCTATACTCGTCCTGAACGGTTTGGGGTTGACTCCACATCGACATGCTGGGCTTGTAGCGAGGAAGAAAGATTATCTTTTTCTGTCCACAATACCAGATACCGGTTACCGGGAACTGAAATACAATATCGGTTACCGGGAACTGATTTAGTGAAGGTTCCCCGAGGAACTTTAGAAATCTTGTGGCGACTGCTCGTGTTCGCACGAGAATTGTCATGGGATATGGATGCTGATGGTTCTGGCAGCCCTTTGCCACCACCTGCGGGGTTCTTTGGACTGCCACAGGCTCGTGCAAGACGGTTAAGGTGTTAACAAAGGGTTCTGCAAACAACTACCTAGACAATACAGATAAAAAACTTTTATCTGCTCGTATACATCTGACTTGTACCTTGTGTAATTGGTGCTTTCAATCTCAAAACTAGAGCCCTGCGCAGATAACAAATTGACCATCCGCAGACTTCGTATCCGCATCCGCTGTATTCTTATTGTATCCGATCCGCATACGCAAACCTTTTATCCGCATCCGAAGCGTATCTGCCGAATTTGAAAGCGCCTCCATTTCTCAATCTGTGGACTCATTTTATATCATGAAATCAAGCATTAATAAAAAGAATATATATATAAAAGCACCTGGATTGTATCCTATAAGCTGCCTGCTTATTTTTATGCAAAGAACTTTTCGTGTCAGAATACGGTGAAAGTCATTTCATCATACCCTGTTTTATCGTATTTATAACATGAGCAACCATTCTTCCAGAGACATTTCGCATCGCTGGAAGGATGATCGCAGTTATAGATCATCTTGGGAGCCAGTGACACTGACACTCTGTCCAGAGGATGCACACAGAAGAAAGGAAATTTTAATACTTATTCCCCTCTTTGCTTTGTAAAACCGACTTCAAGTAGACACATATTTTATAAATACGAAAATTAACAAAATTAACTATTTAGGCCAAACAATAAAAGAAGTGAGGAAAGGCGCTCACTCACCACAGCAGAGTCCTCGTGTATATGTGGTCAAGCGCGAGTACACCAATGGGAAAATATCACAATATTCAATATTGGCTACATTTACCGATTTCAATTTTAAACACAAACCCTAAACTGCATGCTCGGTACCATATACTTAAAAACAACTCGGTGTTAACTATCGAGAGAAAGAAAACGTACACACACACAACGTTTCACTTGTCGAGGTTGCTGTGTTGAAGAAACAGAATATCATTAACATAGACGGTTTCAGATCAGGTCCGCTAATGAGAATTCTCTCTCCGTTGGTGAACTTGATGCTGAGATGGCATGCACGAACTGCACTGCAAGAATTATGTGAGGAAACTCGTGTTGGCTCAAGTTCCGCCACTCCAAAGGATCAAATTCAGTCTGCTCGATCTACTTGTTGGCAAAGAAGTCACTTGCGGGCTTCTAATTATGTGTGGCTTGTACGTTTTGGGTTTTCTTGGTCTGAAGAATGTTTTCCGCTCTTTCCCTGGCAAACAAGAACACGTTTACCCGGGACGACAGACGCTCCTGCATTTTTTACTTGTTCTAGGGGCAGCCCTTTTGGCGAGATAGGACATTCTAATACAATATTTCGTGAGAATCGAATCTTATTTGACGTAAAGAAAATTTTCTCCTTGATGGCACCTTTCATCTAAAAGAGTAGTTTGCTCCTGCAATACATCTGATGATGTACCTCATAGTATCACTTACTCAGTCAGTCTACAGTAAACTGTGCGGTCGCACACGTTTATGGGCCTCCTCGGCGAAAATGTATATCGGGAGCCACGGATATCCGATGTGCATCCGCAGCCCGTGGCATCCATGTCCGATCGGCAATCAGAAAATCTGATTAATTTTTATCCGCATCCGCCAGTTTACTGTGGATATCCGTGGATGATCCGCGGGTAATCAGCGGATATGCAGGGCTTTACTCATAACCTACTCGAATGCTAGCTAGCAATTTGGAAAAGTGTGCCGGTTGTAATAATGGGCTAAGTACGAGGTCTTCACACACGTCAAAGTTGAGAGTCCTAAACCACCTTGTTATGGTCGGTTGACGAAGAACCAGACACTACCGTAGGTTCCAGTACGACATAGAGCAATAAGACTTTATTCTCTTCTTCTACCACCAGCTGATAGTTGTCCCAGCCAACGATCTAGTCAGCAGGTGGCAGGAGGTTCCACTCCTCTCCGCGCATTCGACTCGACCCCGCAAGCAATTCGCGAAGCGTGGCTCCAGTCAAATGCCGAAGCGTCTCGGAGACGTTTTCTAGATTTACTGGAGAGGGTTACAGAGCACCCAAACCTTTTTTGGGCTGCACTCCGCCTTCTTGGGGACATTGGACAGTAAAGTTTGTTTTTGGCCGCTTTACCACGAGTGAGCCAATCCAAATTTGTGGTGAGAGGTGGTTATATAAAAACAGTCGCTCATGCACTGACATTATCTTGCGCCTGCAATTGATGACTTCATGGAAGCACTAATCATTCTGTATTGATCTCTAACAACAGAACATAAAAATATGCCTTTTCCCTTTTGTTTCAAAGCAAAAATGTGCTTTCGAAAGAGCCAGGTAATTAAGCGTACAGCTTTGCACTTTGGTGGCGGTATTGAAAAGTAATTTTGAGACAATAAAAAGGAATGAAAGATGATCTCGTTTTTGGAGATTGCTGCAGATAAGAAAAGTTGAGCATTTTGTTTGCAGGGACAGATCCTAGGATGGCGATGTTAACGAGACACGCTTTTGGTGCGACGATACGTCATCGTGATCTAATGTGGGTCCAAACTTCTGGGCCCCAGTGTGGCGACTGTGCCGCAAACCATACAGAAAAAAAGTTGCCCCCCTTATGCTAGCGTGGCAAAGGCAGGGATAATACAGAATGGGGATGTGTCAGTGTGGGACTTTCTCAGAGCCTCTTGGAGTGTGAGATGCACTAGATGGAGCGTGCAGAAAACAGAACAATTGAAACACAGCAGCTCTGAGCAGAGCCGTGGCACCAGCTCGCGGCAAAGAAAAACCAAACCCTCGATTCATTGCGGCAAAGTAAACACGTCTAACATAGCGTCTGATTTTTCTTTTTCCTGTTTTTTTTGCGCTTTTTTTTCTGGGGAAGCCTGGAGCATGCTTGTTTCACGGAGCAGAGTGCCGCTGCACTTCTGAACACGCTGTGTTTTTCCCTCGCCGGGAGTAACGCGGATGCATGCTAGGAACACATTTGGTTGGCACCGTTGTCTGGTAAGAAGACGAGCGCTGCGTCGGCGTTGGACTGGCAGTCGGCTTATCGACTTCCTTCCCTGGTTGGGGAACAGAAATGGTTAGATACCAGCCATATTACACATTCTGCATTGAAAGATTGTCGGCAAAGGGAATGCGACACTTTGGAGACCGATCCATTGACTCTGTTGTTTTCCTTTTCCCTCCCAAAGGTGCGTGTACTGAAGAGGGGCGGCCATGTTTTACGCCCACTTCGTGCTGGCCAAGAAGGGCCCTCTGGCCCGGATCTGGCTGGCCGCCCACTGGGATAAGAAGCTGACCAAAGCCCACGTCTTTGAGACCAACATCGAGACCAGCGTCGAGGGAATCCTACAGCCCAAGGTCGGTGGGAGGTTCTAGTAAAGAGCTAAACGACTGCCTGCTGGGTCGCCGAATTTTTCCCAAATTATCGAAGTTTCTAAGCTCCGTTTCAACACCAGGGTGCGGCAGTGGGGTCTTCAAGATGGAAGCCCCATAGAGCCGAATCGGGGTGGGCACAGCTGGAAAAGCCTCCTGTCCAGTGGGAAAATACTTTCGCTTTCACGAGCAATATTACCGGATTCCCACGCGAACGCTGGTATGCCAGCTATAATTTGCAAGCTATGCAGAGCTGCTGTACAGTTGTCTCACATACCTTATTTTTTTCTACCGGTATCGCAATGGCCGACATTGACCGCTCGGAAATCTCGATTGTGTCTGTTCTCGAGGAGACGGTGTGGAATGAGGTTCTCTGGGAACAGTGGAGGCTAGGAGCACGACCAGATAGGGCTTTAGAGTAGTTGGGATGTAAAATGAGAGCATCCGTCACCAATAACAAGAAATAGTAGCAGGGAGGGCATTTGCTGCCGCGTTGGTGCATACTCGGCTAGGCGTACGGCAGAGGTGACGGGCGGTGGAACGGCGCAGGTGAAAATGGCCCTGCGAACCTCGGGGCACCTGCTGCTGGGCATTGTGCGCATCTACTCGCGCAAGGCCAAGTACCTGCTGGCAGACTGCAACGAGGCCTTCATCAAGATCAAGATGGCGTTTCGTCCGGGGGCCGTCGACCTCCCCGAGGAGAACCGCCAGGCCGCCCTCAACACCATCACCCTGCCCGAGGTCTTCCACGACTTCGAGGCAGGCATGCCTGACCTCAAGTGAGACTGGAATCATACTCATCCCGAGAACCGTCGTAAAAAGTACTCCGGCTTCTGGGGGGCGTTACCAATCTCCTTCTTTATGGGGGAGAATTATAATACACGTGGGTGCATCTTAGATTGGCTAGATGTCATCTTTTCGAGACTGGCATGTTTCAAACGCAAAAAGCATAGTTTCTTCCTCGAACAGCCAAATCAAGTGAGAACATCTTCGCACCCTTCCTTCCTTTCACGCTGCCTTTATAGCCCTCTAGTCAGCTCGTTTAACGTGCTGCAGGTTGTTTGGGAGAAAAAAAAAGGAGCACGTTTGTCTCACCGTAAATATGATGTAGTGCTAGCGGTTAGGACAAGCCGTCGAGGTCGTGGAACCTGCCGTCATCTGATTAAAAAGTTACCAGCAGTCTTCAGGGACTTTTTAAGGATCCCAGCTAATAGCATTACATTTGGGTGGAGGCTGAGTGTTGGGCGATATCGATAGGTCTACACGTCTTCGTCGACTTGAGCCGAATTTATATTGAGTTGTGGGCGTGCCATGCAGCAACATTGACATGGAGGCCGCAGTAACGCTGAACCAGAGCCGAGCGGAGGACATCACTCTCAAGGAGGACTACGGGTCGCTCAGCTTGCTGAACGACGACGGCTTCGGTGAGGAGAATCTCCATTCATGGCGTGCGGGAAAGCGATGGTGGGAAATTCTCGGGCCAGCTGCATTTAAAGTGCTCTATTGTTAATGACTGCCTTTTGTCGATGCTGCGGAGCGACTGCCGTATGGTCTGCGGGCTCATTGTGTGTCTCGGGGCATAAGGAAACATGTGCAAACAAAATTGAGGCAGGTATGTTGCTGCTATAGCACTTGCACTCCTATGGATATGGCTTCAGAGGAAAATTTGTCTTAATTTGAGGTGTAGACAGCCGTACGCACCTGTCGGCTGTTTGTGTAAGTTAATGATGTAATCCACTTTGCTCAGCGTCTGCACGGAATGTGCAGGTGAATGCTTAACTTCATTTTAGCATCCGTCTGATAAAAATGACCTCCTTTGTGAAAGTTCGGTAAGTCGATTGAGGATGTTTCTTTGTGGTAGCCTATGTGCCCGTGCAGTCAATTTCGAGTTTTTATGTCTAAGACGTGGTTTCTCAAACTGGGTTCCTACAAACCCGGGGATTCCCCAGTTTCCTCGATCGTCCAGTCTATGCACTTTCCAGTTTAAGTGTCGCGGGCAACCCAGTCTGGCGATAAGCCAATAACTGATGGACGTTGCGATCCTACCTGTGCCTGTGCACTCGAGATGACGAAAATCACGAAACAGAGATTAGAGGACTGGTGAGGCAAAGCACCAATGGTTAGCTATAATGATAGTTAAGTTAGCATGGGCAAGTTGGTGTAGATTTAATGATTTCTTAAATCAGATTTGGATTCTTCTTGTTCTTAACCAAGTCTCGGGTGGTTTAAGGAAATAACGATCGTGCTTAGTTTTTTTTAAAAAAAGGCATTGCTAGATCTAGTTTTGTTTTCCAGCGCTATCACCCGATAGGAAGGCTATAACCACTGTAATCTAACCCTGTCAAAGAAGAGCAACATCTTTGTTCTCCTCCCCCGTGCAGGCGACATGGGGTTCGATGACCCCGAGATGGCCCGAGAGGCGACCAACATCGACGAGGCCTTTGACCAGGCCAGCCTGCTTCTGGGCTCCTCCGCGGTGATGGCCAGGGGCTCAGACCAGCGGTCGGCCGCCCAGAGCTCCCAGGCCGGGGAGGAACCCTCCGCACTGGGGGCACCCTCTGGGAACGACCTGGACGCGGGGGCGCACGGCAGGGACGACCCCTTCGGGGCGCAGGGCAGCAGCGCGGGGGACGGACCCAGCGAGGACAACCTGCTCGGTGAGACGCCCTCGCAAGCGCCCCGCTCTTGTCCCTGTGTGCGGTGACGAGGCGACGGTTACAGCGTCTATAGCGCTTTATGTGCTCCTGTGTTGCCAAGTGTCTTTCTTTTTTTGCCTCGAACAACGAGTTGCTTAAGGTGTCGTGGAGGTGAAATGGAAACTGTTAAGTCGTTATCGCAATTAGTATTCTGTTGTTTATTAGCTATTGTTTACTGCTTTCTTCACTCCGAGGCATGCAAGTTTTCCGGAACGCAAGGAAATGACTTGGCAGTATAAGCTGCGAAGGCCTTGGGATGACTTTACAGAAGGAGTACTCGCTTGCAGCTTAGGCTTTTGCTCAAATAACGGAATGCTTCAGAATGTGCGCAAGCAAGAGGAAAGGTCTAGAGGATTTAGGCATTACAGAAGTGTGGCATAGGAGGCGCTGGAAAAACAACTGCATTGGAAGAAGGCAGTTTTCTCGGTGGTGCTGCCTCGACCACTGGACACTCTTTAAAATTTCAGACTTCCGTTAAAGCCTTGTCGTAATCCAGTGCATCCCACTTATAACTGAACAAAGATTTCTAACTGGGCCCTAAGACTCCTTTGGGGTCGGCTCCTTTTCTTTGGGGGTGACTATGGCTATGGCCGTTCTCCTACAGTGGTGTCTTTTGACGGTTGGATTTGTGTTGATTTTCACATCTAATCGTAGAGAACTGCTCGTATCTTTGACGCACATAAAAAAAGCTTGTAACATTTTTAGCGCTATGCTTCGTGTGATGTTAATTATATCGTAAGAAACACCCGGTATAACGAACCAATATTGAAATCTTTAAAACTCTTTGCTCAAAACAATTATAATCTGCCACAACTTTATGCCGTGAATCTAGGCCTCAAGGAAGGTTATACTTTTGTCGTATAACTGGAGGCCAATGCTAACGGGTCCTTAGCCTCCTATCCTATCTATACGAGCAACGTTGACAGGCTGAAGTCAAGTCGCATCTGCACTCTCGCTTTTTGCCGCGTCGCTGCACCATCTCGACAGCTGCGTCGTGTGCTAGAGCTGAGGTGTCCCCCGTCCCGTACGCAGAGGGGGACCATGGTAACCTGTTTGAGCCGGCGGGGCTGTTTGACGACGCCCCCCTGGGCCACGTGCCGCTGGACGCCAGCGGCTCGGACCGGGGGGACGCGGGAGGACCCCCGGGCACCGAGGGGGACCAGCTGCCGGGCCCCGCCCCTAGGCCGGCCCCTGCAGCGGAGGAGAGCGACGACGACGACGACATGTACGGTAAGTTGCCCCACCCTGACTTCTCCGCTTGTATTCTGGCGTCGTCGGTTTGGAGCAAAGTCGCACTGGCTCGCCCTTGCACACCCCTGTGACTGAACCCTCGCCAAAGCGAGTAAGGAGAGCATTTGACAGAAGCGACTTTGCCGAAGTGAAACTTGTAGAGTGAGTGATCCTGAAAGAGTGTCTTCTCTTGTCCCGCTTCTCGAGGCTCAATGCACGGAGTTGGTATAATAACCTAGAGAGAAAGATCTCAAGCATTTCGGCCACTTTGGAACGGCGGGGCATAGGCGCGGACATCGGTGGTCCCGATGGGGCCATATTGCTGACAATGTTTCGATATACACAAAGAGGCAGGAAAGCATCACTTGCAAGGTCTGTATCTAGCATTCTCCTAGCTTTGTTTCGCCCAAAATACCGGCGTCGTGCAATGTAAAAAAAACGCAAATAAGTTGACGAACAGTAGAACAATTTAGCTCGTCACAGCAATACAAACACACCTATCATCTGCTTTCTTTATCCAATCTTCTGTTGCTTTCTTTCTCGGTTGTTCCTTTCGTATCACCGATGTCGGTGCTTTCGATTTGCCATGTTCTGTTTTCGTCTTTATCCTTCCTTTCCTTTCCAGAGATTGGTTAGAGTTTTTGCGGTGCCAAGTGACCTAAGTGTGCAGCTCTCGAATCGGAGGCGGTCGTTTGTCTGCCGAGTTAGTGCTAGTTGGTATGGCTGACAGTATGATTCTTCAACGTGTGTTGCTATTGCGCGATGCACATCAAAGACCCCCAGGCTAGCGGTCGTACTGCACCGATTGAATTTCTCAACTACAGTGGCCTCATTCGACATACCTGCACGAGCCTGCAGCGGCGCAGAAAAGTGTAGCGCGGTATAGAAAAGTGCAGGGCAACGCACTTTCGGCTGTGTCTGCTCGAGACAGGCTGCACTCGTCAATCGAACTCGATAGGGTCCACCAAGTGCAGATCGTGCAGGGGATGCAGGTAAATCTAATGAATCCAGTGTAAACCAGTGTCGCTGTGCCTCGGAGACAGACCGACCTTGTGCCGTCTAAACGCAGACGTCTAACTTGTTTTGGTTTTGTATGCATCGGTTGACTGTGCATCCCCCTCGCCTGCAGACATGGGCCCCCCCTCTATGGGTGCCCCTTCGGGCCCCTCGAGCCCCGGCAGCTCGGTGGGCGTCCCCGAGGGCCCCGACCCGGACGGGGTGCCGGGCCCTGCCCAGGCCCCCCCAGGCGCGTCTGCAGAGGCCTTCGATGGGGTCATGGCACCCCCGGCCCCGCCGACGCCGGCACCCCAGGCCCCCGAGGTCCCCGCCGACGTCGCGGCGGCGCCGGCCGACCAGACAACCCTCATCAACAACGAGGACGAGAGCTTCGCCCTGGCACCGCTTGACTCCACCGTGGTTCAGGGTATGTCTGGGCTGTTCACGACGGTCTGACCGTGCAAAAACACCGCGAGACAAGGCCTTTCCCCCCAAACGTCGTCTCCGGTAAACCCACTCTGACCGGCCGTCACGTCCCCGTATGCAGGGGTGGAGAAAGCCAAGACCAAGCGCAAGCGCAAGCTGATCGTGGACGAGGTGAAGAACATTTCGGGGGAAGAGATGAAGTCACAGCTGTCGGACACGAGCGACATCATTACCACGCTGGACCTGGCGCCCCCCACCAAGCGGCTCATGCACTGGAAGGAGACCGGCGGTGTGGAGAAGCTATTTGCCCTGCCTGGGCGGCCCATACTCTCCAAGACCCTCTCCAGGGTGAGCCGCCCGATTAGTGGTCGGATCATCCTCTGTCTGGCACTCGAGAGGGTGGAAATCGCAGAACGCAGATCAGACAAGCCGGTGTAAATCACAAAAAAATCACAAAACGCAGATTAGACAAGATGGTGTAAGTCACAAAATGCAGATTAGATAAGACTGTGCAAATCACAGAACGCTGATTAGACGAGACTGTAAATCACAACACAAATCAGACAAACAAGAAATCACAAAATGCAGATTAGACAGGACGGTAGAAATCACATAATGCTGATTGGGCAAGACGGCGGAAATCGGGAAACGCAGGTTAGAGGACTGGCGGGGAAAAAATCTGAAGTGGGAGGTGTGCACTACCATGGACAGAAGGCAGAACTTTGTTTTTCTGGGTCACTCTCAGTACGGATGTTGTGAGAATGAAAAATGGAACACTTGAGTGCTGTTTAGTGAGACAACATTACGACAATGTCTGGGGTTAATCGTGGAAGTTGATAGAATGTGGATGACAGATGCAATTTCTTCTAACTTGTGTCCTCGGTGAAAAGTGACCGTACGTAGGGAATAGACGTGTCGAGGGGTCTATGTTCAGAAGGTTTTCAGGAAGTTTGTTCCAACCGGCGACAGTGCATGGAAAGTAGCTGTAGTACTTGAAAACATCCTTGTGGCAGGAACACTCGCACATTGCTTGGCAAGGACAGCACTCCTCTCTCTGGCATCTGTAACGCCGCGCTTCTTTCCATTGACTCGCACAGCTGTACCAGCGGCATCTGACGACGAAGGCAGTGGAGAACGAAGACTTTGGGGGAGAGGAGGACCACATCCTCCTGGAGGAGGAAGAGGCCGCCGAGCAGATGAGGCTCGCCGAGGAGGAGAGCCTCGGTGAGAGAGACTGTGCCCGCTCTTTCATCGAAGCGCGCCTTGCTTTGCTCGTTCACTTAATTTCATTGTGTTTAATTTCTGCCTCTCTAGCGACAATTTTCTCACACCGGCGTTCTCGTTCAGTACGCTTGTGACTTGGTTCTCGCAAAATACGGCTGTACAACAAAGAGGCGACCGGCGTTATATTTCATTGTAGTGCAGCTTTGCAAAAGGCTGAAATCCCCGTGTTCACGGTGTTCGGTGTCCACACTACGGACACCACGGAGTCTCGGTGTGCTTTAGGACGTGTACACATCTGCTGCATGCGCAGTTAGCTACGGTCATTGACAACACAGGCAGGGAGGAGCTCCACTTGTCCCGCCTCTGGGTTTCCTACCTCCAAAAACGTTTCAATGTCTCGTGCACTTTGCACGACGGAAAGCACAGAGCGGCGCTGCTTCATGTTGTCTGACGGGAAGCAGCGCCGCAAATTTCCAACGTTGCTCACAAGCAACATTTCAAAAAAATGTTTACGTAAAAAGGCAATTTTTTTCAGAGACGAGATTTTCGTCGCTCTGCATTTTCTAAAACCACGTCCGAGTTGGTAGGTCTCCAGTATTTCCAGTAAAATTTCAACCATCCAAAGGTTGCGAAAATGTTCCAGAAGCCGGGACTCATCATGATGATACAAATTACACCGACTTGACGTAACACAAATAACAATTAAACTGGAGGTTTCGTCTCCCATACGGGAGACATCATCGGAGAAGCCAAGAGGCAGCACTCGGGAAGAGGACCGCGGTTGGAGTCACAAGCCGATGAATCATGAACAGGATTTGCTGCCTCTTGGCTTCACTGATGTGACCTCTCGTACAGGAGATGAAACGTCCGATTAAATTGTTATTTGCGTTATGTCAAGCCTGTGTGATTTGTCTCATCATCAAAAGGTTGTTGGACGTTTGTTGCGATCGTTTACAACTCCTTTGGGTGCAGCCCTGCACGCCAAGAGGCGTCGCCTGGAGGAGGAACTTGTGCAGCCCCACGGCACCCCTCAAGGCCCTCCCTCGTTCGACCTGGGCCAGCCGGACTTTGGCCAGGGGGCCCACCTGGTCCAGGGGGCGGACCCCTACGCCTCCCCAGTGCCCATGCCCCCCATGGTTCCGCCCCCCGACTACAGCCACCAGCAGCCGCAGATGCAGATGCAGATGCAGGCGCAGATGCAGCCCCAGATGCAAGCCCAGATGCAGGTGTGTGAGTTGTTGCCTTTTGCCAGGACGCCGGCTTTCGGCTTCGTATGCTCGTTCGTTGGCGCAGTTGGCATCGCGACCGCTTGCGCCATCTCGTCTCCCGTGCGAAACGGCACCATATTGTTTGAAGACCTTTGGCTTCGCTGCGTTTCCATAGGAGCTAAGCCTTTTTCTTTCTTTACTTATTCTTCAGGTAAGTTCGCTGTTTGCAAATTTTACAAAAAAAAAAAAATGCACCATCTGTGGGCAATGCTGCACAAAGTCGTAGCGTGGTAGGGTAAGAAACTGAATTTTGCGGTCGATTTAAAGAGCCTGACCACTTCTTGATATACCCAGTAGAAAGTTTTCACGTTACATATTGTTTCTAAAAAAAAAAAAAAATATTACCTCATTACAGCAGCACATTTTCTACACTTGTACCTTAAGTATACCTCAACTTTTCTTCGCTGTATATTCGTACCTTCATCATACTTGTATCTTCAATATGCACTACTGTCTCGAGTGCCTTATGCTCCTCTGGCAGCATTTCAAGCTTGCTACGACATTTCTGGGTTGAGGAAAGGCCGTAATACTGGCATTTCAGGTTTCGGGATGCAATAGAAAAAATGACAGCAAAATAAACTGTTTCTTTTTTTATTAGTTGGGTGTGCATTAGTATATGGTTGTCGTAGAGTCACCGAAGTTTTAAAGTATACAAAATTTTGTAGCGTCTGCTTAGACTAGAAAGAATCAAGCTATCTGATTGGCCGAATGAAGATGAAAAACTTTCGCACTGGGACTCGCAACAGCCGCAAATTATGGTGAGTCGGAAGGTGACGGACGCGTTGGCTTTTGCTAGGACTTTCAATGTCAAGTAGCCCGCATTCTAACCCACAAAAGGAGAATGCCAGCCTGTCTTTGCACAGGCGAGAAGAACCGTTCGATTCGATCGAACACGGCCGCCATTTTGAAGCCACCGCTTACGGTGCCACGACACAGTTCTGAAAGGTAGCTTGGGAGTTCCTGTACCCCAAAACGTTAGGTGGCCCTAGGCTGTTGCACGCGGGCGTTTGCGTGTCAATTGGGCTCGCAACGCGTGAGGACCTTGGTTGAGGGGAGAGAGAAGAAAGGGGAGGGGGACTCTTTATTGTCAAAAACCTCGTCCGGCGCTCGAGGAGCAGATCTACCACTCTTCCCCAAGCATGCGATGAACGTGCTGGGTCAGGGGTTGGGTCGGCGTTTTCTCGGCGGAGAGTTGCGAAGTGATAGATACGAGTGGTCTCGTGTGCTCCCACATTGCGTGTGTGTTGGGAGGGCAGTCTCTGCAGTGGGGGCAAAAGGGGAGGCCCCTGTGCAAAGTGTGCGTGTTGGGGTGCCGCGAGCGGGTGAGAGAGACTCCGACGAGCGACCCTGCAATTCAGCTGCAGGACGGCTGGCCGCAGCAGGACTATGGCTACCCCGGCAGCGTGCCGGCCACTCCCGTGCCGGACTACCAGCACCCGTTCCAGCTGGGGCCGCCCACGCCCCAGGGGGTGATGATGGGGCACCCCATGACGCCCCTGCACCAGCACCACACGGAGGAGGACCACCACCAGAATGCCCTGGTGAGCGGGAAAGCACCTCTCACTTTTAAATGCGTAGAATTTGCCTGTCCGTGGCAGCTAGCCTCGACAACGTCACAGTGTCGCGTGACATTGTGACATCGCACGGCACTCGTTGCAACTATGTTGCATAGTGGGCCGTTCCACTTAGCATAGTAATCTAACCTGGAAAGAAAAGAGTTGCATGTCTTTCTGGCTCTAGCAGCATTAGACAAACTTTTTAATTTGTTATATTTTGATGCTACAGAGAGCAGTAGGCACGTTTTAAATTGGCCAAGCTCTCTTTAGTTTTTGGGTGATTGCACCCAGAGCGAAATGGTGCGAGCAGTCTATCGTTCCTCCCGCCGTCCACAGTTCCCGCCACTGCAGCCGGAACCGCTCATGGAGTACCCGAGCCATCCACAGCCACCCACGCCGGCACCACCCTCCACGCCGCCCCTGATGGTCCCTCCCACCCCCGTGGCCCCACCCACCCCGATGGCCCCTCCCACTCCCATGGCCCCGCCCACCCCGGCTGCCCCGCCCTCGCTACCCCACCACCTGGCCGAGGAGCCAACCCACCCCCCGTCCGAGTTCGACGCCCTGGTGGCGGCAGCCTCAAGTTCGGCTCTGCACGGCTACGAGGAGGCGCCGCAGCCGACGCAAGCTGAGGGCGAAGCCGAGCCCCTGCCCGAGTTGCAGACGGAACTGGGGGAGGAGGAGTTGGCGGCCCAGCAGCAGCAGCAGCAGCAGCAGGCGGCTCAGCAGATGGACGACGACGACGACTACGGAGCACCGACCTCTGTCGGACCGGTGGGTGTTTTAAAGCAGTGGCTTTATAGGCTCAACCATGCTCAAGTTTGCATACCACTCGTGGCTGAAGCGTAAGATCACGTAATGCCCGTGGTTGAAGCTCCGGTTGCATAAGCGCCGGTAGCGGAGGCTGACGTGATCTGATGTCCTTGTTGTTGTCCTAGACGTCGTCCTTGAGGTTATACCCAAGCATGTCCCCGATGTGTATACGGCATATCACAACCATTTCCTCTCCTAAATGTCTCCACAGACACTGTTCCTGTAAAGCTACCACACTTCATCGCATTTGGTCTAATGAACATGCATGTAATGTTTGTTCATAGCTGTGCCAAACCCACGTTCGTATTTTCTGTCTGAAGGAGTGTAGTAGGAATGGTACCAGCTGGTAGCAATGGGAGGAACCTTCGTATGTCTGAAGGATCTCTTAAACGACCTCGCGATGGTCGTTTACACACCCAATTACCCTAACGTGAGCAACATAGTGCATTATTGCATTCTAGCTGCCTATTCCCACAGTGTAGTGCATTAACGTGTTCCATCTTCTTACATTCACGGCTCGAGTTTCCGAACCCCGTTTAACCACAAAAGCAGTTCAAGGCATTTGGTGGGAGGGTCGCCGTTTCGACCCAGGTGGAGAAACTGATGCGAGCGCGTCGTCTCGAACGATGCTCGCACTGCACGAGCGCACGCAAAACGCGGCTTTCGCTCTCGTAAGTTAACGTAAGACGGGAGTAGACGCCACCCTCGTGTCATGCAGTCCACCATGTTAACGCCCCCAAATTTTGTCGCCAGCGTTCCATTTCTTGCCAACTCCAACGCGTCCAACCGTTCCCATTTCTACTCTCCCCCAGCCTGACGAGCAGCTGGCAGATGAGACATACGAGCAGTTCGAGGAGCGCATCCTGAACAAGCGCACGGTGCACATGCTGCACACGATCCGCACGCCCCTGGAGTGCGGCCGCCGGGTGGTGTTCAGCGACCTGGCGCGCAACTGCAACCGCAAGCAGGTGGGTGGCACAATGGCGGCGAGGTGCCCAATAAGATGCGGAGAGCGCCCTCGTCGGTCTGTTTTCCGACCGGCTTTGTCTGCTCTCCCCCCCGCAGGTGGCGCAGAAGTTCTACACATTCCTGGTGCTGAAGAAGCAGCAGGCTGTGGAACTCAGCCAGGACGGTCCGTACGCGGAGCTCTACATCGAGCGGGGCCCCAAGTTCGAGCAATCGCTCTAGCAGGCGCCCCAGGTCCGACGCTGCCACTCTCACTTCCTCTGTACATAGCTCGGGGGCCAGTCTTCTCTCCAATTCGATTCTATTTCTTTTTCTTTTTTAATCGCCGCTACTAACCATTTCGTTTGTCGCTCTTTTAGGTTTTAGTCTATCGTTGAGATGTGTCTTCTCGAAGTGTAAATGAGGCGGCTGGGGGCGGGACGGGGAGGCGTTTCCCCTCTTTTACTCCGGCGTTTTATCCCGGAGTTGGCATACCTAACTTTGCTCCTCGTCCCGACGACCGTCCGTCTGCCCCTTTTTTTAAAGGATCGCAGGGATCCGACGGTTCTGCTGTACATAAGGGGCCGCAAACGTGCAGATCCGACGCGGAAATTTGAGGTGCGGCGCGATGCTGGCCGACGGCAGCTGGTTTTTAAGCGTAGGTGGTTTGGATTCTGTACGCCCGACGAGGAGTGCACTTGTTTTACTCGTTTTTCCCTACGCAAGCGCTTTAAATTGACGCGGCGTTCACCGCGCGGTTGCCGCGTCGAATCGGGAGTGCCAAACGGGAACTGGGACGGCTCGCAGCGGACGGTCAATTTAGCCCGACCGATTTTTACGGAGAAAAATTTTAAGGTTGGCGAGGGAGGGTTTTGGTACCTCGAATATTCTTATTGTGAAGCGCGGCATTTTAGAAATAAGCCGGGAGGTCGGTAGAAACCCGCGTTGAAACTGCACTGGTCGGAAAGCAACTTCCGTAGCCGCGAGGCTTTTTTTCATTCTTATGTCAAGGGCACGAAAACTTTGATCGTGGCAAATTTACCTTTGCCCCAGCACACTCAGTTGCGACTTGCCTCAATTTCGGTTTCCGTTTGTGTCTCGCGCCGTTTCGTCTGCATTCCATCTGCCGAGGTTTTTCCTCCCACCTGCTGTCGATGGATTGCTCCCTAATTTACAAAGAGCATCGTGTTTCTTCTCGCAGAGCGCATTCTTGTCAAGTGGGGGGTTTGTGTGTGTACATTTGATGGAGGTTGAGGGTATTACTCCAGTGTAAATAGTCCATTTACGAAACACATTGAAGGCTACGTGCACGTTCGGCTGCACATGCAATTTTCCCGAGTCGCACCTCTTCGCGTAAAAGTGCAGCGCCTCGTTTGCTCGTAACCTCGTTCGAAACCCGCGGGAGATCTCGTTTTTTGGTCGCGTCCATCGAAGCGCGCGAGAGGTATGCTGCATTCGACCCAGGCGAGAAATGTTTAGTGTGTTTTGCTTTCTTTTGTTTTTGCATCTTTTTTTTTTTTTTTTCTGGATATGAAACAAAAAGCTGTTGTGAATATTCTACGATAAAAAGCCGGTTGTCGAACTGTCGCGGCGAAGACGTTCTACAAAGTTGTAAATTCATGTCAACGAGTCGCGAGTCGTTTGGAAGATAAACATTGATTCACCCGAACCACTCCATTTGCTCGTGCATTATTTTCGCGGGACTCCCGCTCGAACAAATGTTCGGGAGTCGAACTCGCGCACTAGCGACGCATTTCTTGTTACAGCGATCCATGTAACCACGGTACGTTCAGTGTTGCAGTCTCAAACCCTGCTCACCCCACACCCTTGGCAACACAAACCACCACCTTCGTTGAGGCGATTTGTGTGGCCAAAGCTCGACAGACGGTGCACATGGTGAGATGCGCTTCTGATACTGGACAAAATCAGAGTGTTCCGCATGAGAGAGAAAACACAAAGAACTGGATTTGTCACAAATCCAAACAAGCTCTGTCGGTGGGCAAACGATGCACCATAAAATACCGAGCTCGTGCACATGTTGCAATAGGTGGCTGTCCGCTACTTTTGAAGTGTTCGAAAAATGAGCAAAGGAAATCAAGTGCCCACCCCAGGGCCATGCAGCTAACTGAGATGCACCGTTGGATCAACCATTTCTCCAAGCACGCCAGTACGTAGCAGAGAAGCTTCTTGCACTGGTGAAATGCACTTATTAGGCACCCCCCTAGATTTTTTCTTTTGCTCCTAAGTGCCCCGCCCCAGTCCTTCCAGATTATCTGAAAATTTTTGGCAAGCGTTTGCTCGGTATTTTACGGTTTTCAATGCAGTGACATGGGCTCTCGGGTTAAATCCCTTCATGTCGAAGGAGAAGCTGTGCGCTTAGATTTATTTTCTGTCCACTGTATCGAAGGTTGTTTTTTTACGTAAGGAATCGGTAGATTTCCGCCTGCCACAGAAAAGGCAAGGCAGCCATTGCTACGATTGGCAGACACTGCCACCTTTGTTCACCTGCCACAGCCCACCAGCACCTGCTTGCAGCAGTCCTCCAGGTAGCACAGTTATTTGGGCCAAAATTTGGTCTTTGTCTGAGAATTTAGGGTCTTGGGAAGCTAGGGTGAGCCAAGCTCGACTTTCCTTGGCCAGTCTGGATTTCTTGTCCCTCCTTTGCCATACAAGTGCCAAAGTTAGGCTTCACTGCTGGTAGTTTGCTGTTATCTTGCATCTTTGGGCCTAAATTGCCAAACAAGTGCCAGAGTTAGGCATCCCTTGTGGTTGTTTGGTTTTTATGTGGCAACTTTGGGCCTGAATTGCCAAAACGAGCACCAGATTTCAGGCTTCACTGCTGCTTCTTCGATTCGTACGTAGCATCTGTGGCTCAAGTCTAACACTTTGGCGATTCTGTGGCAGGCCAAAGAAAAGCCATAGAAACACGAAAGGGAGTACGAAAGAACCGCCTAATTTGTGCCAAATTAGGCGGTTCTTTCGTGTGCTACCAGGGAGCTTTCCGTGAGAGACCCGCTCACGGACATTGGTTTGTACATCTCTGGCTCCTTGTGCAACCGCCATAATTTATTTCTGTGACACCACATTTGATCGGACTGTGTGTGGTTGACCTGTGACTCGCCGACGGGCTGATGGTGCGTGCCCGTTCAATCGCCCTTGGCTTCCAGCCGATGCGAGAGCTCCTGGGCCCTCTTGGTGGCGGCCTCCACTGCCTCGGCGAAGGCGCCCCGCGTGCTCCGGTTCTCCAGGCAGTGGACGCCGTAGATGGTCGTGCCGCCGGGAGAACACACATTGTCCTTGAGCTCTTCGGGGTGAAGCTTGCTCTCTAGGGCCAACTTGCCGGCACCCTGAGCATAGAGGGACGTCAGTCACCCAGCAGTCCCACAAAACGACCCGGGGGAAACTGCCGAGTATAGCCCCTGCCGGTGCTCTCTAGAGAAGACTGTTGTAGATTTGTCGCGTGTGCTAAGGACTGATATGGCAACAAAAAAAGGACGAAGGTGGTGCAAGCTGGTGGGCAGGGGTTTGTTTATGTACAGAAACAACCTGCAGCATTACAGCAGGGAAACAAAATAAACACATAATCACAATGGCAAAACACAATAAATACTGTTAAATAAAACACAATCTTTTGAATGTTCACAATTTAAGACTTCCAAAACAAAACGATGTGCAAATGATCTACAATGGCACTGTGGTTCTTGAAACTGCATGTTAAGGCATCTAAATTTAGTTGTGAAAGATGCCACAGTTTAAACTGTATATGAATGGTATGGTACTTTCTTTTTTATTTATTTTTTGCACTACTCTGCATATTTTTATTTGAAGTTTGAAAATCTCGGAAGTTCTAAAAGGGTACAGTGCGAATGATGATGAGAAAACTCAAAATTTCGATCGTTCTAACCGATTATTGCTGTATCTGGACTAGAAACTGATAATTTCCAGTCTAGAAACTGATCGTTATAATCGGTACATTCTTATATTGTATTGTTATAAGTGGGTTGCAGTGTACATATGCCACTGATAGCTTGCATTTCTTCCTAGAAAGGTAAAAGTTCTAGCTAGAGCACAGCTCAACTAGGTGCAACATTTTAACTTTAAGAGCAAGCTGACAAAAAAAACAAAAAAAACATTACCATAATACATAGAGCAAGAGTGTACCCAAGATTTGGATGTAATTGTGAAAAAACTGGGACATCGGTGCTGGCTAGGTCAAAGGGAAAAAATGCAGGAAGGTCACACAATAGGGTGGGCTTTGCCACTTTGCACTAGTGCAACCGTGTAAAGCTTCACTGCTTTAAACTGGTAAACTCTCCCCCTCCTCCCAAGATCAGCTGCGCCAAGAGGCATGCGGCCCCCTTTGTTCCCTGCGCGGTCGGACGGGTGTATTCAGTGCCCTTCTCGTGCGGGGCAGAGTACATCGGACAGACGGGCCGCTGCCTCAACGACCGCCTGCGCGAACATGAGAGAGAAATCGAAAAAAACGACGAAGACTCCCAACACCCTATGGTCCATCACCTCAAGGCTTGCGCTCCATGTGCCCCCGAGTTCCCGTCCGCGCGTGTTCTGGGGGCCAACAAGAACCGCTACGGGCGCGAGACCGTGGAGGCGTTCGCCATAAAAGAGGCGCCGAAGAACATTTCCTCGGCCTCATTGTCGCTGTCCGAGAGAGAGGTGACATTCCTGAGACCGGAGTTGACGGCCTTGGCGGGCCGGGCGAGCGCCCCTTGCTCCTGAGAGGGAAATCGGGATGCTTCCTTCCTTCCTCTCCTTTCCGCTGTCTCTGCGCTTTACTTTCCCCAGTTTTTCTCCCGGGTCCTTGTCTTGCCTTGCCCCCCCCCCCCCCCCCCCCCCCTCCGCCCTCCTTCCCCTTCCCCCTCCTTTTAACTTTCCCTCTCTTATAGTGGAGCTCCGAAGGCAAAGCGTCCGGCAATAAATTCATTTGTTTGTTGAAAGTTGAAAGATGTGTTGTCCCGTCCCCTGTTTTTACGTATATAACTCTTTCTAAACCTACAACTTCACTGCTTTGCGTCAGTGTGCTTGGAGAAGCTGCCAATGTGGTGAGCTTAGAAGTCCGGGATGGGCACTTGACACATCCTTTGCTTATTTTCCGAACATTCCAAACGTAACGGAATTTTCCGAACATTCCAAGAGTAACGGGAGGGCACAATTGTTGCGACATGGGCACATGCTCAATGTCTTACGGTAAATGGTCTTTCAAATAATGTTTTCATGTCCTTACCATCACCGTCTGAGCAGCAAGCTTTAGAGCTAGCTGCCGTGGCACACCCATCTTCACCGCGCCGTCGGCCATGCCTTGAATCACCAAGAACACCTGGCGGCAGAAGCACGCTGTTCAAACACTGGACCCTTTTCAGGTCGACGATGCGTAGAATTGGGAGGTGACAAGATCAGAAACCCTGAGGGAAAGAAATTGCAAGTGGGGCTTAACCCTCTGACGGTTAAGTCTTTTTCCCCAAAACGTTGCCCAATGGTCGGGTTTTGTTTCCAAAAGAATGATACAAAGAAAGAGTTAATGCACAGTTTTCTCTTTTTTTTTTTAAATTATTGACATTGCTTGCAACCTGTCCAGTTTTTAAATTTTAGGCATTGCATTGGAATATTCAACGTGATAAGTCTATGTCTTACTTCCATTTGGTTTTATTTTGGCATAACGTGCAACATTTGGGCGGTCTCGGACTCCGAACCGGAGGTACTTTACACTGCTTCTCCATTGGATGATGAGCTCTTGTCCTCCAAATGAAATTCTAAGAACTGTCCGAAATGTTATTCTTTCTGTCTTCTTTGTACAAAAACCAACACACTCCCCAGTTTAAAGCGTAAGCGTGATTTAGAACTAGCGCTACCGCTACCACCAGAGCAGCAGACTTGCAAAGTGACCATCTCATGTGTATCGCGGGGGGGCAGCGCCTAATTTCAAACCTATAAATAGCCCCAGCAAAGCGAAACACCGCGCAAATGCACCGTTTCTAGCTCGCCAAGGACGCAAACAAATGGAGGGTCGCCTCTCGCGTTGCGGGCAACGTGCGACAAGCAAGTGTGGGAGGGGGCACTAACGTAGGCCGGCCCGCAGCCGCTGAGCCCGCCCACGGCATCCATGAGGTTTTCGGGTACCTCCTCGCAAAGGCCCACGCTGCCGAGCAAGCACTTGACCGCCGCCACGTCTTCGGCGTCGGCACCCGGGCCACGGCAGAGTGCGCACACGCCCGCCTTCGCCGCCGTCGCCGTGTTGGGCATGCAGCGCACGATCCTGCAGTGGGCAGGCAGCACCTGGGGGCAGGTCGGGACGGCTCACGAAAGGCAACTTATCGCTGCACGGCTGCTGCAGTGTTTCGAAGCAGCGGCATGATAGACCCTTTCCGAGATTCAGTCGGGCCACTGATCACTATCGTCATCTGAGGAATGGCATGTGTGCCTGCTACTGGCGGCCTTCTGCTTACTGATCAAGGAAGAGGGTGAATATGTTCTGAAGTGGATGATGCGAGGCCTATACATTTGAAACGTTAGTACGACGTGACGTGGGAATTGATGATTTGCTGACTGCAGTGTGGCAGCCATTGTACAACGCCAAAAAGAATTTGGGCTTCGTTGCTGCAGAAAGGTTGCATATTGAGGCTTAAAGGGATGCTGAACCGAAATCTGAATTCCACAAAACACGGCAGCAAAAGCGTGCAACGGGATGCTACAAGCACTAAAACATTACTCATAAAACAATATCTCCAACGGATCACCATATTTTTCGAAAAAAGGAGGAGCATTTGACAGATATGTTTACGTCTTGTTTCTCCGAGAGGGAGAGAAAACGGCCTCAGGTCTTCTCCACCTCGCCGCCTTGAGGGGGCGAAGCGAAGAGAGGAGGAAACGAGATATCTTGACGTCACGCGCCTCGTCCAATCTCGACTTCTTTTTCCAAAAATACGGCCGTCCATTTGAGATATCGCCTTACGAGTAGTGTTGTAGAGATTGTAGCGTCCCGCCTACAGCTCCTGCATTGTTTTCTGAAATCCAAATTTCGGTTTACCATTTCTTTAAAGGAGAGATCCGGCAAGAGAATGATGGTCATCGGTTCTTACAAAATTTCCACCAGGTACTAAAATGAATGAATTTTGTTGTTTACGCATACACCTCCAAATTGCTCACTGCCGCTTTACCAGCTGCAACGAGCAGGGGCACTCGTGACGTCAAATGTTGTATCGGAGAGCAGACAACACTCCCTCCTCCACGGCATTGTGCGTTGCAGCGATAACTAGGGCCTGCGGATTTGCAAATTGCATCTGGTTGGCGGCATACGATAGAGGTGAGGGGTGGAGGGAATCGGTGATTGGCTGTGGGGTGCAAAACAGCACAAAGAAATGCCACAGTGACATCTTGGTTTCTGACCGAGACGTGTCTGAGACGCAAGCCTGTCTGAGCGATCTGACGCGAATACTGGATCCTAGCATTCGCGTTGTGCTAGAAAACAGTTCACACCGTGCTAGGAAATGAAGCCTTCCATGCTATTCTGCTTCAAAGCAGCATCCGGGTCCACATGTCGAAAGAACGCGAATGCAGCCTTTGGTAATTGGCACATTGTCCCATTGGATCACTAGCACAAGCCTGCTGCCAAAAAGTGCAGTCCGATTCTTCGTAAGGCTGTTACCAACATTTGGACTAGTTAAGTTAGTATGCCACATTTTAGGGTCATTCAGGCTTACTTTGGCAAGATGCGACGTCTTCACTGCAGCGGCAATGCTGATCACGAGGTGGCGGGAGGAGACGTGGGGTCCGATTTCTGCCGCCACCTGGTCCACAAAATGGGGCTTGACGCAGATAAAGATGATGCTGCACTTTCCAGCCACCTCGGCATTCTGGTTAGTGACGTTGATGCCTTTTTCCTGGACGAGACAGAGAGGGAGCAGCAGTGGGGTTCATCACATGCTGCTCCAGCGGGGTTCACAAGCAACAACCTTGACATGATCCAATGTCTCGGGCAAGGAGGTTAGAAGTACTAGGAGGGGGCACGTTACAATATTGGTGAAGCCTATAGTCATAAAAAGTTTAAACGATTTTGTGCCCAGCGTGATCGCAGATCTCTCTGGCGATTGGTGTGCGTGACATGTCACGTGTGAGATGGATGGTTGATTGTAGAAGGACTCCTTGCAGGCTTGCGCGCGCTCCGTCCGGTAGGTTTTATCAGGTCGAAGTCTAGACTGTGGTGTATTCTAGTACCCCATAGGTAGACAAAAGCTAGCTACGGTCACGTGATGTGGTCACGTTGGCATGGTAAGTGAGGAGAGTAAGGAGGAAAATGAGAAAGAGGCGAGGCGTCAAGGGAGCATGGCTTGTGGAGGCTACGCGGCCGACGTCATGCCCTCTCCTACCCTTCTATTCTCCACGGTCTCGGGTCTCTGAGACACTAGGGGGGTGGGGTCGGTCCAGCAGAGAGGCCAAAGGCCCATACCAGGTAGCCCGCAAACACCCGTCCCCCCCTCCCTCCCCCCACGCAAAAAAAAAAGGGGGAGGGGGTGGGAGAGTAATAACAACTACCACTATGTATACAGACAACAAGGATTATAGTAGTATTTCAGCATCAATAGTTAATGACGCTGATGTAGTTAATGCAAAAATGCTCACTAACCTTCAGCAGCCTCAGGTTTCTGTCCGACGGAGCGCTGGCCCAAACATGTCTGGCCTGCAAACCTACGTCAAATAAAGCTGCAGTCACTAATCACACATCGTACAAAGGACAAGGTGTTCGCTGCAAACAGGATGACATCATTAATACACGATGACATCACACAAGCTTATTCGAAGGATGTTTGCATCATGCGTATGTATGGTCCCAGCATGCTTGCAGGCAGTTCGGAAGTATGACGATAGGGTGTCACAAATGAAAATTTACACGCTCTTTTTTACCGCAAAAATAAACTAGGCGTCGCCGAACGCTCATTCTCCGCCCAAAGGTAGAGCTAGAGGTCACAATCAGATGCCAAAGTTTCAGCCCGATCCGATCACTTAATCAAAAGTTATAAGTGATTTTCTGAAATTTTCAATGGGAAAATGGCGGCCGACGGCGTTTTCAAACACATGGGGCTCTATGGCACCAGAAAC
The DNA here is from genome assembly GCF_016920785.2 of Ixodes scapularis. Taxonomy (NCBI): domain Eukaryota; kingdom Metazoa; phylum Arthropoda; class Arachnida; order Ixodida; family Ixodidae; genus Ixodes; species Ixodes scapularis. The sequence continues at coordinate 5,374,677 of NW_024609882.1, read as the reverse complement.
CGAAAACGGGCGAAAATGGGCTCCATTTTCCCATTGAAATTTTCAGAAAATCACTCATAACTTTTGATTGAGTTATCGGATCGGGCTGAAACTTTGGCATCTGGTTGTGACCTCTAGCTCTATCTTTGGGCGGAGACTGAGCGTTCGGCGATGCCTAGTTTATTTTTGCGGTGAAAAAGAGCGTGTAAATTTTCTTTTGTGACACCCTGTACATGTATTTGGCAGAAACGAGTTTCCCGAAATTACATTACCCGCTTCCATAATGCCTGCAATGATGCTCTGAGCCATGTTTCCGGCGCCTATGAAGCCTACGTCTTCTATCTTCCGCGCCATGGCTCACCGACTTTTCGATGCCGAAACAAAACTGTAACCAAACGACCAAGCGATAGCAATTTCTTTCGCAAGGAGCAGACGATCAGTCAGTCGTACCATCAGAGGCTAGTTCCGTACACTACAATAATAATAAAAAAAACTGCGTGCTTTGTGAAACATTATACAACAAAAATAATAACATATTTATAACGCAAATTTTTCGTTTTTATAAAAGATTAAACTTTCAACAGCGATTGGTAGATACGAGAGTGCGGGTGCGATATTAATCCCGGCTGAAACTGAAACTGCCGCAACTCCCGAGCTTTCTGGTGCGGCGTTCGCCCGTTCGACTCCTACGTTTGCGTTGCCAAAGCTCAGAAATTGCACGGAGAAGACTGAAAATGACCCGCGGACTGTTGTTCGGCACCAGCTCTGGCAGCCAGAGCCACAGCAAGTACCTGGTCGAATTCCGAGCGGGCAAGATGACCCTGAAAGGCAAGATGGTCCACCCTGACAAGCGCAAGGGTACCGTGTACGTCCATCAAAGTGACGACTCACTCATGCACTTCTGCTGGAAAGATCGCACCAGTGGTGCTGTCGAGGATGTAAGTACTCGTTTCTTCGGTGGGTGTCTGGAAATAAGCGTAGAACGAGTCTACTTTTCTCTTTCGTGTGTTCGGGGTTCGGTGACGTTTTCCTAAGCCTACATACACACATCGGAGCGTTTTTAATGCCATGTTTTTTTTTCCACACTAGGATCTTATCATTTTCCCTGACGATGCCGAGTTCAAAAAGGTGGCCCAGTGCACGACGGGGAGGGTCTACGTTCTCAAGTTCAAGTCCTCGTCCCGGAGATGCTTTTACTGGATGCAGGTGACTGCGCGTCCAAAACTGCCGAGTCATCGCTCACTTACCTCGCTGCTAACCGCCATTCAGTGCTGGATGATGGATGTTAACGGCTGTAACTGTTATAACAGGCGATAGCTTGCGCCACCTAACCTTAAGAGCCAGGTAATTTACATCTTAGAAACCAGTGTGCCCTTCTTCCTTGCGTTGGCCTTTGTGGAGGCTCGTCAATGCCCGTTTCAAGGCAAATTCACACAATGCATCTTTTCAACGCGCCACAATTTAAGGAAACTGAGATTTCGCGAAATCGGCATGTTCACACGTGGAGTTTGACGTGCGAAAGGTTTGGCGAAATCCTCGCGAGTCAATACGTCACACTTACGAGAATTTCGCCAAACCTTGTCATCTGCCCCGGCAATGTCAAGCGTTTCACATCAAAATGATATGAAGCACGCACATTGTGAAGATTCAGTCTGTTTTATTAATACCACTCAATGAACTTCGTCAGATTCGGATCACTGAGTTCACTAGTCCTGCCAAACCCGGGAAAGGACGCGAACGTCAAAGAACAGGCGGATCATCTCAAAGCATTTCGGACATTTCTGCACTGCTGATAAAGAAAGTTATCCCCAGCCATCATGTTTATATGCGGTGCTTGCACTCGTCGCCCTTGTTGATGAATCTGCTCCGTGCCACCAACCCGTACTGCTAAAGCGCCGTTCACATACCTACAACCGAGTAGAACCAAGACTCATCGCCCGTACGCACCACTTCTTCGCTTGTTGCTCGCCATGTTTGCTTTTCTTTTTCCGGCTTTAGCTCGGATACGGAATCGGCCAAAAATCAATCTCCTCCAAAAGCTTGCTCCGCATCGAAGGTCAGACGTCGTAGCGAAGTCGAGCGGCCATTGGCAGCGTCCGGATCTCTCCTGGTGATTGACAGGCCTCGGTGAGGTTTCAGTGAAAAACTGCTCCAAAAGCGAGGAACACGCGCCACTTTTTTCGGAGGGGCGCCAGTTTTTCGGTCACGTTCCCGAAACCTAGTTTCGCGACACAAGATTCGACAACAAGATGCATAGTGTGAATAGACCTTAAGTGGCTCGATATCTCAGGCGAGGGAAGTTCAACAATGGCGGCTATAATCTGACGAGTTTATTTTGTTTTCTTGTTGACGATTTTTTTGGTAGTTCAGACAGTGCCCTGATTGGTCCTGGTGTGACCAGTTGGGATGCAGCAGGGGTCTGACCGACCAATCATGGCCCACGTAGGCGTTCATGTGAACAATTGGGGTACATCAGTGTCCTGGCTGGCCGTTCGGCGTGCAGATTGCCCACATTTTGCAGAAGGGAAAAAAATCTGCTGTTCCGCCAGCATCACATAGGAGATGCTGACGGTACTTCCACATATTTTTTGCTGGTTTCTTTAACATAGCTACGAAAAAGGCACTGTACAGTCTCCTGCAATATGAAAGACCCACTAGGAGCGCGTGGCCGAGACGGCGACTGGTGGGGGTGCTGTGCGCGCTCTGGGCTTTTCATTTCACCCCGAGGGGAGCACTCATTCGGGGCTTGACTAAAGTACAATGCGCGCTTATCAGTTTCTGGTTTTGGTATTTCAGTGGAGAGCAGTTGGTCAGTGACATGTCATGGCTATGTCCCACTAATGCCACAACAGGCCTGAGCCAAGGCGATTATTCTGACTGTTAAAGTGCGAGATCCTTTTAACAAACTACTTTCCGCGGTGCCGCGGCTCTTCAGAGCCGAATAAAGGCATTACATTACAAATGCACGCTTCAAAGCATTTTATCTTTTAAATATTGGACTCGGGATAACTCTAATCGTATATTTGGCACTGCCTGTGCTGACATTTTACACCAGAAGCTACTGATAAAAACAACAGTGATGTCTATGCTTGCTTTGAGCCTTTGTGACCATATCTGTGGGCATGACGCTGATGAAGCGCACTCTTCCGCTAAACCAAAACCAAAGGCTGTTAAGAGTGTTCAGGCTCAGCAGGCCCGGTTAAGCCTGAGTAACGCCCACTTCAGATGAGGCAACTTTCGCAGCAATTTCGGCGTTGCTGGCGGGTTGTTTCCTAGCTTTCCCTAGACCCAGGCACGTAGCCAGGATTTTGTTTCGGGGAGGGCCCGCCCATGACAAAATGCTGTTTGAGGGGGAGGGGGAGAGGAGGTTCCAGCAAAATGGAAGATTTTGGGGAGGGGGGGGCAGGCCCCATGGGCCTCCCCCCTGGCTACGTGCTTGCTAGACCGACACGAATTGCTGAAACCGGGTCCGGCTCAAAACAAGCGAACAGCTCGGAGCAACTTGAAGACGTTTGGAGCGGCAGCAGGCCAATCAGGGACGCAATGTTTTTATGTGATGCCTTGGACCGGTGATGGTGACAACTAAAGATTTAATTTGATGGTTTGAAATTGATTTTTTTTTTTTTTGGAAATAAGCCGTTTTAGAAAGATGAGTTAGTACTCTCAACACCATTGAAATGTATAAAAAATATGTTTATAGCATGAAACTATGTGTTTAAATAGTGCAAGAAAAATAAAATTGAATGATAATGATAGCAAATTGCAGCAATTGTTTGCTGCGTGTGAATGCGGGTGGTCCGTGTGTCTGGTGTTGAGTTCTCAAGTTGCCAAGAGAAATTACCTCGTCTGAAGTGGGTCTAAAGGCCCGTTGACACACTTGCGCTTGACTCCGACAGACTAAGACAACACCGGTTTTTAGGTTCTCGTGATGGCTTACGACCAGCTGCATTGCTGTGCATTCAGTCGTAATTTGTTCTAAGAGGCTTAAAAACCGCTCTTGTCTCAGTTGCTCGTAGTCAAACGCAAGCGTGTGAACGGGCCTTTAGACCCCTTGAAACGGAACGGAATCGCCCAGAGTGCAAGCATTGCCCCCGTCCGCCGTAGTCTTCGTCACGTGCGCCCAGTGGGTCTTTCATATTGCAGGAGACTGTAAATAGGAAAACACATTCAGAGTTTAGACAATCAGTTGTGGTGGGGCATAGAAGATTGTGTCCCAAAATGAGATCAACGAATATGCTCTCATCCGCGCAGTCATCTTAAAGCTGGACACAAGCTCTCGGTGTCCGACTGTCTGCTTGGAACAAGTCAAGTGGACAATAAAATGGTGCGAAAAAGACACTGGGACACGCACAGAAAGTACACAGACATTCGTCCCTGTGTCCCATCTTATTTTTCTTGTATCATGTACTGACCTTCTCAACTACCATAAAATACCGGAGAGTGCCCATCCCATTTTAACTGAAAACTGGATTAATCTAGTCCTGCTCTTGTCCGGTAAAATTGGGCGCTTAATGTATAATTTGCGTTTGCTAAGTGGGAAGGGTGCGGGAGGGACTTGTCCCAGTTTTCTTAAATTGCAACAGGGTATAGAGGGGCCTAGTTTATAACAGCCGTACGAAAATGCGTGTTTACCTGGTCTGTGGCCAAACAATTTGTCTGTACACCAACATGCTGTTTACAAACAAGCTTGCATTTGCCCATACTGGGTGTAGGCACCATGCGCGTGCTAAAACCAGGTTTCTCTCGAGACTAAGCGTGTGCGCAGTGCCGACAGCGGCGTCGCCACTCTCACACAGCGTCGGAGGGTCGAATCGGTGCGTTCATATTAACGAAGAAGGACCAGAAACGTCGAAGGAAGCACGACCGAAACCCCGTGGACGTCCGCACGCAGGAGCCCAAGAACGACAAGGACGAGGAGCTCGTGCGCAAGGTGAATGAGTTCCTGAACAACCCGCCCATGCCGGGGTCGTCCCGGGGCGGCGCTGGAGGGGCCGGGGGCTCCGGCACCAGCCTCCAGTCTGACCTGAACAACATCGGGGATGAGGAGCTGCAGAATCTGCTCAACAACATGAGCCAGCACCAGCTGGTGCAGCTGCTCGGTGAGGGCCCGGACCCCTGGGGATGCCGTCGGGTATTTGACTCGGGCAAACATGTGGGACGCACGCGCAGTTCGTATGCCACTGCAAAGTAGTCGTCACAACCGTCGGTCGTTGAAGGGAAAGAACTACATAATTCTGAAACGTCGCCCACTCCAATTTTTTTGTCGGACGTCACGCGACGTCTTACGGGAGCCTGAGCTCGCTTCGAGCATCCCCGGTGTCCTAAAAAGTGGTTCCTCGATTTCCCTTCGATGAAGACGTAGAAGCGTCACTCTGTCGCCAGCCGCAGCGGCGGTGATGAATGTGGCGTATTCTTTCCGAGCGTTCGTGAAGGCTGTGCAACCTTTCTCGCATCTCGAGGAATGGCACTGCTACTGACCCTGATTAAATACAGTACTCAAAGGGACGGAACAAAAAGATGAAATGCAGGACAAACACTCGCTGTTTTTCATAGTGTTCGACGATCACCAGCTTAGCACCTTGATACTAACTTGCCCACCGGCGATGCCAGAAAGGTGGCTGCCGACACACTCGAGGCACCTTTTCAGTTGCTATTGCTCAGTCGTGGTCCTTCAATTGACTGTTCCTTTTTTCGTATATTTTAGGCGGCATCGGGGGCATGAGCGGAGTAACCAACTTGAGTTCCCTTCTGGGCAGTAGCAGACCTTCGAGCCAGGGGTGAGTGTCTCCATTCCATAAGTGCATATATGCAGAATAGAAAAGTGGCAGTATGGTGTATGTCGGGACAGTTTTCATTGCCAGAGCACCACATAGCACACAATGCTATGAAAAAAAAAATATATATATATATATATTTACTGCAGTATTACTTTTCCCTCCCTCTGATTAAGGCTAAATAGGGTAAAGTGGGTGGGCACAGTTTGTCTGCAACTCGAAGCTGCTCTAGACAATACCATGAATAAAATGAAAAAAAAAAAAAAGCTAGAATAAAAAGAAGAGCTTTGTATATTCAATTGCCTTCTGAACTGTCAACAGAAAAATCTTTACTGTTGTCAAAACTTACACGGCCCACCCCGTTGCGTTAACCGGCCAAATCCAGGCAGCGCGTCTTTCTAGAAATGGGCTATGTTCCTGAGTTTTCTTTTTCAAGAAGCAAAGACTAGGTGTAAAACAGGAGCTGGGCCTCTTTGGAGGTCGGTCCATCTTTCTAGGTACTATGCCAGTCACAACTCCGGGCTATGTAACGAAAGTGTTCCTTTGTTGCACTTTCATTTGTCTGTACAATGTGCTCTGAGGGTTTGAAGTCAAAACAAAGGGAGTATTCACCTTGACAGATCTATCGCATCAAGGTGGACACTTCGGTCTAAGGAATACTAAACAAAATAAACTGCTTTGCAAACATACGTGGAATGCATGCTTCCAGTCGCCATATTGGATTTCGTCTACTTCGTCTTCCGCTTGGCACTCTGGTTTGTCTGTTGTCTTCTTTTTTTTCCCCTGACTGGTAGGGTTCTAATGCTCGTAGTATATTTCTAGTACAGTACACTCTCAATAATTCAAACTTCAGGAAGCCACGAATTTTGTTTGAATTATCAGAAATTCATCTAAATATGATGGAAGATAAAGTTATGATTTGCCGTGCACATGCAAAGCAGATATTTGATGATTTGTCCTACATAGGCCTACTGATCATAAGCACTAATGATCATAAACACAAATGTTTCATGTTGTGAAATGTATGACATATGCTTATTTATCTCTAAAAGATATGAAAGACGTTTACAATCCTCTGTAATGCGAAACTGGAGTGCAGCTTTCGAGGAGGAGGGGAGGGTGTGCCTTTCCTCCCCCTCTGTAACCTCCCTTCTCCTTGCCTCCCATTTAGCAGGAAATATAACGAAAATTTCCCGCTAATTTTAGTGGGAAATATAGCAGGTATATTTTCGCTAAAATTCCTGCTAAATTTAGCGGTAAGATTTTTGCTAAATCTCCCACTAAATTTAGCGGGAAATTTTTGCTAGGTTTTCTGCTTAATTTAGTAGGAATATTAGTGAAAATTCACTTGCTAAATTTAGCGAAAATTTACCTGCTAAATTAAGCAGAACAATTTTCCCACTAAATTTAGAGAAAAAATTTTCCCGCTATATTTAGCGGGTCAAGTTTCCCCGCTAAATTTAGCGGTAAAATTGATGACGCGCGACCTCAACACCAGTTCAGTTTCTCTGCTAAATTTAGCAGGTAAACCATGACATTGTATAATGCAACGTGCGCGATTAAGCTGACGCCGACGAACCCAGAAAGGGGTGCCTAAGAGCTGCGCTCTGAAACGTTTATTGTGGACCTTTTGGACAGCACATGACAACTCAAAACAAAATTAAGTTCGTTCATCAGGCCAACAAGTTGTCTTTTGTGGACTACTAAGCAGGGGACCCATGACCGATGAAAAAGGGCACTGCACGTTAGTTTTAATAACTTTGCATGGACGCTGTGATGGTGGACGTTGCTATGGAAATTTCCGCTGAAGTTGCTATGGAAATTTCCGCGTGGTGCCCGTTTTCGTAGCTCGTGTGTGCCCTGCTTGAGCCACGTTGAGTGCGCTTCTCACCGGGCACCAGTGCACTGAGGAGAAGCAGCACCTGTGGAAGCAAGCTCCACAAGTGTTGCTTCTCTGCAGTGCACCGGTGTTCGGAAAGAAGCGCACTCAATGGGGGCCGCAGAGAGAAAAAGTATGAATTACACAAAACTTACCGTTCTAATTAAGCGGCTTATGAATACATTAAAAACATTGTGGAACAGCCAAAATTTTGAAATTTGCTTTAATTAACCAGAAGTATGAAATATCCGAGTTTGAATTACTGCAAGCCTACTGTATTGTTCGTATCAGTGGCATAGGCATAGGGGAAAGTTAAAAAGTCAACCCCCCCCCCACACAAAAAAAAAGAAATTGCGCTGGTTTTGCATCTGAGAGCGCTATTGCAATCCGTTCAGTGCCGGATCCGCGAGCGCTGCCGCCAATTCCTCCGACACGGCTTCGGCCGCGGCCGCTCCCGCTACCCCGGCCACCACCGCGAGCACCGCCACGACGGGCAACACGTCGACAACTTTGGGTGCCGCTGAGACTGCCACCACCACCACCACCACCACGACAGCGGCGGCAGCAGCTTCCGCAACGACCACTCCGGCGGCCGGCAGCAGTGCCGCGAGCAGTGCCGCCATCCAGCTGAGCGACCTGCAGAACATCCTCTCCGGAATTAAGGGTGAGGTGGAGGTCTCTGACTGGCAGGGTTGCCAGGTGGGGCTATAAATAGCCAAGTTGGGCTACCTTGTTATTGTAGTTGGCTTGAAAATCTGGTGTTTGGCTCTTTGGCTATTATTGGGCAATATCATATTAAACTTCCAAAATGAGCCATTTTGGACAGATGTAGGAAAAGTGGAAAGTTGATTCAAGAGACCAGGTAAACAAATTATCCGATTAACAAGTTGGATATTGTATAAATATGCCCTCAGTGGTTTGGGTCGGGGAGTATTTATCTAGGGTTTCCTCCATGTTCTTGTTGTTTTTTAGAAAGCCACAGTCTCTAATAAATTAACCTTGTTTAACTTGCATTAAAGAGAAGCTACGGAGCTTCTTGAAAAAAATGAGTTAGAAGTGAATTCTAGTGTATTTTTACCTTATGAACCCGAATACCCAAACCATTTGCTGCGTAAGAATTGTTAAACGCGAAAGACAGTCGCTGTCCGTGACGTCATCGACGGATCTTTTGGCTGCCCAAGACTAGGGAGGCGGGGCTTCAGCCCTATTTTGAAATTGCTCTTATAGCTCTCCGGTGCGTCGAAATGAAATATAATTGTGATATCTGTTATTCTAACGGCCAAATGAACACAATTCGAGTGTTTTTTTCTCAAATGCAGAACCGCCCCATCTTCCCTTTAATAGCTTGTACCCCTTTTTTTTAAATTTTTATTTGTCTTTTCTTATAAGGGGGGGGGGGGGGGGTGTAGAAGTGGGGGTTACCCAGTATCCGGGTTTTAGGTAAAGGTCTCTCATCGGGTACCCTCCTTGGGTAAAATTAAATTCTTCACATGTCACGGGTCGAGGGGTTGGCGCTTGCAGTTGGCAACATTGTAGGAATTATTTCCCCATAAAAGAATCTGTTTTGAATGTAAACTTGCATCTGTGTCCACACAAATGTTTAAAATATATTGTATGAAGTTGTATGTTTTTTTGGCTATTATTGTAGATTGACATGTGGCCCTTTTTGCGCTACATCTCATCGAAACTCGGCGGGTTAAATCTGCGTGCGCCTGGCAACCCTGTAATAGTTGAGGGGGGGTTGCTGTCGTCCCGTCTGTCTCACCTTGCGTTTGGGCGTCCCGTGCAGTTCCACCGTCGGAGCAACCCATTGGAGATGCCGCCAAGGAGCCCTCAGTCAATGGTACCTTCTTTTTTCTTTCATGCGCCTTAGCTTTCTCTTTTCGATATACGCCTTAGGTATGCGAATTGGAAGTCGACGAAAACGGCAAAGCGTGCAAGGTTCTTTGTGGCGAAACGGTGGTGTTTGCTGAGCAGTCGGCACGCAAATAAATGTAACTCGTTTAAAGAAGTGACCATCGTAGTGGTGCTTCTGTGGCGTCATCTATAAGAAAACCTAATTAGAAGAAAACTTGTAAAAAAGTTTTGTGAAGTGCAGATTGTTGGGCGAGTTAATACTGGGTATTCGAAAACACGGTAGCGCTAGGTTGCAACTGTTGGCCTCTGTTCAGTGTGCGTTCTGTTCTTGCCAGACGTAAGGACAAGACCGTAAGAGAGATAATCGAGGCAGACGCGATCAAAGAATGTTGCCTCCATAGACCCGATAGGTAAGGAGGTAGCGTTCTTGCGAGTGGAGGCAGGACCTGGGATTAGCCGAGGGTGCGACGATCACGGTGTATATATTTTTCCCAATTTACCACGATTAAACAGTTGAAGTCGGCACTTTGTGTTGTCCAATCGCCTAGTTCGTTCTCGTCTCAAGCGCTACCATGTTTTTGAAGGTGCTCATACATAACAAATCTTCAGCGTGGGTTACTACATGTATGTACCAGTCCACTTACAACCAACTCGCGATACAACAGACATGTTGAGAAAAAAACTGTGTGTTGCAACAGACACTCAAAGAAAAGACTGCAAGCACTCTTGAGGGCCTAGTCCTCAAGTCTGGAGAAAGCCTGGCAAAGTGGCGCGCGACCCCTGCAACGCCTCTCCCTTGCAGTGGACCTGTCTGCGGCCATCAGTTCGGAGGCGGTGCTCCAACCGCTGCTGAACAACCGGGAGCTGATGGCCCGCGTGGAAGCCCTCCTCCCGTCTGCCACCGAGTCGAGCTCGCGACCAGACGTAAGCGAACAGCTCAAGGACACCGTCAAATCCCCGCAGTTCCAGCAGGTACTACTGGCCGGTCCCCCTCCCCTGCCCTCCCACCCCGACCTTTGCACGCCCCCCCTTGGCTCACTTCCGCACTCTGAGAAGCGGCTTTGTCGTTCTTACGGCCGAGCGTCAGTTTACCGTTTTAGAAATAACTGGTGCCACCTGGCAAGAAACGGGGTTTGAGGATTCTGAGGACGAAACAATGCAAGCATTAGGAAGGAGGGGGAAGAAGCGTCTTAAAACGAACTTCGGGCCAAAAGGATAGGCCACAATAGGAACAAAATTGACCTTGAGAGAGCCTAATCTTGGTCATTGCAGCTCAATAGAGACAGCAGGATCTAGCTTTGTCTATTGTGTAAACACGCGCTCAAGCGAGTGCCTGTTCACGTATTTTTGCACCAGAACCTCCTGAATGGTGATTTCCTAAAATGGTCCCTTTGGAAATGCAAAGTACATCCATTGAGCCTTTCTTTTTCTTTTCTTAAAGCATATGCTACTGAGCTTTTATTTTGGAAATTATGCTAGCACTAACCGTGCCTCTGTCTGAATCTAAACTCTCGGGAATGGGGCCTGGATTTGCAATCTCAAAGTCCGTGGAACGCTCTAAACTGTGCTACTATACCCTGGTGCAGGATAAGAAAGGCAGTACAAGCATCTCCCATAAAGCCTTCCACTTTAACAGAACGAACGCTGGTGAGGAGGCGAGTGCACTCGCCTCTTCTCGGGCAGTCGCAGAACTAGTGAAAACGGTTTGGCTCCTCAAATGTCCATACAAGATACTCCGTGTTTGTACGATTCTAGCGCACACTTTTTTTTTACCAAAAGCGGTGCCCAAAACTACAAACGAAACCAAAAACCGATACTCAAGAAAAACGCAACTCGGTATAAGGTGACTAGCCCCATGGCCATCGTGACCGTTTGTTTACGTTCACCATTTTGGTATCCGTACCACGCGCATTCTCTCGTGCCAGCGGCCACACACATTTAAACGAAAGGCCATCACACTGGCGGAAAAAGATAATGGAGCAGCACTGCGTGGCCTCACAGTCCCAGCCATCGACGAGCTCGTAAAGTGTCGTTTGAAAGACGACCCAGCCAGAGGCGACGGCCGCGCACTTAGTACATGCGCTAAAAGCGTGGTACTTAAAATGCTTTAGACGAAAGTTAGTATTACCTCTGTGGACAGCAAAGAACCATGGTCGGACCCTGACAACGGCGACTAGTGCACGGCATTCATTTTTCTGTTGGCGTGCATTTCATAAAATCTGTTCTATGGCGATATGTGTTCAATCTTTATTATTTTACCTGCGCGATAGAATCGGCAGCAGTTTACTTTTTGATTATCTGGAAGCTAAATCTGCCTGCATGTTTGAATTGGGGGTGCGGCAGAATCGTGCAAACACGGTATATGGATGTTTGGTTTTTGTTTACCAAAATGCATAGACGTTTTGCAGCAGCCCTGCACGGGTGCCGCCACAACCGACCTTCAGTTTTTGTTCCCTCTTATTCCGCTTGCTTCACTTGATCATTAGCATAGCATGGCAGGTAATTGTCATTTTAGATTCTATTTTGTCCTTCTCCCCAGCATTGGCCTTTGTGGAGGCTCGTCAGTGCCCGCTTTAGTGGCTTGGTATCCGAGTAAGAATAAAATAGAATTGTTTATTTCAGACATACATGTGTCATAAATATGTCATACATATGTCTAGGACGAGAGAAGGTCAGCAGGGGTGGCTGTAATTTGGCACGTGCGTAGAGTGTCTACACGTTTCGAATGTAGAAAGCATAGTTTAGTTCTATAACAGCCAAACTTTGTGCAACGTATGACTACCGTGGAATACCATGCATCCGCCTAATTTACACTAAAAATCCGAAAAAATGTGCACAGTACATATACCATATTTTCCGGACTGTAAGTCGCACCCTTGTATAAGTCGCACATCCGTTTATTGAGCCGTTTTCGTGGAAACGTTGGTATATAAGTCTCAGCTTTGTATAAGTCGCACCTCTTTGCACGGTTCACGCTATGAGTCCCACAATCAAGAGATTGCACGTACTGTTTGACGCACATTTCAACTTGCGAGAAATGCCCATAGTACGGTGCTGTCTGGCAAGGGCAGTCGAGTGTTTCGCAGCAAAAGGACGTAATGAACAAAATGGAAGGGTAGTCGGCTTTATTCGAGGAAACGCATGCCGAGCGAACGAAAGTTTGAGGAGCCAGACACTTGCGAACCAAGCTTTGGAGCGTAGGTGTAGCCTAAGCCAAGTCCCGGAGACGACGCGAGCGGCGACGCGCAGGCAGAAAGATAAACATTGACATACTTTTTTTTTGGTACCTCTAAAAGTCTGGCTAGCCACAATCCTTCCTTTTAGATGTAGCAACACGGCTGGAGCACGGCACAAAAAAACTGCTCATCACACGGAAACTAAGAAAGAAGTGAGAAAATATTCTGCTATGGTGTGTATACCAGCCACTTACTTCTCAGTGTTACTGGACTGAAGCAAAAGAATACAAAACCATGGCTTAAATTGGGAACATCAATAACATGCTGTAAAAGGTTTAATTTCTCACTGTCTTGCCTATCCACATTGAGGCACTTCGGGGGAACCATAAAATTAAAATATCTTGCATTCCAAGTGAAAATAGTGTGGCGACAGCCGTGCCTCCTAGAGGGGGAAACACCACCTATGGCTACATAGTTATGGTGCTCTACAAAAGCTAGCACGTGGTGTATAAAAAAAAAGGCATCACACGTCGAAAAAGAAATCTTATACAAGTCGCACCAAAAAAAATGTTTGGAAAAAAACCGTGACTTATACACTGGAAAATATGGTATGTAAAATTGATGACCTCACATGTGCGCATCCCCTATTTTTTCACGATTACCTTCCAATTTTGAGTGGGCACTTGCTCAGTATTTTGTAATATGCTCAGAATGTGCTATTTTTTTTTTTTTTCTAAGTTACAACGAGCATAGTTTCGAAATTATTACCAACTGACTTGTGAGGTCTTGCACGTTTGTGTGTTAGTAATATCCGTTTGGTGTCCTGCCAGCAAAGAGGAAGGGCAATGGTGCTATTTTTAGAAGATCCAGTGACTTTCACTGGATCGTGAAAATAGCACCATTGCCTTTTCTTTTTGCTAGCAGGACACAAACAAGCGTGTGTGTGTGCTAGGGAGTGTGTACACCAGCCTTTAGCCTTTCCAACCGGCCCGGGCACCGTGCACGCAGGCCCTGAGCCTGTTCAGCGCGGCGCTCCAGTCCGGGCAGCTGGGCCCGCTGATGCAGCAGTTCGGCATGGAGCCCCAAGTAGTGAGCGCCGCCACGTCGGGAGGTGGGTACCGACAGCCGCCGGACGGGTCATGCCGTGGAACGAGTCTCCGACCGCCGCATTTACCGTGTCCTAAGAGGAGGCCCCTCGATCTCCGCCCGACGACTACGTCGAGGCGTCAAGCTGTCGTCGGTCCCGTTGTAGCTGCGGCGGTGGGTGTAGCAGACGCCCGTTCCACTGCAGCTGCTGTACGTCTCTCTCCAGCGCGGAAGTCCGCCAAAGCTTTGGCAGCCGGGAGTTGGAACTCCGCAACAACGGCGACGCTTGGATTCTCCGATACTTTTTACCAGTACTTCTAGCACTAACTTTGGGGTCGCAACGTCCGACGGCGTAATACTCCGGCTTCTGCGACGTCATTTGTTGCCGCGTCGGGACCAATTCCAGGTAGCATGCTAGTGTCGTGAGACTCGGTTAATCTTCGTGCACTCATTGACTTTCGGGAGACCAAAAGAGACCAAAACACGAGAGCCAATCGGATCAGTATCTTAGTGCCTGCTTGTATTTTCAATCGACATCTTGCAAGGTCGATCCATCCAATCAGTCGGGTACGATGGACAGACCTGTGATAGCGGCATCTTTGCTCGTCCGCAGATATGGAGGCCTTTGTGAAAGCGCTCCAGTCGTCCAAGGTCTCTCTGGAAGACAAGGGACAGAAGAAGGACGATGCCGGGGACGAAGACATGGGCCTCGACTGAGTCCCAGCACGGATGCACCGCTTACTCGCGACACCCCCCTCCGAAGTTGACGAAAGATTGGAACTAATGCTGCAGCGAATAAATTCCGAGCAGTTTTCAGCTTCATCCAACGTGATCTGTCGGGTTTCTGCAATGCGGAATGGTGCTGGCTTCACCTTTCCGCCCGTCTGCAGACGTCCCACAAACGTCTCCAGTCGAATGTCCTGGGAACATCGGCGACTTGGAAGCCATCGCGGTACGAGAGGGCTTGAATTTGACATGTTGTTAGGTTGCAGTCGGGCAGGAAGGTGAAGCCTTCACGCCCTACTGCTTATTGTCTTTTCACATGTTCTTGCTCATTGTTGTTTCATGTGGGGCACATTCAGGGCTGTAAAAGTTACTCCAAACAATGTACCTCGGACAGTGGCAGTTGTTTCCGCTGAAATGTACTGGAGGTATGTGTCTGGACATTCTAGAATTTACCCGACAGAGTTACGTGGGTGTAGGACAGCATGGGGGTGGAAAAGAGATGCACCTGAGCGGCGGAGTTGTTTTGACACCTCTCTCACAGTGGCTTGGGATCTTCAGACTTGGGAAGGGAGGCCTTAGACTCCTGGTTGCTTGTAATCTAGAACCCTCTTGTGCTGGTGTGAACCTTTTCTTGTTTTGCTGGAGATTACAAAATGGTGCCTTGTATTCCATGTTACTGCAAAGAGAGGCTTGAAAGGGCAAGCTTCTGTTGCACGACCGAGCACGCAAGATACACACCCTCCAAGACTTTGACCTCATGCCTGTGGCCTTTGCTGTGTTCCAGCCTCCAAGCCAAGGTATCCGAGATTGCCGTATGGAGCACCTCGACGGAAACTAATTCCGGTCTTTACCACAATGCTCGAGATGGTTGGATTTCGCAGCCCATAGTTGTAAGTTGACTAGGTGGCGCAAGCTAGCACCCCACTTCATTGCATGAGGGAGGGATGGTTCTGTCAAATCTACAAGGTGCTGTGAGCAGCACAGAAATAGCGTCGTAGCGTTCTTAAGATTCCTATTGCGCAGCGGAGCGATAAGAGGACGAGAGTAACTCCCGATGGTTGCAAGTAAACCTGTGCGCCGGTCAGAAATCGCCGGCGGCGGCGCGCCGGTGTTTGTACCTCCGGCGGCGGGCCGGTGTTTGTACCTCCGGCGGCGGCGTGTTGACGGCGCGGGGATCAATCAACGGACCGGCGGCGGCGTGGCTGGCGTGGCGGGGAAGAGAGAAGGGAGGGGGGGGTGTAAATTAGAGAGTGAGGAGGAGAGAGAAAGGAGTCGTTTGAATTTGGAAAACAACATGCAAATACCATAAAAAAGAACACACTTTTTATTTTATTTTTTTCTGTGAAGAGTGCGTCCGTTAGAAGAATGAGAAGAATCAGGTACTTCGGCGTCTTGTTTATTCTCGTTTGTAAGAAAATATGTCGCCGGCTGGCAGCCGCGGCGCAAGATTCCCGCAAGATGATGACCGACGACAACAGGTATTTTATCACCGCGTTCCACCTCACCATGCGCTTGTCGCACGCCCCGTGCCTAACAAGTACTCTGATTCGATACCCCGCAAGCAGTCATCACCGACAACGACAGGAACCTCTCGTTCGGCGAAGCTAACGGCTTTGTCGAACGCGCCAACAGAAAAATCCTTCCATGTCTGCGCGAAAGAACGTCAACGGCGACATCGACCATTGGAGCGATTATCTCCAGGCAACCAGCTTTCAAGTGAACCAGCAGCCGTACGCCGGACTCCAGACATCACCGTTCGAACTCCTGTTCAACTTTGTCCCACGTCGACCAATGGAAGTTTCCCCGCAGGTCGGCGACGTCCGTGCGAACTGCGACTGCAAACGCGAACCTCGCTTACCTTCAAGCCATGAAGCGTTCCTACGATGCAAAATATCGACCAGCTCCATACAGGGTCAGGGACAGGGTATATGGTACAGGAACGGCGTTCCTTCCTCGAAACTTGGCTTTTCCACGCGAATATAGCTCTTTTGTATTAAATTGTTTCACAAAGATTTCATTAAATCGTTTTGCGGTCCACAAGACCGTTCATTCCGTTAAAACACTTTAAAAACACAGGCGAGCTGGTGAAGAACTTCCATAGTAACGGGAGACACGAAACGATAAAAATAACGCACAAGACAACAAGTCTCAAATACAGCTTTTATACCCGTTTTCACGTCAGGAACTCTAGTAAAAAGAGTCCGACTCCTTGCGAACCATTACTAATTTCCACCTTTATGTGCAGAATTAAGGTAGCTGGATTCTACTATATATATGTTATCAAGACGTACACGTTCCAGCGCCAAAATCATCGCTTTTTTCTCCGACAACCAAATCTCCTAAGACTTTGCGTCGAGTATACGAACATCTTTGTTTCATGTATGTGCTCTCCCCCTCTGTAATGCCTTCGGGCCCTGAGGGTACTTTAATAAATAAATAAATAAACGCTCAAAACTTTTTTTCTTGAAAAAACGGGTATAGTTTATTTGAACAAGGAACGCTCTTATATATACGTCAAGGCCCTCACCACCAAAAAAGAACTCTTTAAAAAAAAGGGTATCACTATACACCCTTTTGTCCCACATAACGTACCCCAAAACTTTAGTTTGACGCACAGCGCACAGAGGGCCACAGATTTTACAAGGGGCTTGATAACGACGCGATATAAGTGATTAAATAGCTAAAGTACGTACCAAAGACCACAGAAAGAAAAGACTGATGTTTCGCAGCAGGGCCAAGAAAACCCCGATTATTATTATTATTTTTTTTTCCTGTACTCTCGTGAAAGTTAGTACTGTCAGATCGACGTCTGAAGTTTTGGGGTGTCTTATATAGGACAGGGTGTAAGAATACACCCCTTTTCTTTAGAAAAAGTAGGTCACTGAAAGCCGGACATTCAGGCAGATCCAAATGATTCGTGGTCACACCAACCTGCCACCCAGACGACCCCGCTTGATGACCAACCAGCCATATATGCGATAACAGGCAACTCCATCAGAACCCTTACTAATATGATACACGCGTGACGAGATGTCCCTACAGCGTGCAATTCGCTTAAAAAGTGTCGATGAAACGATCGTGTCGACAAAACGTGTGTCTGTGAAACGTGTGCCCATGAAATCAAACGAGTTTCGACGAAATGAGAGGGTCCCGTACACCACTCCTGCCTGAGAAGTTACATCTGGGTTTTTATGTTGTTGTTTTTTTCTGGCGCCCCTGGAGACCACCAGAAAGGGGGTTGACCTTTCTAATTTGTGCTGAGCTTTGAAAACTAAATTTACACCGAACCTATCCGCCACTGATATAAAGTTATGAGAGATTCCATGGTAGTAAGGCACACACACAACATTCTTCACAACCGGTTTTTCCACAGGAGCCGGATTAAACCTTCAGCACCTTGAGCACAACTGTAACAATTACATCATGGTGACGGCCCGCGCTTCCAAAGGACGCATCTTTTGCAATTCAACTGCCTCACCAACCCAAAACATACGGGATTCTTTACAAGCGTTATCCATCGCAGACGCAATTACACCATGCACTCTTAACTATTTTGAAGTGACAGCTCTCAGCTGCCAACAGAGGCTTGGCTGATTCATTGCCGTACGTCCAGCACAGGCCCTTTTCCGTGTGCAACAGTAGGTCTATAAGTACCTAATTCGACTGTTGCGATGGCAGGGCTGTGCGGTCCAATCGACAAGGACCGCACAACCGTGTCAACGTGTACATAAGTCTCGTTTAAAAAAAAAAAAAAAATCTCGGACAACACTGGAGCAATTTACGACCCGATACACACACCCTGTTTTTGAATAAAAAGAGAACCATCAAAGTCTACGGCAGTGGACTCTAAATGAAACTCCAGAATGCTGATAAAACTATCTACATCAATCCCATTGGCAGACTGCAACTTCACTAGATTATCATCGCACGACCTCCTGATTCTTATTAACAGCTCCGACTCAGAGCCTTTTATACTGGGAGAGTTCGGCGGTTCTTTGATCCAGCCGCCAGTCTGGCAGCACTGATCAAACAGTCTGGCAACTGTGCGCATCCGCCATGATGTGCCTTGCCGTCTAGCTTGATTGCACCTTTGCATTTAATTGCATTATAATTATAACCTTAAATTGCAAGCTTCACCCTTATTGGTGCAAGGCTGGTGGCGGCTGATAAAACCCGTTTGCCCTACTGACTCGAGCCGGCAGTCGGCTCACTAGAGTCCATGGAGCGAGAGACGACGATGAAAATAATCGTTCTGCGCTGCGCTCTGCCAGACGTTAGAAGAAAAAGAAATGGGGGGCTGCACTGCCGTTGGGTGCTCGAACAACGCGAAAAAGGGGTTCAGGATGTACCGGTTCCCGCAAGGAAAAGAAAACCGCGCAAGGCACAAGATCTGGGAAACCAAACCAAGAAGGGCTGACTGGAAGCCGAGTTCTCGATTGTGCGAGGTAAGCTTATGATTAACGTATGATTAACGTAACAAAATGCTTGATTTTTCGACTTTCTCCTTACGCCAACAAAAGCGCAAACGGCAAAAGCTACACGCGTATACATCGCATGTCAATGGGGACCCACTCGCCGGGAGGCACATCATGGCGGAAGCGGCGCCCGCTGAGTCCGCTAAACCTAGCGGGCCGTAAGCCCCTCCCACCCGCCGAACTCTCCCAGTATAAAAGGCTCTGCTCCGACTAACATAAGTCCTTGATGTCTACAGTTGTCACATCGCACCTTCTCCCATGATGCGGATTCATTATTTCAATCAATTGCTCAGAGTTTTTCAGTGACAATGGGCTGTTGCTCCACTCCTGTCAGGCATTCCTAGATAAAAAACCGACAACACATTCTGCCAAGCTCAATTTTCGTTCACAACCATTTGAACAATTACACCAGGATGGGATTGTTACAGTTGTGCTCAAGGTGTAAGGAACGTACGTTTAATCCGGCTCCTGTGGAAAAAAAAACAAAAAAAAAAAAAAAAAAAAAAAACGGTTGTAAGGAACGTTGTGTGTGTGTGCCTAGCGAGAACAGTGGAAGAAGCAAATAATGGTTTGCACCTGCAGTCATGCGTGGTTTCAATTGACTTTGCAGAAAAAGAGATAGTGATTTTGCGGTCCGCGGCGGGGCCACAGATTGGTTGCGATGTGGTGCGGTGACGCAGTGTATATCTACGCTGAGGCGCTTGGATTAAATCAGTTGAAAGTAAGCGTTCTGTGGTGTTCTTCCTCTGTCTATGTCTTAAAGCGCAATCATGTTTTCTCACGCACAATAGCAACTCGCCCAACAATCAGCAATGGCAAGAGAGTTCTGAGGGAGACCATGCGTATTTTGACCTTTGGTAATTGAGTAAGCACACCGTCCTTGGCATTGGACAGTGATATGAAGCGTTTTTTGTGTCTGTTTTCTAAGAATTGTAAGGGTTGTGCTGGAGCTGGAGTTGCCTGTTATCGCATGTGGCTGGTCAGCCCTCAAGCGAGGTCATCAGGGTGGCTGGTTGGTGTGAATCATTTAGATATGTCTGAATCATGAATCATATGGGTTCTGTCTGGGTGTCCGGCTCTCGGTGACCTAGTGAAGGGGAGGTGTTTCTTTTTTGGTGGTGAGGGTTTTGAGACATATGTAACAACGTTCGTTGTTCAAATAAACTACAAACGGTGTTTGAGACTTGTTGTTTTGTCCGTTTTTTTATCGTTCTGTCTCCGTTTCTTATAGAACTTCTACATTTATTGATATATTTAGAGGAGTAAAAATGAAAGGCAAAACAATCTATGAAAGGCAGAATAATCTATTCATTTTTTATGCATAATATAGTAAAAAAACACCAATAACCCCCCCCCAAACCCCCGTAAAAAAAAAAAAAAAAAAAAAAAAAAGGATGGCGGCGTCGGCGGCGCGCCGGGTTTATTGTGCGGCGGCGGCGGCGGCGTGCAGGCTCTGGGGATTCCGGCGGCGGCGCAGGGCGGCGAGAGCAAAACAGGCGGCGGCGGCGGCGCGGCGCGGCGGCGCGGCGCGGCGGCGCACAGGTCTAGTTGCAAGTCGTGTAATTATGAAGACATTTTTGCGTAATGTACTAACACAAATTGCGTCTTGGTTTGTGTTTGTCTTTTACATGCTTTCTGTTGATGTTGGGCTTGAGGTAGTGATAGTCTACAAATGCACGTGCATTGTGCTGCTTTTTAAAGATTCATCTCCTGCGCTGTGCCAAAAAATAAACAATACCGACGAAGAGTCAAAGCTCCTCGCCAATGTCAGATTTACTCAGGCCAAGTTTATTCAACACAAGGACTGCGGGCTTGATTCTTTACGTAATGTAAAAATTGTTGACAATAAACGGAGTGGACGCAACAAGCCGGATCTCCCGAAGGCAATCTGAGGAGGATACGGGCTTGACCAGGGTGTAAGATAGACAGGTGGGGAAACGGCCGATAGAAGCCTACCGCAGCGCCGTGACCGGATTGTGTACTCGTCTGCTTGCGGGTACCCCCGACTTGCGACAGATGGCGCTGCGGAGAGAGGAAAAAAATTGGAATTGGATTTGCACGGAACTTTATGGGCGAGTGCTCAAAATAAAACGAGAGCACGACAGTCCTCCATTGAAGATCCACGAGAAACCATCTCCGTCAGTTTAGCCGGTCTCCACAGGTCGCCCACCCGGAATGAGAGTTCGCGGTGCTCCACATAGATGGCGCCACAGAAAAAGAGAAAACCGAAAGGGACACAATCTGGTCACTCATTTGGCTCTCGTTTCCCCACCTGTCTATCTTACACCCTGGGCTTGACCCACTTCGGCCTTTGTGCTGAGCAGGTGGTGGTCGCATGTATGGTTCCTGCTGCATTGTTCTCGCAAGCCAAAGTGGTTACAAAAGGGCCTCTCTCTGGCAACGGGAGAACACGAACCACACCTGACTGTGTTTAGTTACAGCAGCCGAGTGCTGCGTCGTTTTTGCTGGCCCCATGGGTGTAGTTCTAAAGTTAGCCGCTTGGGGCGCAGTGGTTGAAATTCCAAGTGGAGACAGCGCACTAGGAAATTAAGAGGAAAGTTTTTGGGCTATAGCGAAGATACGGAAGAGCAAGTCTCAGTTAAGAAGAAAGTTAAGGCCACAGAAAGAGATCGGTGGCTAGAGGGAATGCAGACAAAGACGGCTCTGGAAAGCTATAGATTAAACAAAAGAGTTATTGCCAAAGAAAGCATTTATGACAATTCTAGGGGAAGCTCATTGCTGTTTGAGGCAAGAACGGGTGTTCTGCGAACCAGAACATACAGAGTGAAGTACCAGGAAATTGATACAGTGTGCACTGCTTGTGGAGAGGAGGACGAGACGGCTGAGCACTTGATACTCTACTGTAAAGGGCTTCACCCTATGCCTACCGAAGACAACATAGATTTAATAAAGTCATTGGGTTTTAGAGACAGCGAAGGGAGAGTGGATTTCAAGACTGTAGAGATTACCAAGCAAAGATTAAGTGAATGGTGGCAGAAATCGAGAGAAAACTAGGTATTTTCTTATTCACTGATGGCAAGGGGGTTTCATAGCCTCACTTTCTTTGCACTGCGGAGTGAATATAGATTTCACATTTAAATATTCTAAGCTTAAATGGTAAAACAAAATGGCTAGGTGGCGTAAGCTACCGCCCGATCCAAAGGGCTCAGCCGTATTCATCCATCCATCCATCCAACCGAGCAGAGGGAGGCCCTTTCTGTGGGGAGTAGCACTAGCTCAGAGACCCACTCGTGTTGAGACAGGGGGATTGAAGAATGCGAGAGGAAATGGCGGGAAGGAAACGGAACCGTTTTTTTTTTGACCGGCAGAAGCTACAAGAGCAAGGACCAGGCTTTCAGTGTCTCCGCCAAACCTGTGCTCTCCTTCGGGGCAACTCTCATCACAGTCGCATTGAGCGCTCGTTGTTTTCGTGCGCTTGTGACCCTTTGCTCAAAACGCTTCCTTTCCCTTTTTTTTTTCACTCTTTGCTCAAAACGCTTCCTTTCCCTTTTTTTTTTCACTAATGCTTAGACTTTTTTTTTTTTTTTTAATGCGAGCACTTGTTGGTATGGAGGTACTACATAGAGCCAGGCAGTTCGACGACGGAGCCATAGAGTGCCCGGTCGCAGATTCTGAGCGCGAGGATTTGGTAGCGCAGCATTTGTCGTAGAACCTGGACGTCAGCGCACAGCTCTTGCAGCGGCGAGGACCCAAAACATTGTTTTCGAACCCGACGAGAAAAGAAGCGGTAGCCCGAGGAGCACGAGCGTACATTCCATCGCCCGGGATAAGTGTGTTTCGGCGTCTCGCCACAGCGGGGCGCCCGTCACGTGGCTCTCCTCTCATCTGTTGTCTGCCGCTCTACCTTATCGATTTCGGCGGCGGCTTCTCGTGGCGACCCCCAACTTTCTTGGACATCAACGATTCGGCACATCCACAAACATGAGAATTTCAATTGAACAACAACAAACATCGCAGTGTTCCTGGGAACATTTTAGATGACAGTCATAAAATATCGAAAAGCAGTAATGAAACCTTTGAACGCATCTAGTTTTTATCCCACGCCTCACTACCTGTTTTTCTTGACAAAAGATCGTACTATTCCCGAGGACTGTAATTATCTCGGTCCATCTGCTTTTCAGTCCAGCTTGCCTGCAGTCTTGCATTAACTGGGTACCGTGGAACGCAAATCAA
The DNA here is from genome assembly GCF_016920785.2 of Ixodes scapularis. NCBI lineage: Eukaryota > Metazoa > Arthropoda > Arachnida > Ixodida > Ixodidae > Ixodes > Ixodes scapularis. The sequence goes on along the minus strand of NW_024609882.1, from coordinate 5,351,531 downwards.
CTAGAATTTTTACATTTCCTTAAAAAAATATATTTTCATTCCACGGATTATGTCCCCGAAAGTTGGCCATGAAAATGGCAGGATGTTAAACAGAAGGACATTGAGCACGTCTGGTGAAGCGCGCATTTGCGACATGCCTAAAAAAAAAAATGCGTACGCAGCCCGGCGTGACCTTCGCGTTCGCCAGGGCCAGGGCTGGCACGGTTCGGAATGCTGTCATTAAAACGCGACCTAAAAATGTGTGGGACTATACCTTCAGAAGTCCCTGCGCTGCATTCGCAAGAATGGTTTCCGGCCGCCCGCTCAAACAGGTTGGAGCCTCCAAAAATGCTACACACATTCGGGCACAGGCTTTTACGTAATCCATTACAAGTAACGAAATTACTTGTAATCCCTTACACATTTATCAGTAATTTTGTAAGGGATTAAATACATATTTCAAGAAGTAATTCTAAAGTTGTCCTTACTTTGTCTTTTTTTTTTTTTTACGTAAGGGAATAATTGTAATCCGTCACATTTTTGTCTTTATCCGCGGAGGAAAAATGCGGGAACTTTAAATATTGAGAAAAAATCATTAAAAATTTATCTTTCTCTCTCTCTCTCTCTCTCTCTCCCTCTCTCTCTCTCTCTCTCTCTCTATATATATATATATATATATATATATATATATATATATATATATGTCGCATGCACTTTTTTTTTCACCGGAATCACACTATTACCTGCATTTACAAAACGCAAGGCCTGGCATTCTTTAGATGCCCAAAGCCTTTCTTCACGTCACCTAAAACCTACAACTCAACTTTTTTTCTTTTTTTTAGCAAATTGTAATTTGTTAGTTTGCTGGCCCAGAACGAAATGGGAAGCACACTGATACAAAGAACCGAACTCTCCGTGCAAACAATATTAGGCAAACTCCCAAATTCAAAGTGCTTCCCTCAAAAAAAAAAAAAAAAAAAAAAAAGAATATGGTGCACGCGAGCTGGTGTAGCGGATCTGTGCGCCACCTTCTCTTTTTGTCTCTTCATTTTTTCTTTGCTTCCTTCTGGCCGAGAGAGAGCAGACGACTTCAGGGACCAAGATAATCTATGATTATAATGCAATTAAATGCGAAGGTGCAAGCGAGCTGGACAAGAATGACGAAAATAATTATCGGGGAACCTACATGGGTAAATTACTTTCAAAATGTAATTTTATTACAATTATTTTGCTCCAAAAGTAGTTTAACTACAATTACTACTACGCGAAAGTAATTCATCACAATTACAAATTACTTTTAAAAAGTAATGCAATTACTTTACAATTACTTATTTCTGAGAGCTATCCACCTTGGGCCATATATAACTTTAAACGAGTTATATGGCCGCTCTATAAATGTCACGTATTGTACTTTTCTTTTATGAAATTTGTTTAATGAATCATAGATATTAACAGTTTGGAGTAATGAACTCCTGCATTGCTATATTCTCAATAAATAAAAATAAATTATTTTATATTTTTATTTTGTTTTAAAGGGCAACTCCGCTTCGTTTCTGATATTTAGAAAACTATGTAGCCCTCTTCAGTATCATATAGCAAGACCCCATGTCAAATATTACGATCTAATTCCGTTTATATATTTAATAAACTGGCCAGCAAACCTTCAAGCGAGCCAAGTCGCCGAAATCTGCCAACTCTAGCGTGCGGCGCGAGGCGCAATCATCAGCGCACTCGATGCCACGGAGTTGGAGCGGCCAACGTTGAACCACTACGTCAGAGGCATGTGTACGTCATTCTCACGTTTTGCTTGTTTTTACTTCTCAGAGCGAAATTGAACGATGACGTCATGAGTTTTTCCTCCCGGTGTTGGCCAGTCATGGGTAAGTTACTTTTAAAAAGTAATTCGTTACAGTTACAGTTACTTTCACAAAAAAGTAACGAAGTTACCGTTACAGTTACCGCAACAAAAAAGTAACTCGTTACAGTTACAGTTACTTTCAAAAAGTAACGACGTTACTTTTCAGTTACTTTTCTATAACACAAAAATTAAGGAAAAACTAATGTTTGAAAGAAAAAAATATAGACACGAATCAATCGGGCTTTCACCATAGCGGTAAATTCAAACTTAATAATTTAGCTGGAAAATTAGTCAATATTATGAAAAGAATAAAGACAAAAATTTAACTGGATGTGTTTTGTCAGATTTGAACACGAAGACTTGTTGTCGGAGTACTCCTTGTTGCAAAGTTTGCATACTGCGGTCAAATAGTTAGCAACCAACTTCACCACAGAAAAATACTCTGTACGCCGGCCATGCTTGTTCTTTGTTCTGTTCTGATCAACATCCCTATCCTTGTAGCACTAGCACATTGCTCGCTCGTTGACGGTTGCGCTGTGTTCGTGGACTCCTTTGATATATTTCAGTTCGTACCCGGCAAACCAGAAACAAGCCCTGCGCAAACAACAGTAAATTTTGCCTCCACCGTTGAAACCACGCCGGAGTAGTGGCGCAAATCAAAATACGAAACATGCACAGTGCGGAGTAGTGGCGCTAATCAAAATACGAAACATACGAAGTTCCCTCCTCGTGTATTGTTGTTTCACGGTTGATTCACCCGATTAAAATGCGTGCGCAGAAAAGAAAAAACCGCAACAGAGGTAGTGCTTCAATATACTAAGATGTAAGTGTTCAGTCACAAAGTACAAGCAAGTGCGTAAAGATAACTACATTCTTCTTTTTTTGTCTTCATGAAATCTACACGTGGCTATATTCGGATAGTGACTCGCGAGAAAGAACGTATTCTTAAGTTTGTGCAAGGCCAACTGACACTCAAAATGACGAAACAGACACGTTGGAAAGTGCAAGGAATAGCTAGATTATACTCGTTTAATGATATATTATTCACAAAGAACTGAAAAGTAACGACAAAAGTAACTTCGTTACTTTCATCGTTACCTCAGAAAAAAGTAATAGAACTACAGTTACAAGTTACATTCTTAAAAAGTAACTCGTTACAGTTACAAGTTACCGAAAAAGTAACGAAGTTACAGTAACGCGTTACTAGTAACGCGTTACTACCCAAGACTGGTGTTGGCTGACCGGGCGTTCACGTGATCACCGTAGCGCGCATGCGCTAGTTTGCGCTGCCCTGCGCGCTTATCGGTCTGTTTCTCCTCTCCCCTTCTCCTCCTTCGCCTTTTCCCCTTCTCCCTCTCCCCCGGGCCTTCACCATCCACGCCATGCAAAGCGACCTGCCCGCGTCCAATAATAATAATAATAAAAAAAAAAAAAAAACTTTACGCGTCGCGTGTTTTGTTTTTCGCCCCCACGAACGTCACAAGACCACGTGGTTCGACGTGACGTGGCCATGACTTGATGGATGGATGGATGGTAATGGCTATTCCCTTTGTAGCGGGCGGTAGCTTGCGCCACCTAGCCTAAGTCTAAAAAGACAAAAACGTGATTCCTCCCGAAATTTCGGCGCTCATTTTTTGGTCTATATGTGTTCAAAAGAGTAGTATCACGTGGAACATACCAATATCTTGTTAAAAAAGTCTCGAAAAGGAATTTTAAAACGAATTAAACGATTAGCAAAGAGCACCTGGTGGATATCGCTAACGCCTCGTTTGTAATGCTCGTCTAGGAACCTTGACAGCTAGTGACGGTGGTTGTCTCGTCTCCGGCCACGACGAGAGAAGGGGGGAAGGAGGAACTCCCATCTTCCCGAGAATCCCTTTTGTGTGTCGCAGAAGTCGCTATTGTCCCCCTAGAAGATTATACAAGATTAACCCGCCACTCAAAATTCGTACAAAAGCAGCCGCTTCGGTGGCTGGAACGACTAGGCCATCCTCTCGACGTCAGCCTCGCCGTAGCTTTGCTCGTCTTGAGATGACCTACGTCACGATTGCGTCGGATGTCACGTGCTCTAAGCTGGGCCTTCTCCGAGCGCTCGCCAGAGTGGGCCGTTTATAACGAAAAATACAGCCACCAAGATCAAAATACAAACGTGCGATTGTCATTTACGGATATTGTGGACCACATTCAACCTATTTTTGAAAACGACGGGAATATTTCAAATTTCGTTGAAGTATTCCTTTAAGACCCATTTTTCTCCGCCTAACTATCACCAGGCAGTGTGGGATATCACCAGAATGACCTTCGGGGGATCGGGCAAAAAAACTAAAAACATCACCCCCCTGCCTCTTCCCCCCGGCGAGGGAGTCGCCAATTTTCCTCTGGTCAAACCTTTTCGGCGTTACCCCAGCACCGGACCCACTGGGAGACAGGGTTGAGACTTTGGGCCGGAGCCACGACCCGAGACCAATGTTGCCTGACGCAACCGAAGTTTCGGTTTCGGTATCTGCTGATGTTTAAATTAGGATTACACAAATAATATTCCACATTTCGCGAATCCGAAGACGTAGAGTTGTTTAGTAGTGCTTTGTGAATGTAAATCACATGGAAGCCTAAATTTTTCGGAATTGAGCGGAGTTGCCCTTTAAGTGCCTAAACGTTCTACTAACTTGTCATGGAAAAAAATTTTTTTTTTTTTTTAATTTATAGGTTGGCGATTTGAATGTGTGTGGCAGCAGTCACCCATTGATTTAAGAAAAAACTGAAAGCAGTGTGGGCTTTCAGTCTTAGTACAGGCATAATTATCTCATACTTCCATGTTCAACGAAATAACAAGAACAACCACTCTAAGACCGTCACATTGTGTCAGCCTACAATATCTTTGTGATTTTAATGCTGGAGACCTTAGGAATAGTGGCCATATTCTTGTGGTTATGAAGGAACAAGATTAGTTCTTGCTTCAGGCCTGGAGTTGAATTTTGCGGTGACAACGTATCTGCATAGCTGCCATCATTGTTATCAGCTCTGATAAAAACCATGATTTTTATTGTCTGCAGTTACAGCTTATTTAACAATCACTGTTGGTATAGAGAAGCCGTATTTGAGTGCATATGAAGATGAACACGGTTGTGCACTTATCAACTGGCCACCGTCCCACCACTGGTCTTGCCAAGTACGCGAACTCTTTGTCTTACGACATCATGTCTGATAACTAGCAATGCCAGAAATTGCGTCAGCTGAGCATATCGTAGAGACAGGAGATCGTAGCTGCTTTATTGTTTCACACTCCTTGAACGACATTTCAGGACGGTGCACCGTTTCTAAACAGTTCTGCTTATCTTAGCGTCTAATAGTCGCATATGGTGCAAGCCTGTCTGTTACATCAGCGTTACTTCGGTTTAGCAATCCGATCTCGAACACACTTCTGGGCACGCCCAACCTTGCGAGGCTAGCTGTTGAAAAGGTTTGGGGTTAGAGCAAACAGTAAATAATGAAAATTTATGCAAAAACGTGGACGAGTATTGTAGTTAAACTACTTTTGGAGCAAAATAATTGTAATAAAATTACATTTTGAAAGTAATTTACCCATGTAGGTTCTCCGAGAATTATTTTCGTCATTCTTGTCCAGCTCGCTTGCACCTTTGCATTTAATCGCACTATAATCATAACCTTAAAATGCAAGCCTTTCCCCCTTGTCGGTGTTAAGACTGGTGGCAGCTGATAAAACCCGTTTGCTCTACTGACGTCTAACCCCTGGTTAGCTCAGTTGGTGGAGCGCTCCACTTGTAATGGAGATGTCCCGGGTTCGATACCCGGACCAGGCGGAGTTTTTCGGTCGCGCACCAGTCACCTAGCTGTGCTTGGAGATTTGTTTGTCCTTTGTCCGTCTTGTTCCCCTTCTCCAGGGATTATTTTCGTCAGGATAATCTACACTGAGGAGAAAAGTGAAGTTTGGTGGAGCCGTAGTTAGGACACAGCGTCTCAATGGGCCAACAGGATCTAGCTGACGTTTTGCGTGTCGAGCGGATAGGGGAGGTCTTGCAAACGCGTTGTTTTCTAACCACTCAGTCGCGCGTCCAGGTGGCAGCACCCATTTTGCAAAAAAGTGGACTGAAAAGGTGTTTAGTGCAGCGGATGACATCTTCACATAGAAACGAGGCAAGATGTCCGATGAGATTTTTCGAGAGTCAGATGTTGCTCAAGGTCACAAAAGAGTGAGTTGCGGCAACAATAAACGCTTCCATAACACTTGTGTCTTGTTTGTTACACTAGACTGTAAGGTTAAAAGTGACGCCGCGGAAGTAACGGATTACTTTTTTGTGATAACGGTCACTCACTTTTATGGAAGTGTAATTGTAACTAATTAGTTACAACAAACCCCCCCCCCCAAGGCGGGGGTGGTGCCCTTGGTATCACTTGGGCGCCGCCGGCCAGTGTTTGCCCTGCCCAATGGCGGTTGTTTCGGGGAGGGGGGGGGGGGGTCTTCGAACAGAAAGTTTAGCCAATATGGGATTCACCTCCAAGTTACCTATTACAGGTTACAGGTACGCCAGTAGCCCTTTAAACACGAATGGATAATTTAGAGTACAGCAGATTTCAACAAATAAATGCAATAAATTAACCGTATAGATAGAACAGATAGCACTCTAAAATCGACTTTTGTTTTATTCTGAAATGAAAGACCGCATCCGGCGACCCCGTCAACCGCTCTGCACGTCACGTGCTCAGGCGGCAAGAAAAAAGGAGGGCGGGGGGGATAATGGTGCGTCGCCAAAATAAACCACTCAGTCAGGGCAGAATTCGGTGCAGCCGTCCTTCCGTCTAATGCAAAGGAATGAGGAGAGATTAACAGATTCGGATGGTCAGCATAAGCAATGAAATATGTCACACGTGACCATTATTACCTAGTGAAGCTGCAACATGGCCGTCGGGTCTGCGAAGCAAGGCCTGCCGCCCCTGTTGCGAAGCGTTTTTTTTAACGTAAAACGTGCTTTGGCTCGTCAGGGTGGGGTCGCCAAATTTAGTAAACCCCCCCCCCCCCCCGAAAAAAAAAAAAAAATCGACCGCGGAGCTCGACGCTGATTGGCTGGTGGAAAGGTCACATGACCAACGCCGATTGGCTGATTTCAGTGTGTTTGGGAGGTTCTGTAAAACCGCCCGACTTTAAAGAGATACTTCAACGAAATTTTAAATATACTCGTCGCGTTAAAAAATAGGTTGAATGTGGTCCACGATAACCGCAAATGACAATCGCACGTTCGTATTTTGAGCCTGGTAGCTGTATTTTTCGTTATAAACGGCCAACTCTGGCAAGCGCTCGGAGAACAGCCAGCGGAGAGCATGTGACATCCAACGCAATCGTGACGTAGTTCGTCTCGGGACGAGCAAAGCTGTGGCGAGGCTGACGTCGAGAGGATGTCGTAGTCGTTCCAGCCACCGAAGCGGCTGCTTTTGTACGAATTTTGAGCGACGGGTTAATCTTCTATAATCTTGTAGAGGGACAATAGCGACTTCTGGGGCACACAAAAGAGATTTTCGGGGGCAGGAGAGTTCCTCCTTTCCCTCTTCTCTCATGGTGGCCGGAGGCGAGACAGGCATCGGCACTAGCTGTCAAGGTTCTTAGACGGGCATTACAAGCGAGGCGTTAGCGACATCCACCAGGTGCTCTTTGTTAATCGTATAATTCGTTTTAAAATTCCTTTTCGTGTCTTTTTTAACAAGATATTGGTGTGTCCTATGCAGGACCAACTTAAATAAGGGGAGACCTGTCTACTGAACGGTGGCTCAGCGCCGGCTCAGTAGTACGCGCATTCCTCACGAACGCTCGTGGTGGCGCTCGGAGCCCCCCCAGCCTAGAGTTCCTGTATAGCTACCTACGGTAGCAGAGTTGCGCATTCAGCCTCGGCGCGTGGCCGTAGCGCCGGCTTTCCCGCACGAGCTGGATGCTTTGCTCCTCACGTGACTAAATTTGGCGAATAGCGGCGCCGCGCGCGCCGCCGCGCATGGAAAACAGGAGAGGAGGAAAAGGAGGCAGAAAGCAGGGAAACATACGCCGGGGCAAGAGAAGCGTCGGCGGAGCGACCGTAAAGGTGGCTTTCTTGCACGCCAACGGATGCTTTGCTCCTCACGTGATGGATCTCGGCGAATAGCGGCGTGGCGGCGCGGGGAAAACAAATGCGCAACTCTGGCTCCCGTAGGGAGCCCATACAGGAACTCTACCCCAGCCTTCCCTACCGGATCCAGTCCGGGAAGCCTTGGGGCCCTTGGGGAGCACTGAAGCGAGGTGGCTGCGCCGCTGGAATCTGGGTGTTACGATCCGAAAATTTAAGTGTCGACTCGAACTGCGGCTAAATGGTAGACTGTTGCTTGCCGCTGTGTACCTCGCACGGCAAAAAGGGCAAACGATTTTCACTTCACGAATTTCCATCATCGAGTGTCCGCGAAGAATGAATCAGAAGAATCTCGAGAGCGGGTAAATGCCGATTTTTAATATTTTTTTTCATCTCAGTGATCTAGGAAAGTAAGATTAAAAGCGACATATTGTATTCGAAAAAAAGAAAAAAAAAAGGCAGTCAGGACATGTTTTAAGGTTGTTGTTTTCGTGTTTTTTTTCTTTTCTTTTGAAGTTAAAAAAGAACTCCCAGTGGCACCCAAGTGATAGCGGGGGCACTGTCCTATGCTTGCTGCATTTTACATAAGATGACTATAAAGAGAATGGGAATATAAAAAATGCTGAAAATTACAGCGGTGCCAACGGTGTTCCGTGTTCGAGATTTATCCGATGGTAGGAATTAATTTTCTTCTTGCGTGCAACTCATCTTTCCGAGTATTTGTAACAGTTATATATGGCGACACAAGAATTTTATCAATTACGAACGGCGAGACCGGTGAACGAGAGCAATGCTGCCTCGGAGAGGCCGAGGTGGAGCCGATGGACCTCTCGATATTTTGACTCGAGAACACATTCATCGAGTATGTGAACAATTGGAAGAGAACGGCACCGTCGGTCAGAATATATTTACCGTCCGAAATTGACGAAGCCTTGGCAGTCACAACGTTGTCTTCTGTATTGTGTACATGTCACCTAATGGACCAAGGATACAAGTACATTTTAACGTTCAAGTTCTCTTCAGACAGAGTAGAGTCGCCCTTTTCTGCGGTGAGGCAACTGAGCGGCTCCGATGACCGAGCGGATGCTCGGTCATCGGTCATCATCATCATCATCATTTATTTTTCTTGAAGCCTCTTGTGCGCTGCTGCAAAAGCCAGTACTTCAGCCAGGGGGGTAAAGGTGGGTGAGGAGGAGTGGCAAATCCCGTGCGCCGACATCCTGGGTCCCGAGTGAACGATCGCGAAAGAGAGCGACAGAACACGAGAGAAAGAAAGCAACGTTGCCATGGTAAACGCGGTAAACGCGAAGAGTGTAAACTCTCAGCAATATAAACAGTGATAATTTAACGTTGTAAACTAAATTCTGAGCTATTCTAACGCTTATAAAAAGCAATAAAGTCATCACGCTGCATTAACTTCCCTTCTGTCGAAATCTCGGAAATCTGGTGGTTGCGCAGTTTCGTATTCCTCAACCGCGCCCAGCCGCGCCCCACCAGCGAAGCCGGGTATATGGTTTAGTTTAGCGTTAACGCGAGGCCGTACATCTGCGCGCTATGCAAAAAGAAACCTTCGAAAGGAACGCGAGTATTTTTCCACCGGTAAGTTCGTGGATTGTTGAAGTTCACGAAACTGCTCTGATGATGTAACCGTGTTTGGGACCCAGAGGGTCTGCCTGCATGGTCCGCCGCTTGCGGCAGCCAGAATGTATGGGAAAATGGCGGACCTTTTCCTCTAGATTTAGTATATGATCTCTATGACTTCAGCATGCTGCTTCGCCGAGAAATATGAAGATTTTGAAACCATTCTTAAAGGAACTTCAGACGTTCGTTTATAAAAAGTTAAAACTAGTAAAAAACGCAAAACAATTTTTTTGTTAGGTTTTCCAGCACCAGGACTGCAAACCATCACTCTGGCACTCATGTGAGGTAGAGCACTATATAGCTCCTTCGGAGCAGAGTAGCGCAATCTAGAACGCCGTCTCTCGGCGACTAGCGGCGAACGCCCGGAGGTTCCAACTGCGGTCAAAAATGCATGGAGAACGTGAGAAAATCGTTGTTTCTTCAGTTTTGTGGGGATGTCCGGAATGGAAATAATTTTTGACATAATAATGAAACATTTTAGAATAATATGCAAAAAGTTTTGTGCCATACAAGGACGTAACTTTTTTTAAAAAATTGCCTGAGCGGCATCATGCAGCAGACGACACGGCGACGTCACACCATTCACGTGACCCGCTCCGGCCAACCCGAAAAGCCCATCTCCGCTGCGAGCAAAAATCGTCTGCTTCAAACGCCATTGCCTTGGAAATTGCCTTCTCAAAATGTGCACACGCATCCGATATTATTAAAACTTTGATAAAGTGTTTAGCGCTTTACTAACTTCACGACAGGCTAGTTTTGAAAAATGTGAACTCGCCGTTAGTTTTTTAATCAGCCGTGTTATGTCGATCTCCATGTGTTCTCCCATAGGGCGGGCCGCCTCCTGGAACCCTGAGTACCACGTGACTCGCGCCGAGCCGCTCTGTCGGCCATGTTGTCGGCAAAACACGGGGTTCAAAGGATTGCGCTACTCTGCTCCGTAGGAGCTATATAGTGCTCTAATGTGAGGTTTCCTCGTGAGGGCGGCTGAAGACATTGCCTGCGACAGGTGCTTGCACCAGATCAAGGCCCCTTCACACAACAGTGTAACCGTTGCTATAGCACATAACCTGGACCGTGGGGTACCGCGCTATGCCAGTCCCCGCTTCGTCAACTTTCTGAGAATGCTTGAGAGCGCATCTAGTTCTGCCGAGACGAGGTTATGAGCATTGAGGAAGCCACTGCTGCCGTTAATTAAAAGGTTCTGTCGGCAATTGCGAGCAACCCGCTATTTAGCTGTGGAGTCAACAACTCAGAAAATCACAGAGCCACCCGGGTTACAATCGTGGTCAGGAAGTTCACGAGGCCTTTTCTGACAAACATTGCATCAAACATGATGGGGGAGCGCCGGGCAAAGTAGGTCATAAAAGAAAAACCGACTTCCCGAAAGGTGTTGAAGGTTTAAGAATTCTGTGAGAATCATGTATAGAATTTGTTTTGTAATTAGTGTAAAAGAAATGCTTCATATACCTATTTATTACTGTGTGAATCCAATAAAAGGAAATTTTTGCGCGCAAAGCTGCACCAGTGTTAAGTTATTTCATGATTTAATAGACGCCTGTAAGACAAAATCACAGGTTTCAGCATCGCAACGTGAATGGCGCAGCCTTCCCCATTCAAAACGATAGGGGGGCTTTGCGCGCCGCCTTGTAGCCGCAACGTCAACTAGAGCTCCAGTAGCTCTCCCATAGGAAGGGCGCGCGATAGACAGGTCTCCCCCCTATTCAAGTTGGTCCTGGTCCTATGTGATACTGCTCCTTTGAACACATATAGACCAAAAAATAAGCGACGAAATTTCGTTGTAGTATCCGTTTAAAACCCGACCATCTTCTTTCCAGGAACTGCTATCAGGCGCCGTGAGCGTAGGCGCCGGGCTCGGTAAAGTTCCGGAGCGATACCAGAACGCTCCACGTGGAACACAATTGTCCAGCAGTTTACTCCGTTATCTCTCGGTCTCTAAAATATTTAAAAAAAAAAAAATCTATACTATCGCGGGCCGTATATGACCCTAGACTGTCCTTCATGCTTTATTTGAACGTACCTGCCAGTTTTCGAAAGAGCTCTGGTTCGCTCTTGGAATGGAATGCGACCGAAATGGCGTTTCAGCGCATATTGTAGTGCGCTGAAGCACCATTTCACGAAAACACCAGTTAAACATAAAATAGCGCAAAAGAAGACGGACACGAAGCTAATTGGAAAATTCTTGTCCTCTTTACTTCGTGTCCCTGTCTTTTTTTTTTTTTCTTTTGCGCTATTTTATATGTTTTAAGAACAGTAGGAACGTTTGAGAGGAGAGGTTGTTTTTCTCCTTCCCATGTCCCAAGTGGCACCCAATGTTGTGCGAACATTCCCTGGATGTTCTGAATGTTAAAGGAACGTTAAAACACCCTTCGGAGCGTTCTACAAACGTTCGTATGAGAACATTCTCTACAATGTAAACTGCTGAACATTCTTAAAAAACCTTCGTTGGCGAACATGCATATGTACAATGTTCTTGGAACGTTCCCTTTCGAACATTCGTATGCGCAACATTCTTGGAATGTTCGCCTGCGAACATTCCTAGAATGCTCGCACGTGACGCCAACTTTACCGATCTCCCACGCAACCTGTGGTTTGAAACACCACCCACGTACGTACTATAGATGCCGCTTTGAGCCAAACATATGCAAATTAAGTGGAGTTTCTGAAAACTTAGCATAAGGGATCAATTTTATCACATATGAGTCTACCGAGGACTATGATGGTATAAGGTGTAGGAGGACAAGCAATGGTTTTTAGGGATGCCGCGAACTTTTTTCGAACCGAAGTTTCGATGATCGAGTCAAACGGTTCGAAAGGTTAAAAGGATTTCGAATTTTCGAACTTCCTATATTGAAGAATTCGACGGAAGTCGAATTTTCGAACTTGTTAAACTAGGACGTTTGACACTTTTCGAAATATCGAACTTTGTACGTTCGGAAATGCGGTGTCTTTCGAACCTTCGCAATTATTACGCAAAAAAATTCGATGCTTGTAGAAATTTCGAACTTTATAGACAAAAAAAAATCGATGATTTTCGAATTTTCGATTTTTTTGCACTAGAAAAGTATGAAGCTTTTCGAACTTCCAACGCTAAGAAATTCATTTTCGAACTTTCGAATTTATTTATCTAGAGATTCTGAAAATTTTCGAACTTTCGAATCTTGAAAAGTCAAAAGAAAAGTTCGAAGTTCGCCGAACTTCGAACTTTTCTTTTGCGGTTTCATTTGGATTCAAGCCGCGAGGCACATTCGTAATTTTTTTTCGTCTCGAAGTTTTACATGCGGGGCCGCATTCTTTACAAAAGACAGTGCCGTTTATTTCAATGTTCTGGCAAGCTTAGTTTTAAAAGAAATAAATTCCCAAAGGAGCGAGGAAGGACGACGGGCTTTTGACGATTGTCGTTTGTGCCATGCTATAACCAACGTTACTAGGACACTCAGTTGGGAAACTCGCCGTCGAAACCTGGGCCGCTGGCGTCCACCGAGACCGAGCTAAATGCGACAACAGCGCCACTCATTATCATTTGTCTGTACTGTGGTCAACTTGAGCTTTTAGAAAGCATGTTTTTGCGTAAAAACAAACAGAAAAGACTATTTTTGTATGAAATTTATTGGCGTTTAATACAAAATGAAGGGCGCGTGATGTTTTTATAATCTTTAGTTTGCAAGGTTTTGCGGAACAATTAATATTGTTTTTATACAACCATGCCTCACCAGTCCTTTCAGGTAGCGCGTCCCGACTTAGGGGCATTTTAACTTCGGTAGAAATTCGCGGCGCGTCCGCTGGGGAGACGGGGGTGGCATCCTTGTAACCTCTTCCGCTGTGTGTTTCGGCGCCAAAATGGCCGATCAAAGCCAAAATTGAAGTTAAGTGCAGTTCCTCGAGTGGCCGGTGCGGGAGAAATGGCGGCGTTGTGGTCGCAATTAGCTCGGTTCTGGTGGACAGATTGGGGCCCCTTTTTCAGAGCAGTCTCTATGGCAGTTTCCCAACTGAGTGGTTCTAGTAACGTTGGCTATAACCGAAGATATTTATGGTAGAAATGTTAAACCTTTTAAGAATGATCTGTGTATAGTTTCGAAGAAATGTCGAAACATGAATCTACATGCAATTATGCAGATACTCGAAAGCAACATTCGCACGAGGCGCGAGATCATTGGCATTGATCAGTGAGCGCGACGGTTGTGTTGTTGTATTCCAAAATGTGCTCGACCTCACACGAGATTTAAACTTCCAGCCCTCGGCGTCCAAAAACCTACTCGCGTCTAGAGTTGTTCCCGTTGATTCCTCTAACCTCATTTTCACGTGACCCAACCCGCAGGAGTAGCTCGGAAAAGCCGTCAAAAAAACGCAACAAACAACCAATAAAAAAAAAAAAACAAGGAATAAAAAACGCGACGTTTTGGAGTTATTTTTTTTAACTGTTGTTTTTGTTGGCGTCGCCTCCATTGTAGAAAGGGAGGGAAAGTAAACAGAGTACATGCATTGCAAAGAAGCCAACTATCAAGGGGAGCCTCGCGAAGAAGCGCACTATCAGTTCAGCCTACTCATGCAGACGCTCCTTGAAGGGAGAGAGGGAAGCGCTACGGCCGCGGCGCGAAGAACGACATGCATGCTTTCGCATTCACAACTCGTAAGAAGTGCTTAGGTGTACCTCGAGCCTTTTGCGGTGCTCCTGTGCATTTCCATGGGAAAACGCGCGCGCATTTTGTCTCTTCGCCGGACAATAGGGAGTATTCACTGGCGGCCATATCCGTGTGCGCTGCTCTGAGCGCGTGCTGACGGCGAGCTTCCGCAGTCCTTTTAGAGCGTGCATTTAGCACCATCAAGGTTGCCGGTCTTAGCAGGCTATTAATGTGAGCTCGGTCTGAGCATGCGCTCTAAACATCGCCCTCAAATATGGCCCCCAGTGAATACCTCTTATAGTCCCCTTTTTTTTCGTTCATTGTCTTAAACGCGAGACACATGCGCGAAAATCCATCCGATCCGACGTCCGATCCGGCAATACGACTGCCTGATCTGAAAAATTTGGTCGCTTCAGACGTCGGATCGGCGATCCGGCGTGCGTCCAACGGGCCAGATAATTTCGTACGGCGGACGGATTGTCGGATGCGTCCAGCCAATGACAGCACAGGTAGCGCGAACGGCATGATGACGTACTGGGTCTGGCGGGACGAACAAGAAAACGGGACGGGCGACGGGAAGCCGGACGCGTGAATCCCGCTGACCCATTCGAGAAAGATGGCCCCGGCAAAGAATGCACGCGCTAACGAGAACAAGTTCCTAACTTCGGTCGTGCGATCTAAACCGTCAATCTGGGACCAGGGATCTATAATCGCGGACCTCCGCTAGTGTGCTTGGACCTCCTGGGCGGAGCCGAACGGATCGTCGTGTCGCATGCAAGGTCGGAAGCGTGTGTTTCAAACTGTACGGCGATTTGGAGCGGCGTTCGGACTGTCGGATCGGACGTCGGATCGGACGATTCTGCCGTCCATGTGTCTCGCGCTTTAGAGTTGTTTTTTTTTTATTTCACTATAATCGTTTCACCAGTTCGCCTGCGCAGTAATTCTCATTTCATACGTGGAACACTTTTGTTATTTGGGTCGTACCGAATAGTATATATCTTTATTAACATTGTAAAAGTGTAATTGCTTTAGTTAGCGCATTTGTCTTCATCAATGAACGATGTTTAACTTCGCTATATTTTAGGCCCAAACCTGTGTTCCACAGCTGGCGTGTAAAAACAAGCGACGATTCTAAGCAAAATAACAATCGAAAGGAATATAGAGTGTGTTCAGGTTTAGCCAGCATTCCGGCGGTGCTTGTATATCGCTAATATACCGGTCCTGTCGCTATATGAAAATGACCCCATCTTGCATCCTTGCGAGCTGGTTAAAAACATTCAAAACTTCAAAATTGAAACACGTGGGCTTTAATATGTAATAATAATAGTAACGTTTCATTTTTCTTTAGTGCCCACAAACTGCTGTAACGCCTTTTGTGTGGTGCACTGTGAGTTCGTGTTCACAGCAACACTATTTAAAATACAAACAGGCGCAAAATTACACATCCATTTGTGAGGACAGAAATTCAAGTTGGTAGAGCAAATACAACCTTACACCAACTCTTGGTTGGCTAAAATAAACTTTTGCAAGGCCGACTTGGAACTAACAAAATCAAGAAAAATATCTACGTCACAATCGCATATAACATTAAAGGCAGGCTGCATACGACATAATGGCGATGATTAACAAATTCTAGTAGGATAAACTGTAAAAAAAATGGCGACTAGCTTTGGGGGGAACATGAAAGTCTATATTCATAAGTAAACTTTCAGTTTTAACAGTACAATGCATTACCTTATGAAGAAAACGAACGTCTCAAACAGCCCTCATCGTTGATAGCCTTTCAAGGCTAAACAAAGACAGCAACAAATCGTAACCAAAAAACAGTTTCCGACCAATGTATCGGTCATAAATAATTCGCATAAATTTCTTCTGCACACGCTCAATCATTTCAACTTGTGTTAAGGATAGTGAATTGCAGCTAATTGAACCGAATTCAAGTCCTGAGCGTATACAAGGCTACAGAAAAGACGCACTATACAGATAATGGTGAACTGAAAGAACTTGATAACTGAGGCGCCTGCAACAGACCGAATGAAAGAATAAATGCCTGCTTTTGACCGAAGTGGTCATTCTTCCCACGTTTCTTATTGTTGAACCAGTGATCTTAGAAACGTGCGCAGTAAATGATAGAGTACTATCAATATAGACTCCAAGGTCTCTTACCAGAGAAACACGATCTATCACGTTTGCCTCAAGCTCATAAGTGCAAAAGAAAACGTCCCACCTTCTCAATAAAAAAATAAAAATATAATTTAGTTTTTTTTTTGTTTTAACGATAATACGTTTTTTCTCACCACTCGGAAATTGCACCAATATCAGTTTGCAATAAATTACAATAAGTACAGTCTTCAACATTTAAAAGGAGTTCTATGTCGTCAGCAAAAAAGGACGTTCGATTGCTTTACCATAGCCTAACGCATGATACTATATCGTTTAGAAACAAAATAAACAACAGTGGTTCCGACGTCGAGTTCGCGCTAACAGCGTCCGACAGTGCACATAAATGCATGTACGAAGCCGTTTTAGCACCGTTTTTAATGCAAAAAATTTGAAAGAGAAACGCCTTAACTGACCGCCAATTTCTTCTGCCGGACTGAGAAATGTTCCAAGCTACCTAGTACGTACAAATTATTCGTGATATTTTCTTTATAATCGAGCGCAGGGAGAAAATACACTCACTTTTTCCCCATAGAAATGCATTACCGGAAGTCAGTTTTCGACTGGTTGCTGTTTGCTTCCATTTGCCACAGCATACTAGCGTCACCTGAACCTCTAGCGTACATTATAATAACTCTATGCCCAGATAACGGGTAGTTCTGAAACTTTGACTTCTAATCCAAACCGCTTGCGCTGTTTTCTTTTTTTTTTTTCGGGGACACGTTGTATATTTGTTTAACGTAAAGATAGGCAATTTTAGGCTAAACGGGTCGTCCCCCCTTTTCTTATTTCCGGAAACCATTTACAACACTCGCAACGGCCATGCAGTCTCGTATACAGACTGCGGGTGTTCACATACCGGACACTGCAATTTATAGGAACAAAAATAATGTAACCTTTAAAAGCGGTAACAATAGGCAACGTTTGAACGGCGCGTTATGGAAGCATTTGATTCGGCGTTTCCTAAAACAGGTTTGATGGAATGGCATTCGGTGAAACCTCGTGCTATAAAATGCCATGTCCCAGTTTCCACCCTTACAAATTAAATAGTGCAAGTACTGCAGATGGGACTGCCGAAGTGCATACAGCCTTCTCAATTGGTGTAGTAGAGAATAAGTTTTATTCGGTTCCACACGGAGGAGTCTTTAGTGCTGTTCGGGACAAGATGGATCAATCGGGAGAAATAGGGTTTCAAAATTCTGCAGGTGGCAACAGTGACCACTTTTTAGCGTTGTTGAAATTTTATCTGCGGTCGGCGGTTCTCAACTTAAACGATGAATTTTACGGGCGAGGGTTTTTGTATTAGTTCCTCAGTAGCCCTAGTTTTGCGTGATATTTTTTTAGCGTCCATGGACAAACGGGTATTGGAAGGCCTTAATCAGATGCGTGTGCTTAGAATTTTTAGATATGTAGACGATTTTCTAGGTTTTGTGGATGATCACTCGGGGATATGTCTTAATGATGTTACAAAGGTCGTCAAATTGTTTGATGCCATGTCGGACGAATTGAACTTCACCAGGAGCCTCCCAGGGACAAGCGCATTCAGTTTTTAGGTTTGCAGCTTACTTTTAGGGGTGATCACGTGTGCTGGTTGAGCAAACCGCGTTTAAGAAAGAACCTTTTGTTTTTTGATAGCATTCATTCTAAGCTGATAAAACGAGAAATTGCTCTCACTTGTCTTCGGGCTGCCCTGGCAAAAAGCTGCCATCGCTCAGACGACATCTTTGAGCTTCGTGTAGAAGACTGGACGGGCTACCCTGCCTGCTTGATTTCCAGCGTGTGCGAAAACCTCCTTCAAAATACCAAAATTAAAGGCAACAGATAAATCGCTCAGGGAAAAAAAGTTAAAAAAATATCAAAAGTTTAAGTGGTATTTTATTCACACAAGGCGTCGCTCCCCGCGCGAATACTGCTACAAACGCGCGCCAAACTTCAGCGGCGCGCACGCGGACCGCATACGGAGTCGTCGCCCTTTCTACCGCGGAACAAACAGAACAAGAAAAACAAATGACCCCCACTGTTGCAAACGTAAACTATGCGGTAGCCCGCTGAATCTGGCTGAAACTCGAAGACAAACAGGCAAAGAGGGACCCGCTGCTAGTGCATGATGCAAAACTATCGATAGTATCGATAGTTGTATAGAAATCTGACATTCGATAGTCAACTATAGTAAATCTATCGATAGCTCTATCGATAGTCGACTATCGCAAAAGTATCGATATTCGACAATTTATCGATAGTTTAGCATCACTACTAGCAGTTCATAAGAAATGGGGGGGGGGGGGGGGGGGGGAGAGAAGGGGACATCTTGCAGTACCATAGCCTATGGCTATGGCAGTACACAGCACGCGGTGCGGGTATGATCCTCGTTTAGAATTTACCAAATTTATTAAAAGACCAAATAACAAGCCTGAAAAAGGAATAGTGTAAGAGTATTCGATCAAATCCACGGTTGACAACTGCGCCAGCACGCCTTCGATTTTACTAAATGACGAGGAAGTTTCTTTTCTAAACAGTTTTGTGTAGACACGTTGTTGAACTGATACGAACGTTTTAAGCATTGTCGCGTGTCGCTCGCGTTTAAATGACAGCTTTTATCACGTTTATTGCATATCTTGCCAACCGATTAAATCATTTGGCAAGATATGCAAGAGCGTTTACGCGTGTGTGCCGGTTTGACTGACCCGATTAAATCGGTTGTTGAAACTTCGCGCCTCCGTGTCGTATGTGTCTCTTTCTCGTCTGTGTTTTTTGCGTTTTTAAGTCCTTCAAGTCAACGAACCAACTTTACTCTGTTTCACCTTATGATGTACCGCGGGAAATTCTACAAGCGCGAGCTCCTTGCTCTGGGGCACATATCGGCGGCACAAGCTCTCGTGACTTAAGAGCAGCTGCCAACGCTAGGAGTTCGCGCTTCTAGGCTTCGCTGCGGTACAACATAAGGTGAAACTAAGTATATAGCCCAATCAAATTTTTTGCGCGTGTTTTTGTTTCAATTATTTTGAAAATACAAGGAGTGTGCAGGCGAGATGGTGGAGGTATAGACTCAAAACTATCTGTTTTTGTCTCTACTTATACTCTTCGAACACTTTCGAACAGTAAGTAAAGACACAGTCTACCCCTAATCGTTCCACTCAGTGCCCGGCGGGCAGTTTGAGTGATGGCCTGGTGGATGAGCGCGCGCAGAAACAGCAAACGCCGTGACGTTTGCACGTTCGACGCTGCTCCATCGGACCCCTCGGCTAGAACCGTTCACTGCGCTCGGAATCCGTGAAACTGCGCCACAAACTTGCTCGAATTTTTCTTTCCATCGGTGCTAGTGAACAAGGGTCCACTAGCACTAATGGAAAGAAGTTGCTAATCTGGATAAGGATGACACGGCTCGGATGAAACCATGCAGTGACCGATTCCGCGGTCGCGATAGATAAGATGCATCGAAGACATCGCCGCTTTTATTGCTGCTTCTCTTTTTTTACTTCACGGCGGGCGCCCTTCGCGAGGCGAAGTTTGCGTTCTTGGGCCGGGTGCAACCGACCCGCGGTCTCGTGTGCACAGGGGGTTATCTGCCACTCGAACTGGTCACTCGTGAGCCGTTGTCGGAGACTGCGCCCAGGAATTTTTCGGCCGAGAACTCGGGGGAAATCAGCTCAAGAAAAGGCGGCTCCATTGAACCCGGTAAGCGTCCGTATCTGCGAGGCGGGAAAGACAATCCGCGATCCCGTACGATATCTCCGAGACGTCGTCTGCTTTCTCGGAGCTTCGGAGTCAAGCCCAGCCCGCGATTCGTCCGATCCGTGTTTTGCGATCAATACACGAACGCTTCGCTTAGAAGATATAACTTCTAGATCACGGTCTATTGTATAGTGACACTTGAATGCGATTGACTAAAGTGTTTGTGGATAGAACCTGTAGAATTTTATCCACAAGCACGATCCAACTAGCTCAGATTTAACCCGTCGTTGATCGAGGTGCTGAAGGATGCCTAATTTTAAAGCTTGGTACGAACTTCGATCTCAAGTGCTTCGTGGCCTGCTGTTTTCATTGCCGTGTTCTTTCAATTTTCACACATTTGATTGCCGAAATTCATTGTCCGAAGGTCAATTCATTAAACTAAGCTTCGATTTCTTTTCGGCGTTATGCTCTTTGTGTGCCTTTATTTTCTGGGAAACCCGCGGTAGAGTTGTCGCACTTCACCGCGTATCAGATGTGTGCCGTGTGGGCGAGAAGCGAGTGTCGAACGCATGCCTAACCGATTGCAGACGGCACTCTTTCGGTCCGATAGGCGATAAGAACTCGAGTGTTCTCTTGAACCGAATCTTTCCGCTCTATCATCAATACGCCGTAGAAAAAAGGCCCGCTTCTTTTTTCAAACATCATCACGAGTGGTGGGCTCGTGCAGCGTCACCCGCCTTGCGTCAGCGTCGCCAAACACGCCGAAGCTTGACCAGAATCGTCGCGAAGGGACAGACGCGTTCGTCTTGACGGCGCCGCGTGTTGGCGTCGTGCTCGTGGTCAGACGCTGAAAGGCGCGCTGGCTGCGTGGACCCACTGGTGATGACGTTTCAGGGGAAGAGGAGCAGGCCTTGTCTTCTAGGTGCTACTGCCTCCTACACTGTCTGCGGGCTGTCTGTCGTATCGTTAGTAGTGAGCCTTCGAATGTTTCGACTGCCTCGCCCTGGAGACCTGCAGCTGCTTTTCAGCCGACGTCGACGAACAGCAGGAGAGCGTTCCCCTCGCAGCGGCTAGCCTGACGGAGGCGCGACCGAGAACAATGATCTCGTGGACGGTTCCATTGTCGACGAGCGGTGCAGCTGGTTGGAGACACTTTCAAAACACCTGCGCAATGCTAATGCAACGAACAAAAGAAAAAGAAGATAGTCGTACGGTGACTGAATTTTTCTACGCCCCGCATGACTCCATTCAGTTCGATAAAGTCTGACACCGTTTGTTCGTCACGGAGGACAAAGTAACGTGGCAACTGGTGACTTTTGGAACATTTTGATATATGCTGGCAACGTATGGTAAGAACAAAGTTAGCAGCGTCCTTTATTTCGAAAGTCCTATTGGCGACTCCAGCGAAACCGACGCCGCGTAGCGGCAACGCCGAGAAGCTCAGGAGAGGAGGTCGTTTCGATTCTGTCGTCTGCTAGCGCTGCTTGGTTCAACAAACATCGTTTCCAGTAATTATTTTTATGTTTCCGCCATGTCATTCCTGCGCACTGACTAGAGGAAGGTTTCTGCCGTCCGTCAAAAAATCGCTTTGCTTTCATATGTAACACAGACTTTACGCTGCAGTGCAAGCAATTTATGGTGGTCCGGATTCTGAACGACGAAAACGACCCCCTTTTGTCCGCCATTTTGCCTGACCAGCGCGCCCCCTATAGTTTGCTGCAGTCGCGAATGATGCGTGACATGCAGCGTTTAAGGAATTTGTTTAAAAGACATAGAAGGGAAGACGCATGCGTCACGTGACACCAATTTACTCGCCAAACTTAGCGGGAAAACTGAGTTTGTGATGTCAATTTTCCCTCTAAATTTAACGGGGAAACGGCACTTCGTGTGTAGGTCATGTTCCCACGTTACTACGATTTCCCCGCTAAATTTAGCCGGGAATCCGGATTGGTGTTTAGGTCATGTGACGTCAATTTCGCCTGCTAAATTTAGCGGAACGCGCACGGACAGACGAATACAATTTGGGAAAAAAAGAAAAAAGGAGGGGTGCAACTTTTTTTTTTTTTATTTAAGCAATTTGTAGGGGAGGTTGCTTTGTGGAGCTAATCTGCAACTTGCTCGCACTCGAACTTGAGATTTGTCGAGCGTCTTTGCGAGAAATTTTAAAATAAATGAGCGCGTTCTCTCGGGGTGTCTTGCATTGGTGCCAGCTTGCAGCTGATACAGATTGATAGTGCGGCATCGAAGTTGTCGTTCGTAACTTGTTCGGGGCTTGCTGCACGAAAGAGATTTTTTATTGACCTTTTTTAGGTCGCTCCAGGACTCTCATTAAGATAGAGTGTGCAAACCCTGGCTCTGTAGAAGAAACGCAACAAAAAATATACATTTTAACTTTTTTGTAAAAAGGCTGGAACACGCGCGAGAAACCAACCGCAAGTCGCACATAATGCGAAACATGCGATAGTCTTTTCATGCTGTTTTTGAAAAGCGAGAATATTAACTGCGCGAAAATCGCAAATGTGGTTCGATAAATACCTACGCATGCAATACAAGTTGATTAATTCAAAACGCTGAAAAAGATTTTGTTTCTTTTCTTTTCTTCTTTTTTTTAGGGGGGAGGGGGGGGGGGGGAGATAGGAAATATTCACTTAAAAATTCCACAAGCGGGTCACGGGCATGTTCTAGCAGGCTCGGGATATTCCCCCTCTCCCAATGTCCTCGCTAAATGCCCTAATAAACGCCGGTTTTTCGTGGTTCCTTTACGACACAGAAAATTGACATTGAAATGAAACGCCAAACTTGTAGGAAATTATAAATCAAAATATGCGGAACTCCATGTTTTCGATATTTATATACAGATAAACCCTGAAAAATGAAACCCCCAAACCGAATTAAAAAAAAAAAAAAAAAAGGTTTGGGGCAGTTTTTGAAAAAGAAAATGTCAGGCTTCGCGGAATTTATTATTATTATTTTTTTTCTTATCTGGAACTTTTTTTTTGTCTTGACCCAGAACATTGAGCCCCCACTCAAGTGTGCGCGAGGCGGCTGCTTTCTTCGGACGGCCCTCATCTTCTTTTTCTTATCGGTATATCGCACCGGGACCTTTTTTTAAGTACCGCACTCGCCGCAAACAAACAAACAAAAAAAAAAGGAACGGCTGCCGGTGGGCTTTTCATTAGAGAGTTTTAGTAGATCGTTCCTATGACTCCGATAACGATACCCGATACTCCGCCACCGCCTCCCTTGTGCATGCATAGTAGAGTTTTAGTAGATCGTTCCCATGACTCCGATAACGATACCCGATACTCCGCCACCGCCTCCCTTGCGCATGCATAGTATCGTTATCGGGGCTATCGGAGGTATCGGAACGATCTACTAAAACTCTCTAATATCGTTATCGGGGCTATCGGGGGTATCGGAACGATCTACTAAAACTCTCTATTACTGAGTGGTTAGGAACGAGCGAGAGACCCGGTTGAACGCCTTCGACGCGTGTGTCTCTCAAAGTTCGGTTGCTTTTCTTCGCCGGTTTCCTCTCTCTTATTTTACTTCCAGATGTTATTAGAGCTACCGGAATCAACGACGGCGATCCCCCGGTCATCGGGACATCCTTGTTCGGCAATACGATGCACGGATAACAACCGAAAGCGCAGAATAGTATCAGAGGACCTCTGTTTCGCGCACGCATGCAGGGGCGGATGTATGGGTCAGGCCAAAGAGGGGCGGTAGGCATTCGGCTGGTGTGAGATAGGATGCTACGGTCAAAACGTTGCCCATATCTCTTTTGTTGGCCCAATAGTGTAACTTTACTTAAGTTAATTTATCCTAATGCTGGTATCTTGCAAAGGTAACGTTGACTTGACTTTATTAGCGAGTTTTAGTAGGCCGCGTTTCCCCCTCCGCTAAGCCCCTCCGCTACCCGAAACTCTACAGCCAAGGCCATCGGCGCGCAGGCGCAGTGGCGGTTTCTTCCTAGCGGAGGGTTAGCGGAGCGGGAAACACGGTCTACTAAAACTAGTTTTAGTAGACCGTGTTTCCCCCTCCGCTAACCCTCCGCTAGGAAGAAGGGGGAAACACGGTCTACTAAAACTCCCTATTAGGGAATTTTAGTAGACCGTGTTTCCCGCTCCGCTAACCCTCCGCTAGGAAGAAACCGCCACTGCGCCTGCGCGCCGATGGCCTTGGCTGTAGAGTTCCGGGTAGCGGAGGGGCTCAGCGGAGCGGGAAACACGGTCTACTAAAACTCGCTATAATCTACAACGTTTAGTTGAAGGCTCATTTCCGCCGCTGGGTGTTTCTGAAATTTGTCGAAAGGTTGGTTCTATCGGTTTTTCTTAATCGTGACCTCCTTCGTAATGGTAGAAAGCCGCGAACTTACGTTGACCATCACAACGGGACTGGGTTCTCGTTGTTTTGAACATCGGTGCATAACGTAGCTAATAAGAAAACTTCAATTTTTATTGCTGAAACATGCCCATGCATCTACTTCGAATCTTTGAATCATTGATCGACTCGCTCCGGCAATGGGCCCCTCTCGATTTCGATGTTTTTAGTTCTAGACAAAAGACACGCTCGTCGGCACGCAATCCTCATTTAAAACTTTTAGAAACATCTGCAAGCCGGAAGGAACTGCCATCGATCGTTTCCGTCAATGCTCTTATTTCGCGCGTCCTTGTTCGCATCATATTGAATCGTTGTGGACGACACAAAACGCCAAAAACATTCTCATTGTACTGTATCTACAACGACAAAAAATGAAAGAAAAATGGAAGGGAAACTCAATCATTTTAAACTGGTACAAAGGCAAAGGCATAGACGTGGGCGCATGGCTTTTAGATTTGCTTTCCTTCCGCGAGTGCTCGTGAAAGAAAGGCAAATCTGAAACGCAAACGTTTAACTATACCCCGTTTCATACTCATGAGACGCTAATACTCCGTCTCATACTCATCAGACGGAGTATTAGCGGCGAGATGTTTCCGTGGCGCCCTCGTATGGTTACCTCTTGTGACGTCATAACCTTGCGAACAACAACTTCGATGGCGTTTGTAATGAGCATGATGGAAGCTGGAAATCATCGCGTTGTGAAACCAACACTGCCAACACCGTCAAAATGGAAGTTCTTGCATTCCTCTAATCTTCGTCGATGAGAAATCCTTTGCTGACGTCATAGTCCGCATTCCGCCAATAGTGGAAGGCCGATCACAGCGACGCTGCTCACGGCTAAAATACAATGAAATCGACGAAAACAAAATGTCGCCATTGGTGACGTGCGCGACCGAAAGCGTCGCTGTGGTCTCCCTTCTAGGATTGGCCGAATGCTGACTCTGACGTCAGCAAAGGATTTATCATCGACGGAAATAAGAGGAATCTAAGAACTTTAATTTTGACGGCGTTGGCAGTGTTGCTTTGAGAGCGCAATGAATTCAAGCTTCCACCATGCTATTTACAAACACCATCGAACTTGTTGTTCGCAAGGTAATGACGTCACGAGAGGGAACCATAGGAAAGCGCTACCAAAACATCTCGCCGCTAATAGCCACAAACTTTCACGCGATTCTGAACAAAATAGAAAAATAAAAAAGTGGGACAAAATGGCCAGATGTCTCCACCCCAGGGTGCCTCAATGTCCTTCTGTTTAGGGTGATGCCAGCGTACATGAAGGCACCTTAGCGAAACTAACTTACACAAACACAAAAAGAAAAAGAAGAAAAGAACTGGTTTGGAGATTTCCGTTGTTATTTTCTTCCCTTTCTATCGTCCGATTCCGAAACTGAAAGTTCCAAGTTCGCCGGAAGCGCTGACCACGTGTCGCTTGTAAAGGTGACGGCTTCGTGACGTACAGATCGTCATGATCTCATACCTCCCCCGCCGACAAATAATCGTGAGCTACCGCCATCTATGAGCGACGGCGGCAACCAGAGAACCGGCAAGCTAATTGTCTGGTTGCCGCCGTCGCTCATACATGGCGGTAGCTGTCCAGAGTTTAGTGTCATCATTTGTTTGCTGACGGACACTATACTAGTGAAACTATCCCTTAACAGCTCCGCTGTAAACAAACAAAAGAATTAATTCACGTATTTTAATTAATTATTCCTCAGTCTGTGATGTTTTCGCTTCTCGAATATCCGCCGAGCTCGAGAGACATACGGTGAAGGCGGCATTCATTTAGCAGTAAAGACGCCTTTTCTAAGAATCTGCTTCGAATAAAACAATATCACTCTGTATACCAAACTCAAAAAACTATCTAGTAAAATCTTCGTTATTTTTATAACTTGAGTTTTTTTTTTGTTTTTTTTTTTTGTAACTGGTTTGTCGTGTAGACAGGTGTGGAGTTGACTTTGACGGATTTGCGCAAACATTAAGTTGCCACGTGAGGTAGTTTGTAATTGAATGATTTCAGGATTTGTATTGTCATTGTTAGCAAACTGCAGCACTTCCAAGTGCTGGGCATTAATGAGATGGTCCCAAACATGTTGAGGAATAGCGGGGGGATCGGTGGCCGAGTGTGCTAGTGCCAGACATGTACACGTTACCTAAAAAATAGTAAATAAATACCATTACTTGTTACTAGCTCAAAAAATGACTAAATATGTTACTCGTTACCGATACTCAAAAGGATTGAGTTACACGACCTCAAATGTAACGCGTTACCTTCCTCGTTACTTTGGCGACCAAATACACAACTGCTTTTGTTTCATAGTTAATTGTATTCTTTTCAGAAGTCGTCGCGCTTAAGCAGTAATAGTTGCCTCTCGAAGTTTTCTTTAGTTATGTTTCCCCGCTGGCTTGAAAACACGTCTCTGGCGACGGTGAAGAGTCGTTCTACTGACGCGCTCGGAGGAGCGACAGTGTTGCGTTTCAGAAAGAGGTGGTGAATCTGGGAATTCCCTTTCTCTGTTGTTCTCTCTGCTTTTAAAGTGCCACGTTGGCAATGGGTTTTGTGCCTTCCCGTGTTGGCAACCTCCGCTTTAGCATTCGATCTGTACACGATTCTAGATGGTTCAAATAAAGAACCTTATAATTATGTTCGCTGGGTGAAGCACATGTGCCCAGCTGCAGAGCTCGACTGACGTGTTCAGCGATAAACGTGGCTATACTGTCGTACTGTTCAGTTGTTTTTCGGGTTGCCCATCTGTCTTTGTCGCAATTGATCAGCACGCAGTTTAGAGTTCGAACGAGGCCATTTTAACGCTGTTGTACACGTATACTGCTCAAAACTAACGAAATACCGTTACTCGATACTTGGTCTTCAAAGTTACTAAGTACGTTGTTACTCGTTCCTTTTATAAAAAAAAAAAAAAAAAAATGTAACTAAATACGTTACTCGTTACCGAAAAAAGTAACTAGGTAGAAGTAACTCGTATACATATCTGGGTGAACCGTAGATCGGAGCACGTGGAGCGAAAGCAAGAAACGCTGGAGCTCATAGGTCGATCGCCTCCTCCCAGCGTTCGCTCTGCTAAAGTGGAAAAAGGCGGCAGGAGCTTCCACTTCGTTCTTAGGGAGTTATTATGACGTGGGTACAAACTTTTGGATGCGTTCCCCCCAAAAAGGGGTTTTCACATTGTTATAAAGAAACTGCACCAAGTTTTCGGGAAGGACGAACAGACGTTTTTCATGACGGGGGTTCAGGTCTGCTCCGTGGCGACTGACGCTCTTGTTGAGCTCGTGATGAGAGGACCAAGAACCGGGGCGACAAGCTTTTTTGTTTAGGGCATCCAAAAGCTTCTGACACGTCCCGGCGATTTGAGAAGTAGAGTGTGTACTACCTTTATTCTGTACGTTTTAAAATTTTTTTTTGATCAAAAACGATACGAGAGCTGTTTCAGCTAACCACCTAGTTAACAGAGAACAAAAGACGAATTTGAAGCGAAGATTAATGCGCTTACACAATACCTTCTCGTATTCCTCGAACAAAAAGAGCAAATAGATGTCTTTCAAACAAATCACTCAAAAGTGTTTTTCTTTTTCAATTATTATTGCGCGATTAAATGCCTTAAAATGTATTGTCCTGGCTCATGGAGCGTCAGTGTAAGGTCTAGATTTCACGAACGCAGAGCGAGCAGTAGGTGGACCGGAGGCAGCGATCGGGGGAAGTTCTGGCGGCTGCATCCGAAAGGCGCCGACGCCCGGGAGAACGACCGTTGCGAGGTTTGAATCCCAGTCTTTCGCCGAGTTGGAACACCTGCACTAAATTCTAACGTATTTACTCGAGAATGAGCGTAGCGACGCGGCGGCAATTTCGGCATAGTTCGTTCACTCTCGACGTAATGTCTCTCTCTCTAACCCCCTCTCTTGCCCAGTTAAATTGTGCAGGGTTCTCGCATAAACTTTAGCTGCTCCACTAAAAACTGCCTGTATCAGTATTTTACACCCTCCCCTCCAATGCCAGCTGCCGCGCAATGGAACAAGCGCGGGGCCGAAATGCCAGCGTCAACCGTATCCATCTGTCGTGCGATTCGCCCGTTCAAAATCCCCAGCACAACGTTTCCTTCTTGTCAACCACCGGGAAATTTTATATATGTGCAACGACAGTCTGAGCCTACGATTATTATTAGAGAGACTCCCTATTACACTTCCCTTCACCTCAAGTCCGGGCACAGCCGACGCTACGAGCCGATGGGGACCACTCCGCTTCGAAAACGCAATGTCATGGTGTTCGTCGTGTTCACACCTTATAAATGCTGCAATCCGATTGGTTGCGGATCGATAATGAGATGCACGACGATGCCCTGCGTTTCTTAAAGGGGTCCTGAAATCCTATTTAAGCGTCTACCCTTTTTTTTTTTTTTTGCGGTTTCCACGTCTCTTGTGGTTCGGGCAACCCAGCGGGCACGGAGAGAGTCACTAATAGCATCTTCGATCAACTCGCACCGGAATCGCCCTGAAACCAGCACAGTGCACAGCGCTCCTCGGTCGTGCAGCGCGATGTCGGTGCAACATCGAGGACAAACTGCGCCGCGCCGGCGCACCGCGGCGAGCTCCACCTTGCGTCACTTCGCGTTTTGTTCGTTTTTGCTTGCGTAGGTCAGCGCACAATGCCCGTCTGCTGTCAATTTCTTCTATTGTTTTACTCGCGGATTTGACGGTCCCACAGAAATAAACATCGTGGACGTGACTGTCGATGGGGTCACGAAATGGGTGACAATTCCACATGTATATGTTGGCCATCCATTAATGGTTCAAGAAAACGAAACACCAGATAATAGCCGTACCTCGCTGTCATCGAAACGCCTCGCGCCGCTTTCCACGAAGTTCGTGCTTTTCGGGCGCTCCTTGCCACTGCAGCAATCGCCCATAATCGCGGCGATGGTGGGAAGCTCGTCGTCTCGACGTCAGAAGACCCGAGGAAATCATCAAGTGCAGCTGCGAGGCGTGTTCGTTTTTGCAAGATCGCCATCTCGATAGTCTGCGCGTCTGCTACTCCCGCCATCTTCTCGATTCCCGCTGATGGGACTGCCCCCCGGCGCACCGCCGATTTTCTTGGTGCGCGTCGGGGCAACGAAAAGCCGCACCGGGAGGGTGCGCTTCGTTGATCGAGGACGTCCGGTGCGCACCGGTGCACTTGATCGAAGATGAAGGGGCGCACCTCAGTGCCCCGGTGCGCACCGGTGCGGATGATCGAGGATGCTATACACGTTTGCAAGTCCGGTCTCAGGGTGCCGCCATCTTGCTCAGTGGGGTGCGCTCCTGGGCACGGCCATAATCTGATTACGACGCCTTAGCAAGGCTTCGTAATCGGATTATGTCGCGTCCACGCGCACCCCAGCCCAGCAAGATGGCAGCGACCTGAAGCCGGACTTGCAAACATGTATAAATGTCAGTGCGTCATATTTTAACCGGACGACGCGGAAACAACCTCCTCCTCCTACGGGGGCGCCCCGTGGTGCCAAACGCGCGCGACATGTGACGAAATCGTGACGTCGTCGGTCCCGGACCGCAGCCCACGCCACGATCCGAGTGAGCGAATGGAACGGCGCCAAAACTGCGTCGTCAGAGAGCGCGCTGTCTTCCGGAGGTTCGCTATCACGTTTACAGCGGAAGTCGTCTCAGGGATAACGTATAGAGACCCTGCTAATTTTTCTGTCTCGTATTTCGCTCAGTTTCTGCTGTACTGTTCACAAGAAAATGACAACGCGTATTAAGAAAAAGCAAGCAGCATGACGCTGCAATATTGCTCCATGGACGCGCGCGCCAGGCGCGCGTGCAGGAAAGCCTGCAGGCCATGCTGCGAGTGGCGAGCTTCCTCGCATGGCTCATGTCGAACCAACGAAAGAGTGTCTGAAAAGATTTTAGTGAAAGCTTCCACCAGCCTTCGCTGAACCCATCTTTCCACAATTTGAGTGAAAGCTTCCACCACTTTCCACAATTTTAGTGAAAACCCCATAATATAAGCTTCGCCTCTAGCTACGCCACTGAGGTACATTTGTTTGGATTGAATTACAATTGTTTGAATTGAATTTGAATTACAAGGGAATATGGGACCTTGTAATTCGAAGCGGCACGAGCCTTGTCAGCCTTGGTTTCGAGTTTGTCTTTTCGTGGCGACGTGAAACCCAAGATGACGATCATGCAAGGCCCATTTCCCTATTAAAACGCGAATAAACGTTTTAATACACGGCCCTTCTTTTTAGCACCCCGAGAAGAAAAAAAAATCGCGCGCAATATTTTATGTTGTTTTTAATATAGCAATAGGGCAGCACACGAGCATAATTTTAGGTTTTAAAGAACGCTTATTAGGGCATCTGGAATGATCCATTCACGTAAAAAGGAGGTCCCGTAAACTTCTTTATTGCTCCCTTTGAAACGCCAGTGTGCCGAAGGGCGGTGGAATTTTATCTGTTCGTTCACTAGGTCGGCTGTCGGCTATACACCACGTGATCACGCTCGCTGCGCATAATCACGCGCATGAAGTGGGGTAGAATTCAAATGAAAAAGGCGAGTGATTGATTGGCTCGGAGAACACGTATACTATATCCACCACCCTGTCACCGTATATACATGAAAGGAGCGTAACCGGTACGTGTTGCCGTTCTATTTTCCTACGAGGAGCGCGTGCTCGTCAGCGTCTTGGGCAGGGGTTGCGTTGACGTCAACGCAGAGCTCTGATTGGCCACGATTGAAAGGATAGTGCGTAGACCTCAATGCAGCTAGCATTGAGATCTACGCACTGTCCTTTCAAGCAGAGCTTATCGTTCTGACGTCAACGTGTAACTTCTGTGCGAGAAGCAGGCACGGCGCAAGCGCATACCGCCAAGTTCTAGCAGACGATTAAAAGACAAACTTGCACTCTGTATTACCCTCTCAACAAACACCGCCCTTAACAACATTTAAAGAAAAGGGGAAAAGGGGGATTTGGGGGGGGGGGGGGGGGGCATATTTTTGTACGCGAGATCGGTTATCGTGTTTACACATGTAATATGCAGTGGGAAAAAAAAAATGTTGCAACGCTTCCTACAACAATGCTTTGCGCGATCTGGATTCGTCTGGATTGAGCTACTATGGTGGAGGAGGCTTTGGAAAACTACAGAATTACCATACGGACACCCGCCCACGCTTGAAACCTTACCACACCCTCTGACATATGAATTTCGTTTGTTACACGTCGTACAGAGCGAACTAGCGAGCAGTACGTGTATGTATCGTAACAATAAAATAAAAAAAAAAGAGAAAAAAAAAGGGGGTGAACAAATGGGTTATGGGCACAGATCTACAGGTTGCCGCAGCTGTGGTTTCGGGAACAACTCGTATATTTTCCTGTCGAATTCTCTCGGTAAGTATACTCGTGTACCACCTCCCCATTGAATACTTGTCCTCTAGTTTGCAGATGTCGCGCAAAGTGTATGCCTTGCCTTTGCACGGGCGAGTTGCGGGGGATAATTGAACCCTGGGAACGAAGCGTGCGAGAGTGTGTCGTTGCAATGGGATTTGTTCGAAGACGCTCCGATTGTTTTGCAGATTCTTCGTCGGTTGCCTGGTCATGCCCAAGATCGACGTGGACTGCGAACAAGCGCTTCTGTGAGTGCCAAACTTCTCTCAAATATACGGGATGTTTCCGAGCGCTCTTATAGGGAGTATTCACTGTCGGCCATATCTGTGTGCGCGACTGCTGAGCGCGCGCTGACGGCAAGGTTCTGCAGTTCTTTCGCAACGTGCATTCCGCACCATCAAGATTGGCGGTCTTAGCAGGCTATCAATGTGTGCTCGTTCTGAGCATGCGCTCTAAACATCGCCTTCAAATATGGCGTCCAGTGAATAGCCCCTATAGAGTGTAAGAAAAATTGGCATAAAATAAAACCAATTGCTGAGTGCAATTTTTTTACAAGAGGGGTATTTAGATGAAGTATTTCCTATATTTATATTTTATCAGTATAAATTACAAAAAAAAAAGCAATTTTTTTTTTTATGCACAGGGAGAGAAACGGCAGTAAACGCGTGGTTGGCGCTGCTACTGACAGATCAACCAAAATGGCGACCATAGGGGAGCTTGGCACTATTTTCCCAGGGTCCAGTGATATTAGTCACCACCAGTACGCTCAAATGTAAAGTGAAAAAAAAAAAAAAAAGAAAAATGCCAAGAATTTTGCACAGCTCCGATCAGTGCGATGACGGCAAAGGCTCCCTCGACGCATCCCGGTGGCGGTGGCGTAGCCAAACTGACATATGAGATCGGTCCACATTCTATCCATTTACGTATACATAAATACACCCTTCGGCATAAACAACGTAGTACTTTTTAAAATATGTTTTGTTACTCGTATGGGGCTGCAGCTTCAATAGCAGGTGCACGAGGCTGTCGTTTGTTTTTTGCCCCTCTCATTGAAGCGGTAATTACCTGATGGCTGACGCATGTGGCGTTTAGCTTTGAATTGCCGCTTTCATATATTGTTTTTCTCAGAAAAAGCAACAACAACAACGCGGTTAATTTTTTTTTCTTTAAAGAACGAGGAGAAATAAACGGGGGTTCCCACTCTAGTTCATTTTGATTTTTTTCGTTATAAAACATGAGTCTCGGGAAAATATGATTAGTAATATTTTTATTCTTAAAAAAATAAAAGAAAATAAAAGCAAATAATAAAACTTTTTTTTTTTTCGTCATCGTTGTCGTTTAAAAATGAAAAAATTCTTGTTTGCTTCTCTCATATTTTCCTTATTTTGATCCTTCTAATGTTTCCTTGAGGTTGATCAGTCTTCGACGCTCTATTTGTTCAACTTCATTCTCCCGTTCCACAAAGGGACTTCTGGCAGTTGCCATCGTAGCAGGAGTAAACATTGGACCCAGGATCCCTGAACTCTGCAGCGCGAGCTTTACAGTCCACGAGCTAAGAACTTGCGCAAACTCACACACTCGGCCATCGATTCCTCACATATACGGCCTTCTTGTAAACAATGGAACGGTTTTAGTGAAAGCGAAGAAGACGAGGAGGTTGTGCGTGGGGGGAGCTTGCGTCACCCAGGGATGGGTTAGGCGTTTGGGGGCCGCACCCGGCGTCGCTGCCGAGGTCTCATGACCTCGGCCGACGAGACCCTGTGGCTGCTAGGCGCCCAGCCGGCCCTCCGGGCTCCGGGTGCGGGGAATCACCGGTACCTGATGCTTCGCAGGAAGACCTCGGCGGTCGCCGGCAAGCGGTACGAGTCTATCGTGAACGCCGGCTCGTCGCTCATCTACTGCTCAGCCCAGGGAGACCCCGATGACCCGCTGCCGTCCGGGCTGCACCTGGTGCCCAGGAACTCCGTGTCACAGGTACACAATTTTGCGGCACTCCAACAGTTGTAAATAAAAAGTACTATTCACAACGCCATATCCGAGTGCGTTGTTCACCGCGCGTGCTCAGAAGGAGCACACACTTATAAGGAGGATTCACAGGCGGCCATAGCTGTGTGCGCGACTGCTGAGTACGTGCTGACGGCGAGATTTCACAGTTCTTTTGCAACGTGCATATAATATTGGTGACGTGCATGATCGAAAGCGTCGCTGTGGTCGGCCTTCCACGATTGGCCGAATGCTGACTATGACGTCAGAAAAGGATTTCTCACTGACGGAAATAAGATTGATGTAAGGAACCTCAACCTTGACGGTTTTTGCAGTGCTGGTTTCAGAGCGCTATAATTTCCAGCATCTACCATGGTCATTACAAACACCATCGACCTTGTTGTTAGCAAGGTAATGACGTCACGAGAGGGAACCGTAGCAGGGCGCCACCAAAACATCTTGCCGTTAATAGTTGTAGCTAGGGTATACTTGGCTGTTGGCAATATTTGTGGTTTAGGACAGTTAAGTTTGACCTCAGTCATAATTAACTGCGGTTAAGTGCTCCCGTGTAACTACGGTATTGACAGCCTGCGAGGGATATTCACTGGACTCTATAGATTTGAGGGCGCTGTTTAGAGCGCACGCTTAGAACGAGCTCGCAATAAAAGGATTGTCTGGTGATATCCGGAAGTTTTTAAATTTTTTTGCGCTGGTCACGTACAGAGGGCCTAAATATGGTCAGATATGATATTTATTTCATTAAAAGACGCCCCAATATTCGGTAAATCAATTATGAACATCAATACGAAACTTCACGCCACATTTCGGAGGTATGCATGGCTGGTTATGTCTTGACGTCACATCAGCCATGGTAACGTTAGAGTTGCGGGCGTTGACTTGTTCCCGGTTTCGATCAACATGATTGATGGTGCAAACAAACAAATATCATCGTCGAAGAATTGAGCTTCTCTCAACACCGTATCTCTTGTCTTTCTTAGAACGAAGTTATTTTTCTGACAACACTCAAGAGCTGTCGTGGCTCTTTTTGCACGACGTTACGTCAGAGCTTCCGCTGTTGCCAACGGAAACGTCGTGTGTTTTGCAGGTGCAATCCGAGCAGTTGGGCTGTTTCAAATTGAATTACGTGTGCGACGGAGGATTGAAGATGCGAATATTGTGCGGATGATATTTCCTAAAAGCAATGACAATATAATTTAATTGTTTTCTGAAAGACAACATTTTACCGGCTGCCAAGACCGGCAATCTTGATTGTGTGGGATGCACGTTGCAAAAGAACGGTGGAAACTCACCGTCAGCACGTACTCAGCAGTCGCGCACACAGCTATGGCCGCCTGTGAATCCTCCTTATAAGTGTGTGCTCCTTCTGAGCACGCGCGGTGAACAACGCACTCGGATATGGCGTCCAGTGCACCCCCTAAATCAAAAGGACAAGGGGTGAAGGACAAAGGGTGCGTCGCTGTCCTTAAGCTTGAGTAATAGGCCTAGTCGTTTTCAAAGGGCAAGTGAAAAGGGACCATGAAACGATTTGAGCCTATAGTCGGTGACAGGTCAAGAACGAAGTGAAAGCTCCGCCCACCTCTTTGCACTTTAGCGGAGCGAACGCTGGAGAGAAGGCGACCTCCTCTCCGGCGTTCCCTCTGTTAAAGTGGAAAGATGTGGGCGGAGCTTCCACTTCGTTCTTGACCTGTCACCGACTATAGTTTGTACTCTTCGCTATGAGTAGTCGCTTGCCGGTGCTTGAACACGAAGGGGAGCGCGCCGGTAAAGTGTCCCTTTAATTCGACATGTCTCCTCCTCTCACCGACATTAACGTCTCTTGAGTCCTGATGTTTGCTGCCATGAATAGGGCCGTTGTTGCTGCTGCGTCATAAAACCCGCAATCGTCTCATGCCGACGCATGAAGTTCGCTCGGTGCTTTATTGAGAGCTCGTCACCCCACGCTCACATTGCACTCTGTGCACGATGACGGCGCAATCCGAAGTCCAAGGAATCGCGTACGCACCTATCCTATTTCCTGTCAAACATCGGCTCGCGAAACCTCCTCTATGTCGAATCACGTTCCTCTCCGAGATTCCTCGAAGAATGCAGGAGCGGCACAAGGTTAGCGGAGTGCCTTTGCAATCGGGTTTCAACGCAGAATGACGGTGAGTATACGATCCGCGCCTGTTGTCATTGGCCCCTTGGAGTGTCGGCGTTCGCCGTGTCGATATTCGCAGGATACCAAATTTTTCCGAGTCGGGGAGGTAGCCGAATCTTGGCTAAAATGATCTGGCAAACCTGGTTCATTTATAAATCGCGGTCGGGGCGGCCGGACCGTGTACCTGGGGCAGGTACTGCTTCAGATCACCGCAGACCTTCAGGACATATCGCGTGAACGGGCAAGATAGCTTCGTGGGTGCCATGATTACCGCCGAATGTTCTATTACCAGTTTGCCTGAGTACAGCATATTTTATGTTTGATACTTAATCTGGAGGGATGTTAGGAATATTTGTGTGGGAGGTGTTTCCCCGGTGAACTCTCGGGTATACATATCGTCTGCGGCAATTCTTATCACCCGCTGGTTGAGTGTCCGTCTTGGAGAGCTATGGGTTTTGAAAATGGGAGGCCTTTGAGATGGCTAGCTAAATGTCAAGATGAGCTTTTGTTTGTTTTGTTTTCAATTCGGGGGTTAAAAAGGGTCCGCCAGAAATCTGGGCCATTATAATTCGGATCAGAGAGGTTGGAGTCTGAGATATAAATACTAGGTAAAGCATTTGCTGCATGTTGTGGAAGGTCCATGATGTTTTCCTCTTTAAAAGGATACTCCGGTGTTTTATCCATGGTTCCACGATTTGCCTGAAAATTTACGTAACACACCAATGAACATCGTGGAAATAGTATCCCAAGTATTTGGACAATATTTTTTTTTTTTTTTTTGCCATGTTATTGAATTGTCACTTTTTTACTGGCAACCACGAATAAAGGGGCTCCAGCGGCAGGCAGGGGTTCACGTTTTGAACTGTGCGATTCGTCCCCAAGTGATTACAAGCGGTTTCAGGGTGCCAAGTGAATGCTTTGTAAGCTCGCCCCAGCACCCGCGCAGTAGCGCGAAACAAACGCTCGGCATACTCCATTTTTAAGAGTACCTGCTCCACTGGCAAGGCTGCCTCACTGACGCCACGGTACTGCAAAGCGCTGGTGTATTTGAATGTTGGTTTTGGCATCATTTTTATTTGCCGATATCGCAACTTTTTTTTTTTTTATTTCACGACACTAAGGAGCATATCGAAAAGGGTAAAGGCCAGGTATTCAGGAAATATAATTAATTGGGGTAGCCCAAAAAATCACTGCTGTACCCTTTTAAAGATACACCCCCCCCCCCCCCCAAAAAAAAAAAGTTTTAATTTTTTTTTTATTAGGCGATTCATTATGCTGTCAGAAGACTACCCAATCAAAATTTTGCAACAGTGTCACGTATATTTTTAATAAAGTAAAAAAACGCAACTGCTCGAAATCCACACCGAAACTGGACTGAAGAGAAAGACGAAATGTAGAGGAGAAAAATACCGGAAATCACGTAACTGTGCAAACTTTTTTTTAAATCAACGTTTTTGCAGTTTTTTAGAAGCCACAAAAATTGGTATCGTATTTTTGTCCATTTCTAGCATTGAGTGTGTGCCTCCGATGACTCACGACTTTGATTATCTTTAGTGGTTGTGTCTAGACCATAGAAAACGGCACGCGACCATGGAGGAGAGAGTGAGCACGACTCAAACCGGCCAGTTTTTTATCAGCGGTTTTCGGGCAGAAAGAAAACGAATTTCGAGCC
This sequence comes from Ixodes scapularis, assembly GCF_016920785.2. Taxonomy (NCBI): domain Eukaryota; kingdom Metazoa; phylum Arthropoda; class Arachnida; order Ixodida; family Ixodidae; genus Ixodes; species Ixodes scapularis. The sequence continues at coordinate 5,313,891 of NW_024609882.1, read as the reverse complement.
GCAAATTGTGTGCTAGGTAGTTGGGTTCTCATAATTCATGCTCAAATAAAAACATTGGCGAGCATAAATACCCTGTCAGTGTCTCTTTGACAGGGGTCAAAATCTGTGCGCAGGTTGACATTGCAAACATTACACAGCCGAATCCCAGTATTGGACACAATTTACGAGTTGATTTTTATCGTAATTCGCATCCATACCCAAGCGAAAAGTTCCGTTGTTGTTCAGTTCAGTTCAAATAAGTTGAATTTTATTTACTCCAATTCATGTCGAGAAAGACGGGACAAAAAGCTACTCAATGTAGCTTAAAACGTTTCTGCCTCTATACAGACTTTGACAAAATTCTGAAAACATACACAAGTCAAAAATTGACAAAGAAGATAACAAATATAACACAATATATACACACATATATGTTCCACTGTATTTCTTTCGAATATATTTGTTTTTGTTTTATTCTTGACATATTGTTTTTATCTGAATATTCTGTTTAATAAGTTCGCTAAGGGTGGATGGTACAACATGCTGAAGCATTTGCAATCCGTACGTGATTAGTTCTTGAATAAGGCACTCTCCACTACTCTGAACAACGTATATGATAAAACACGGAGTTTGGAACAAGTGATAAAACATTGAAAACTTATATATTATTACGAAAAGTACTGCTTATATATTTCCGAATTAGTATTTGTTTATATAGAAATCAGCAACCCGCGTTGCCCTAAATCTTGAAAATGAGACCTCTGTATGGTTGTCGTCTGCTACTGCTGTATTTCCCAGTAGTACTGTTATTTTTGGCGGCGATTTTAATTACCCCGAGGTCAACTGGAAAGAGGAAGAAATAAACTCTTGGGTGGCCCATTCAGAAGTGTCCAGTTTTGTTGACTTGATGAATAGCTACGGTTTAACTCAAACTGTATTGGAACCCACAAGAAATAATTCTGTTTTGGATCTTGTTTTTACCTCGAGTGCAGAAAATGTAAAATCGGTTCGTATTCTTGAGAAAATCAGCGACCATAACACAGTCCTAGTAGAAATGTCTCTGCCAGTAATAGGTAAAAAAATAACCCCTAAAACCATAAACGTCTACAGTAGAGTTAATGAAAACGCTCTAAACGAGTCCTTTGAGCTGTTTGCTTCGGAATACGAGCTGCATTTTAGCGAAAGAACAGTCGAGCGCAACTGGGAAATGCTCAAAAATGAATTTAGGCGTATAAAGTCTGATTTTGTACCTCAGATGGTTTTAAGGACGAGTGCTGATCAACCATGGTTTACAAATATCCTTAGGAAAATAAATAACAAAAAGAAACGTCTTTATGTCAAAGCAAAAATTACAAACCTTGCGTCTGACTTCACTAAGTGTAATGACTGCTGTAAAGAGTTTAAAAGTAACATCAAGAAGGCAAAGGATAAATATTACAAGCAAGACCTACTTAACTTATTAATAAACAATCCCCAAAAATTTTGGAAAAGTATATGTCCGAGAAAAGATGATTCGCTTCCTAAATTGTGCAACGAACACAACGAAGTGCTAACGAACCTTGAATCAGCTACCGTCTTTAATAACTACTTTGCATCCGTATTTACCTTAGAACAATTACCTGTACCCAGTGATCAAATATGTAAACTAATTAACGTCTACTGTGAACCTATCACTTTTAACCCCTATGGCATTTTGAGTGTGATAGAAAGGCTCTCCCGAAGTTCAGGTCCTGGTGATGACGAAATCTGTCCTAAACTTCTCAAATTAACAAAGAACATATCCTGTCGCCTTTTGTGTCGCTTGTTCCAACAATCGCTCGACTTAACTTCCCTTCCCGCAGACTGGAGATTCGGGAGAGTTTTACCCATTTTTAAGACCGGCAATAAAAACGACTCATCAAATTATAGACCCATATCACTAACTAGTGTGCCTTGCAAGATTATGGAACATGTCATCTACTCCCACATTATGAACTATATGTCAGAACATCAATTAATATGTAATAGTCAGCATGGCTTCAGGAAGGGATATTCATGCGAAACCCAACTTTTTGAGTTCGTTACTGATCTACATAACAACTTCCACTCGTCTCACCCTACTGACGCCATCTTCATTGATTTCTCAAAAGCATTCGACACGGTTCCTCACCAACGTCTCCTATATAAACTTTCAAAACTAAACATTCACCCTTCTATTATCCACTGGATCGCTCAATTCTTAAGTAACCGTAACCAGGCTGTCCACCTGGGGCAGGACAAATCAACTAGCCTTCCCGTAATATCAGGTGTTCCGCAGGGCAGCGTTTTGGGTCCGCTTTTATTTCTTATCTATATTAATGACCTTCCTCTCCATATAACATCTTCCATAAGGCTTTTCGCAGATGATTGTGTTATTTATCGTCGTATTACTAAACCTGAAGAGTCTTTAATATTGCAGCAGGATTTAAATATGTTTTCACTATGGTGTAACACATGGCAGATGAAAGTTAATGTCACCAAGAGTAAACTATTAACATTCACTGGCCAACGAACGCCTGCAATACGAAATTATACATTACAAACTCTGCCTCTCGAAAAAGTGTCCAGCTACAAATATTTAGATGTAACATTTTCAGACGACCTAACCTGGAATACCCACATTAACACTGTAGTTTCTAGTGCTTGTAAATCTCTAGGATATATCAAACGTAACCTTCACAGTACCCCGCATTGTGTTAAGCTAACAGCCTATAAATCCTTTGTGAGGGCTAAATTGGACTATGCCAACTTTATTTGGTGGCCGCATCAAGCTTACCTTATTAACAAACTTGAATTAGTTCAGAATAAAGCATCTCGCTTCATATCTCATGACTACTCACGGACATCAAGCGTAACCGCACTTAAAACAAATCTAGACCTTTGCCCACTGGCCGAAAGAACTAAACTTGCTCGTCTTGTCATGTTCCACAAAATCTACTATTCCTCTTCGTCATTCCGAAACCATTACTGCCAACCTCCATCTCACATCTCCTTACGTCGTGACCACAGCCAGAAAATAAACCCTCTATTTGCGAGAACTAATAAATTTCAAAATTCCCCGCTCTCTCTAGCCATCAATAACTGGAATTCTCTTCCTGAGGCTATTGCTCTCGAAAATAATCCAGCTAAATTCCGCGATCTTTGCAAGGCACACCTCAAAAGTGTTTTTCGTTAGTCTAAATGTTTATGTCGGTAGCTAGTCATTAGTTTTTTTTTTTACCATGATATGCATCCTGATGCGATTTAACCCTAGCCATTTTTCGGCAAATATTACTATTTGTATTTGTTTGTGAATCTACTTTTGCTTTTGTTTGTTTTTATGTGAGTTTGTATTCTTATCCCCCCTCATGTAATGCACTTCTGTAGAAGTGCCTTTGAGGTATAATAAAATGAAATGAAATGAAATGAAATGAAATATAATCTGTCTAGGTTCGTTTTAGCTGCATTACCCCACGCAAGTTCGCAACAATTTAAATACAAAAAAAAAACACAAAAAGCTTGAGGTATACAAGATAATCTTGACCGGTTCTTGCAGATCAAAGCGATGCTTGTAAATTAAACCTATTATTTTCGACAATCTAAACAGAATATTTTTTATGTGTTCGTTCCGTCCCATGTACAGTTTAAGAAGTAAGCCTAACATCTTTACGGTGTGAACAACTTTTATGTTAATGTAACACGAGCGATGTGTTTAAATTACATGTAGTACTTTTAGGGCGGAATACAACCATGGTTTAGTTTTAATACTATTGATTTTCAGCAAGCTTACTACTGCCGATGTACTAAAGGTCTTTTAAAGAGTCATTCGCTTTAAACACAATAGTGTTTATATCTTTTCCTTCGAAAAATATGTTCGTATCTTCAGCACGCGTTATTATATGAACACCGGTATGAATATTAATGATGTCGTTAATTTACATATTGAACAATAGATTACGTAACATATATACGGTAGGCCCGTACGTAGTTCTTTTGTATAAAAAAATGTTCATTAGTGTAAAAGCACTGAAAACGATAGCTTAAACAACTCTGAACTGATTTCAACGCGTTGCCATGAATACCATATCTATAAAGTTTATTTTTGGTGTTTCGATTTGACCGATTAAGGCAAGACACTGGTTCTAAAATCAACTTTTTTGTTTATTAATGGATTATAATGAAAATTAGTGTGTATATGTGTTTTGGCTTCCTCTTTTCAAATATACAATTAGTTCTGCAATATCTCAATTACTTTTTGAGTTACGAAGAAAATAATGAAGCCTAATTAGGTCATTTCTTACGACTCATTAAGGAACTTTCTAATACGAATTTTTTTGCATAAGTGATATGGATTTGTAGCTAAAGACCTGTCATGCAAGATGATGCTATTTATATTTTTGTAAAGATAGATCATTGTATAAAACTAGTCTAATTAGGTCAAGTACACTATTTACAAAGCTTAACGAGGTCTCATTATCACTAATAATAAAATTTCGGGCCCATACTGTCATACAAAAATGGCATCACCCTGCAGTTCACTTCTTTCTGAATTCAACGGTATAAAGTTTATAGAAATCCTCGAAGAATAATCTCATGAAAACAACCGTAAGGCTAGGCATGTAGACAAAAAATGCGAAGCTGAGAAAATTGCAGTTGAAGTTTTGACACTCATTGCATAAAATTGAGTAAGATATCCCATGCAATAATGTTCAGCAATATGAAGCATAGTTCTATCTGAACAAATTGAGATGAAAAATTCTGCAATCCGTTCACAAGAACCTTTAGAAATAATATAAAACTGAGAAATAATGTCTGCAATGTAAAATAACGTTATAAAAGAATGAGTAGACTCTATAAGGGACAACGGGAGGAAGCACCAAGGGTTGCACGTTCCTAAAGCAGATTTTGTTTGGCCCTGAAAAGGGCCTTTGTTCGTGTAGCACTTGAAAGGGGAGCCCCTCACAGCTGTCCAGGACTGTAGTCCCCAGCTGTTCCAGTTTGGTGTTGCCTGGAGAACCTCCGCTTTGCATTGCTGCTGCTCTGGTGGGCAGTGTTGGTCTTACGCGGATTGTCCTTCTCCATGCTTTGAGAGCTTTCATGTCCACTACAATGAACTGTGTCCCAGCGTCGCGCGTCTGGCCTCCTGTGGTGACGCCGAGAAGGTCGAATTTGCGCCGGGTCGCCGACTTTTCCGATAGCGCACGCTTGCATTCGTCCGATCGTGCGACTCGTTGCGCCTGCTCGGCCGTGGAGTAGTATGCGGTGTCGACACGAACCGCGCTCGCAAAGCTCGACAAACTGCCGCTGCTGCATGGAGTCGCGATGTCTCCGGCTCATGTTTCCGGAAGATCCAAGGCATCCGGCGGTGCCGATCGCGGTGGCGCACTTGCAGCAGGCAGCTTCGGCTTCTTGTTCCACGGTCGCTTCCTCTTCCTTCCGAACGCTTGCCGCGTGCTCGATTTCAACCGAGCGTCGTCCGGCATCTCGAGAACTCGAAGCGAAACAAAACAAAACACGCGCGACTTCGTAGGAAAACGAACCAACAATATTCAACGCAAGCGCGCAAACGGGAACTAAAACGTGCGCTCGACCACGGAGGAAACAAAGCAGACAGGCCTAAGGAGACGGGCGGAGACGAGCCCAGGAGCAGACGACGCACCTCTCGCCAGCGCGGGAACGGAAAGGAGGAAAGGAGAAAAAGAGCGGAGGGGCGCGTTTAGGCCAATAGCAGGGGCGCTAGGCGCCGCGCGTGCTCTGACGTACGGGCACCTTGCTAGCAGGCCAATGAGAAATCGCAATTGGGGCTTTCGAAACCCGCGGAATGCGGACGTTCCCCGATGTTGTCGCGATAACGAATGGCATGGGGACGTGGGGAAAATAAGCGGCTTTCCAACAAGACCAAGATGGCCGCGATCCGACGAGCGATCGCGAAACGCGCGGGGCGCGAAGTTCCACTTGTTTTCATTGAACTCGCTGTGTTAGGGCTCTGCGGGGACATCGTAAATATCATTTTTTTCATGTTTAGACATTGATTTCGACATTGAAACTTTGCAGGCAGGTACCTTAGACTACAATTAATCCAAATATGTGAATTTTGAAAAACGTGAAATTTCGCGTTTTTTGACCATTTTAAGACCCGCGTCTCCCCTTAAATGCTTTCAGAAAATTTATAAAAATTTCCAACGTAAACTTTTTTTTTGTGATTTTTTTTTGGTTCAACAATGCAAGTTTGGTAGATCGTCCTTTTCGGAATTCAAAAAGAGAATTTGTGATAATTGAAATTGTTTTTGCAAAAGTGATTTAGCCGAACGTGTACGAATTTTTTCGCACCTTTCGAAAATATGCAAGAGGTGACACATGGTCTATAATTCGATAAATTATTTTTATCGCCGTATTTATCGGCACTTTTGCCAGTTGCATCTTTTTTTTTTTTTTTAGAAAAGATGCCTCGTCAGAGAGCGAGATTAAACGAATGAGTTTACAGAGTGGCGATTACCATGATCACGAATTTAACAGGTTTTATTTGAATGAAATTTATATCTTGACTTTTACTATTACTGAGGTTATAAAACGTAGAAATGCCTTCATCAACATCTGTAGGATAAAATAATATGCTTCCATTGACATATATATGTAAAGGTAGAAAAATGGAAGAGTGTCACCGCTCGGACGAATCTGTCACCGACTCGCGCGCCAAGTGCTGAACTTCCGGCTTTAACTGAATGTGGATGATATACCTGAACAACCGCAGGGAAATGTAATTATTGACATGATGGGCAGAAACCATATTGCGACATCTGTCATCAAGCAGATAAATTCCGTTATGTGAGTCGTTTTTAAACTTCAATACACGCCGACGTATCGCGTTCAATCCGAGCTTCGTCGAGAGCTTGTCATACGACGTTTAAAATTTGATGCCGTTGATGACGGTGAAATTCGAAGTCCATGAGAATCGCGTGCGCATGTCCTCTCATGTTCAACGACAGTAAACACTGGTGACGCACGCGCAATGAGCTCGCTGACACGGAAAAGTCAACAAAGAGCGCAACGTTAGAAGGCATGTATATCTACCTCGAAGCAGACAGCTGCATGTCGGCGGAACGTTGACGGCGTGCGAGCTTTTCGACGCACGATGGCGGTAAGTGTGATGCATCCGACGACCCTGGCCTTTCCCTTACACAAAAAGTAAAAATAAAAAAAAAAGATCATTTTATTAAAAATTTAATTTACATTTTGATAACTATTTTAACTTCCTCTCCAGTCGCGTCGTATCGACAATTTTCGATTGACTCTGTGTACTTTCTTTCAACTAAAGCCCATAGAGACGATAAAAATGCTCTATAATTTCTATCGCCACGTCTCGATAGACTTTCTGTCACCATACTTATATGGTATTTCTATAGACTAGGCTCGATGGAAAAGTACGACGTAGTGCGGAGAAGCGACATCACACCCAATTGGAGCCTCCTTGCGGCGGCTGCTTTTTTGGCTGTGTCAAATAATTATCGCCTCTTGCAATGCATTATATTGGAAATGCAGTTTACCAATCTTTATAAACCACATTTCGTACAAATTATTGGCTAAAAATTAAACACGTTTACAACGCCCTGTAACGCCGAATTAGAGCGCAGCTCTTGAGGAGGGAAAGGTACTAGGGGAGGGTATACCCCTCCTCCCTCCTCCTCAATTTCTCATCCTCCCCTCCTCCCTCCTCTTCCTCCTTCACCTACTCCTCTCCTACATCCTTCAAGCTCCTCCCCTCCTCTTTTCCTCCTCCTGCGCGTTGCATCATGGGAAATGTCCCATAATGCACCGCGCGGTTACGCCGACGCCGACGGCGACGCCGCTCAAGCCGGAAACGGGCGCCTGATGCCTGATTCACATGGTGCGAATTTGCTTGCGATTTCGCAATTGCGACGTCGTTCTTGCGGCACAACGCAGTTGCGGTGCGAATTCGACTAATTTGCGACTCCGTATTTTGCCAAACTTTCCTTGCGAACTGCCGCTCTTGCGAAGGGGACGGACAGCCAATAAAACGCCGCTCGCGAAAGACGTCACGGGGGTCATAGCAACGTGGGAATCAAAAATACAAAAGATGCATCAACTACGTCGTCGTCTTCAAAATTCGCTGCGGGGGTGGGGCGGCGGGTGTGCCTCTCTCAAGTGAATATTTTTCGCCGGGGGATGTAAGCTTGAGTTCGGCATTAAAACGAACTGGCGTTTGCGTGCCACGCGAGGGTTGTGGTTGCTTTTTTTGTAAAATTGCAGGAGATAACAATTGACGCTTCTGTTCGATCACTTTGCGTAAGGGACTCGTTGCATAGTAGCAAGATCCTTTATTCAAATCTGCTTGCAGATGACGCTAAGTTCTGTCTAGAAACCGAGAAACACTGAACAGCACCTTGTTATTAAAGCCATTTGATAAAAATCTAGGTTCACATTTTTACGAAGTGCCAACCACTATTGATATGTAAACGCGCTTGACGCGTGCTACGCTAGTGGCACGCGTGTAAAATGGCTTTAATTACAAGGTGCCGATCAGCGATTCTCGGTTTCTGGACAGACCTTCGTGTCAGATCTGCATACAGATTTCAAGAAAGGGTCTTTCTACTATTCAATGAGTCCCCTACGCAAATGTCACACGTGCCACGCGTGACATTTGTCATACAAATCCTGTGACAATTTGATTTCGTGCATAGTTTGCGATTATTTCACCAACATGATTGTTTTGGCTTTCTTTGCATCTGGAAACCTGTGTTTTTTTTTATTTATGTCGTTTTTTTATCTTCAGTGTTTTTGTCATGTTCGCAATTGCTAATATTTTTTTTAATTAAAAAAAAAGCTAAACATTTACCTAAGCTTGTTCATGCTGACCTACACTGAGGAAGTACAGAATGTGTTTTGCACGTTCACACACACACACGTTGTGTGTGTGGTCCAGCGTGTCGTTCATTTCATAAAAATCGGCCGATAAAACGCATTATGTGTTAAGTAAAAACCCGATTGGGCATCGTAGGCCCAACGAAAACAGTAAAATAGCACCTCACCCTGTGGGGAATCAGCCGGTACTTTGTTGATCTACTTTGGTCTATTATACCTGCCACAAAAAGTGTCCGCCTGTTGTCCGTAAAAGGGGCAAAAACCACCACCCATTTTCTACAAAAAAAGAAAAAAAGACTGATTTGCAGGCAACAGGTCCGGGGTGGACATGAACTAGAGAGGCGATATGAGGCAGGGGTGATCCAGGAATAAATTGTTTATTACTCGCTTTAAATGTTGAAAGATAACAACTAACAAAAGACAAAAAAGTTGCAATTACAAAAGAAAAAAAAATCAAGTACAGGCCCACCTTTTTGGCAGACATCAGATATGAATAAAGAAAAACATAACACGTTGCTGGAATCATGGGGTGCACCGGCGCCAAAAGGCAAATATTTGCATTGTGCGCCTGTGCGCCGGTGCTACAAGGCCGCCCACTCATCTACGCACGCCGCCGACGATCCGACTACCCCTTGTCAATGGCCAGAGGAAATCGACCTCTACGTGACCCGGAAGCTACAACGCAAGGCACGACGAGAAGGAAACTCGCCGTGCCTTCTGTTATAGTTCCGTCGTAACCACATAACCCCCTACAGCCCACCCCACACTGCAGAGAGGGCAGATGCTACGCTTCTTCGGCGTGTACAAACACACTTCCTCTCAACACTTCACTACCTCCAGCACGTTGCACATCTACCTGAAGCACCTAAATGCACATACTTCGGAGACTACTCAAATAACTCTCACACACAAAGTTAAAGGGAAGCTGAAGCGGTTTTGTATTTGAGGAAACACGCTTAAATCGTCTTCATTTAACCTCCAGGATCTCGAATATCGAAATTATTTCTTTTATAATTTGGTTCATGGAGGTTTCAGAAAATCATTTTCAAAGTACCGCCGAAGGCCCTCCTTCCAGGAGCGTGACGTCACAAAAGGAGTTTTCGGAATCTTCCTTCCAGCAGCGTCCATCAAAGCTATGCACACGTACTCTTGCTATTTTTTTTTTTTTAAAGAATGGCAGAAAAAGATGTTAACACTTGTGCCAGTATGGGAGAATACACCTGGCAAGTTAGGGATTGCATACGCGGCCCTCGAGCGACACGAGCTTTGCGGCCGAAAGGCCCTCTTATGACGCCACGACGGGTCGGGTGTTTTTCGTGTTTTCTCGCGTTTAGTTACATCTTCGGGGAAAACGAACGCGATATTCCTATCCACGGGATAAAACTACGCTAGAATCAACCTCTATCTCATTTCTTTTTTCTTTAAAGAAATGCTCCGACTTCTTTTTAAGGGCTGCGCGTCAATTCAGAATCTTGCAAAACGTGCACTAAAAACACTCGTCCCATTTATCCAACCAAGGATCTGAGAGTACTGGGTCACTGCTCCACGGGCGGCAGAGTATAAATTACGTCCACTCCTAGTTAAGCACATTAAGAGCGTACATGAACAGGGAGAGTTTCTAATTTCATCCCCCTCTAGTAGCACAGGTCTTGGTACAATACAGATGTTTCACTTTCTCTGTTCAAAGTCATAGTGGGCCTCACACGGAAGCCGTCTCACACCAGAGCGCCCGTTCAAAAGTAGCTAATTTGCAGCGGCAGAATATTGTTCTAATGGTGGCCTCAGCGGCTCAGCTCCCTGTTCCACCGGAAATAGGTCAGACGATCCTCACACACAAAAACTTGAAAACTTCGTGATTTGTCACCATACCACTGACACTACTTAGGATTTCAGTCCAGCGCGGTTCCTTTGTCATGACACTGCAGCTTCCTTTACAAAGAACCTGCAGTACAGGTTTCTCACTGCGGTGGCCATTGTGTTGCATTTTCGGGCAGATTGGTCGACGTGCCGCGATCTCAGCCTCGGTAGGTGGAGCAACGCGTTTGTCTGTTGAGAGACCTCCTTGCGCCCCTGGCCATCAACGATTTTGACGAAGTGGTCGACATCAATCAGCATAGGCATTTAGCATGTAAAACTTGTCGTCTTGTAGGTAGTTGTGCAGTACACAAGCTGCGCGGACGACTCCAGTGGCGTGGTCTGGGAGGAGGTCGATTGGCCTTCGGAAGATGCAAAATCTAGTAGCCAAAATTTCGAATGCGTTCTCGACGCACCTTCTGGAAATGGGACAAAGACAACACTGTGATGTTGTTGTTATAATGCAAGTGCAACAACTGTGTAGAGCGAGGTTACCTCGCTCTACACAGTCGATAGCTGAATATTTTTAGATAATCGCTGAAGTATCAACCAGGACAGGGCCTCAGAAAGTCCGGCCTCAGTTGATATGCCTCGTCTCCAACGAAGACGTACGCGGCGATAACATGGGAAGAGGGCGGCAGATTTGGTGGTGGACAATTTAAGGCACCTTGACTGAGGCACTGTCCTATCCTTGATGCCTTGAAGACGCCACCGTCTTTTTGGTGGCCATACGCTCCAGCGTCTGTGGCCACAAACCTCAACTTGCTGTCCACGACGGCCATCAGCACTATAGAGTAGGTTACCCCGAAAAGCCGAATGTTACGTCACTTCATGCGCTCTTGCAAAACATGATATATGTTAAAGTAAATTTGTAGACCCATATACAGCACCTTGTAGTTATAGTACAGGCTTCCAGAATCGGCAAAGGCCTCGATGTACGTGTTTTCCTTCAACGGGAAGGGAGGAAAATTCCGCCCTGTCTCAAAGCCGTCGGCCATTTCCTCCCAGTCTGTGATTCTTGATGGGAGCTAGAAGTACAGCACAAAGTTCTCACATGGTTTTACGTTGTTATTTAAAAGCAATTCATGCAATCTTACCTTACCTATAGTAATACTGGTAATAAATGTATCCTCAAATATGAGAAATACTTGTTGACGCTTAACAATTGCGAATACTTTTGTAACTGAATCTGAAGAGCTGTGGGTCTGTTTTTTTTTTTCTCCCTCGCTCCGTTTTTTCTACGTTCAGCTGGAAACTTTCAGAAGCATGTTTAACCAACTAGCCCGGCTCCAGGCACTCACAACTTACTTTTGTAAGCTATCATATTATGCCCAAGTCAGGCCGGTGTCAGACTGTCTATACAACAGACAAAAACCAGTCTGCAGACATCGATCGAACGCGACTCACTGACGCATCCGTGTTTCATAAGCCGCGTGCCAGGCTGCTCCTTTCATTGGTTGCCGTGCGACATACAAAGCAGGGAGGCTGCGGTGCCTCGAATTACTCTTTGTTTGCAAACTGTATTCGTAGGATGCGTAATGTGTGACCCCGTCTTTCGAAGGTGGCGCAGTAATAGCATTGGGGCCCTCAACATCCTCACGTCTGCAGCCCTCCCTTCCCAAGTTCGTCCCTATGATCAGAAATCAATGGCTCTCGGTTGTGTAAACTTTTTGGGAAACCATTGTTGACAGTACAGCTTTCAACATGATTCATTTAGATTTTTCGGCTGCGCCTATAAACCCATTGAACCGCAGAATTTACCTCAATATTTGCGATCCCGTCTAGTTAAGAGCAGCGGCAAATGACGAGTTTCCTGCAGTGATTTGTACACCCAACTCCCATAATTATCTCCAGGTTGGGTGTGACACCCCCCAGAATCTCTTGACCAATGCATCTAGACCTAAGCCCCCCCCCCCCCCCCCCCCCCCCCCGAATAATTGCAACACCCCCTGATTTAGAATTCTGGATGATTCCGTGGTTTGGTAGTTTGTGGAAAGAGTACACCGGGGCAGGTTGGGGGGGGGGGGGGGGGGGGGGGACTTGAATTAATCACTTTCCCAAGACCACCACTGCGAGTCTTGATGTTCGTAATGATCGACATCTTTAAAGGGGCTGTGCAACGATATTCATTTGGAATGTTTTTCTCTGTACACGAGCTTACTGGCACACCAGGGACTCAAGGATACTCACACGCAACGCCATTGGCCAAGAAACTCCTTTGCTGCGGTGTAATTTCAAGGACAAAAGCGATCATTTTCATTCAATCTCTCCTTTGCAAAATTTGATGACGTAACTCGGGGATTGCAGTACACCCAAGTGACGATATTTGAATGCGGTTCATAGATTGGACCCGACCATTGCGTGGGCACTCGACTTGTGCTCGTGACAATTGCTAGCTCGAGAAGCATTCGGGTTGTGACCCGTGTCCAATCGCTGCAACGGCGACAACAGCCGAGCCATAACAATGTCTATAACTCAGCGCGTGTCCTGCGCTTTGCCAACCCCAGCGCGTGGCTATGATCAACACTGGCGGCATATAATCGGCTCCAGATCACGTGGCCGCTTGTTCTGGCTGCGAGTTGAGGGGGTGAACGCTGCTCATTTTTCTTTAATTTTTTTCTGAGTCTTCTATTGCGTGGGGTGAAAAACGAACGCGTGTTTTATAGGTCATTAACGTCAGGGATCCGTTTTAAGCGGTATTTGCGCAAAGTACAAAAATTGTTGCATTGCTCCTTTAAAGGCGGTATTTAGTGGACGCCGTATAGGCGCGCATTGTTCGCCGCTAGAGCTCAAAAAGAACTGCTACGTACTGCTGGCAAAGATAAACAATCTTGACGGTGTGAAATATACGTTGCAGAAGCGTTGTGCAAATACACTAGCAGCACGTGCTCTCAAGAGCAACCGGCGCAAGCTATGGCCGCCAGTGAATACCACACGACCGGAATACCACCTCTATTTGAAGCATTTTTTTTCATTACGAGACGCCAGCGACTCTTTCACAGCATGCATGCGACATTAAGGATACGCGGTTGGTTTTGGACGAGGCGCGTTTTTATTGGCTGTTTTTCCGTACCGTCGTAGCGGCGCTGGTGACGTCACGAAAGATGTTTGACAATTGACGCAGCTCCGATTATTTCATAATCGCATTGAACCTGCCTGTTTGCCGCAACAGCGCCGTCGCAACTGCGAAATCGCAATTAACATAGCTCCATGTGAAACCGTCCTTTTTTCCACAAGTTACCAAAAACGAAATCATCTTTCTTTGCTTACCTTCATGTGTTTTGGGCGAAGCACCTTCCATATAAGCGGACATCTCTCATGCAGGATGGATGCCACTGTTGACACTCCAACCTTAAATTGCAGTGCAAGGTCCTGCATTGACGTTGCCGATGACAGGTACCTGAATAAAAACAAAGCATTGCTGTGTATATTAATGTCTGGAAGCCGAGAAACTAGTAATGAGTTTGCCATATAAACCAGTTTAATTGCACCTCGTATCCACTCCAAACAGTGCAGTTTAAAGAGAATACCATTTTACCTCAAAGTGATAGCAAGCCGCACCCGCGACGAAATGGGCTCTCTGACAACATATTGCTTCGTAAGCTTTGTTTCCAGGCGAGCGTGGAGTCTTTCAGAAGTGTTCGGCATTATCCGGTAATGTCTTCGAAACTGCTCCGGGTCCCTGTGCAGCATAAAGAGGGTCTGCAGAGAAAAAGTATTCCAGAAACCTGCTCGCAGAAAAGCACAAGTCGACTTACCGACGAGTAAAACTCCGATTCTTTGGCTCTGTTTTGCCAGCACGGCCTGACCCACCATCACCGCGGGCTTCCGTCTAGTAGCAGCAGTTTTTTTTTTTTTTTTTTTTCGCAGAAGTAGGTATTTTTTTTTTACAGAGCAGTCTGAACTCGTCGTTATCTAGAGTAGCGGCCATCATGCTCTATGAAAGTCAAGACGCGCTGCTACTTGACCTCTTTCAATATGGAACATCGTCCACGTGACGAAGCCACCGGGACAACTGCTCGCCTTGCGCGACATGCCAAGCAACGCAACAACAAGCTTGCTCAACCACTTATGAGCTGTGGCTCTCCCAGTGTCCTTGTAGTATTCGTCGCACTCGTTGTTTTTGTCGTTTTTGTTGATGCGAATGGCAGTCGATGCAAACGTCTGAATCGGCCCTAATTATAAGTATATCGGGTACTTTTTACCAGAAGCTAAAAAATAAATCTGAAAATTTTATAATTTTGGTAAATATCGAAATTAGTAACCTCAAACGAATTCAAGGGTTCCAACCACGTGCTTCGCAAGTGCGGAAAATCGCATACGTTTTCAATCAATGTGAAAGGAAACGCGAAATTTCGCATGTGCGGTTCATCGCTTCAAGCGTGTTTCACATGCAGCGATTTTGGCCCTAAAGCGGCGCGATTTCTGCCGTCGCGGCGCTCGTGCCGCAGAATTGCTGGTGCTGACCAGAGCGCCGCGACGGCAGAAATCGCGCCGCTCTAGGGCCAAAACCGCTGCATGTGAACTAGGCTTCGCCGAATTCGCAGAAGAAAATCGCACCATGTGAATCAGGCTTAAAGCGTGTTTCACTTGCAGCGATTTTGGCCCTAGAGCGGCGCGATTTCTGCCGTCGCGGCGCTGGTGCCGCTCAACCGCTGGTGCTGGCCAGGGCGCCGCGACGGCAGAAATCGCGCCGTTCTAGGGCCAAAATCGCTGCATGTGAACCAGGCTTAGCTGCGCTCTTGAAAACAAGCAACATACTTGTAATATTTTTATGATCTGAGATGGTCATCTTTCAGATGGTTGCTTTTCAAGTGTAGGGTACACATAGCGGTAGAGCAGTCAACACAATTGAATTGCTTGAATATGCGCTAGTCCTGTATGGTTCCCCTTCACAAAAAACAACATCCAAAAATTCGAAAATATACAAACGCTTGCTGTCAAAGCGATAAATTTAGAACGCATGACTCACCCACAGAACTCAGTTGCAGGCTGTGTATCCAACCACGAACAGAGCTAAGCTATCATGGTTAAAACTAATGTACCAAATAGCAAACAACATGACAAAGATAGAGAAAACTAAATACCTTATTCTAAACGACAGGCGAACAACCTGTTCAAGCCATGGGAAATTATTCAAAGCATTTCAGTTTCAAAATATTGGATTCAAACTTTTGTTTTTTTTCCAATTGTCGTTGACAAGTGCAACAGTTTGCCTTAATTCGTTGTCCATGCTAGCTCGCTCTTCCTATTTGTCAGCGATGTTGAAACGCTTTTAATGTAACAACGTCATTGTTCGTTTGTTTGATTTGTATCTTGTTGCGGTTGCGCATCTGTGCTTGTAAACACAATACAAAAGTCCTCAAATGAGAATTAGTACAGGGTGTCAGAAATGGCGGCCAGGCTCTTTAACTCGACCGCAAAAATCGGTTTCTTAACATATCGCGCTACGATCTTGTACAGCGTCGCCCACGGTGGTGCATTTTTCCTATAAAATTTTCAAAGAGCGAATTAACCTGAGAAAGAAGTAAAAAAAAAGAGAAAAAGTACGTTTAAAAGAGCAATTAAAAAAAATGTACCATGTTTACAGGGAGTAAAATAACTGGAGGAAAAAATGAAACAAAATGAGAAAGAGCATAATTATCCTTGAGAATATACGCGAGGCTTGGATTGACGTCATATTAGCAGCTGCTGTTATTGCCTTGCTGCTGAGCGCATACCCTCTGTAGCCCTTTCATTTCGAACCAGCAAATGGGTTCTGGACTGCAGCAACCCCCCTACCACGGTGCGATCAATACAGATGCGAGTATTTTTCCAATTTCCTTCCTTTTCCTTTCTTTGTTTTGTTTGTTTTATTTTTCATTAAAAATAATGATTTTTTATGAAAAATCATTATTTTTCATAAAATAATGATTTTATGAAAAATAAAGTTGTTAGTGCAATTAATGCAAAGGCGCAGCGAGCTGGACAAGGATAGCGATAATAATCCCAGGAGGGGGACAAAGGACAAGCACAAATCTCCAAGCACAGCTAGGTGACTGGTGCGCGACTGAAAAAATCCGCCTGGTCCTGGTATCGAACCAGGGACTCTTCCATTTACAGTGGAGCGCTCTACCAACTCGTTTGCTCTACTGACGTCTAACTCTTGGTTAGCTCGGTCTGTAGAGCGCCCCACTGGAAATATATAGATCGAGAGGTCCCTGGTTTGATACCGAGACGAGGCGAATATTTTCAGTCGCCTACAGTCACCTAGCTGTGTTTGGAGATTTGTGTTTGTCCTTCGTCCCCGTTGTACTCCTTCTCCAGGAATTATTATCGTTATTAATGTCCAACTCGCTTGCCCCTTTGCATTTAATTGCATTATCAATCACAACCTTCAAAATGCAAGCCGTTCACCCTTGTTGGTGTTAGGCTGGTGGCAGCTGTTAAAACACGTTTGCTCTACTCACGTCGAACTCCTGGTTAGCTCAGTTTGTAAGAGCGCTCCACTAGAAATGAAGAGGTCCCTGGTTCGATACCAGGACCTGGGGGGATACCAGGACCTGTGTTTTGTTTTAAATTTGTGTTTGTCCTTTTCCACCTTGTTCTCCTTCTTCGGGGGTTATTGTCGTTATACGAGATTTATACGGCTGGCCTTGCGAGAGATAAATAGGGGATTGTAGTAGACCGTTTTTCTCCTCCCCTACGGTATCCGTGAAGAAAACGCCGCTACTGCGCATGCGCGCCGCCAGCCTTGTCTGCATAGTTCAAGGTCTTGTGGCGGATCACGGAGCGCTATCCGGGTGCTTAGCGGGCTGCGGAAACGGTCTACTACGATTCCCCAATGTCATAACGATCGGACGAACAGGCCATGTACTACTTAATTATATTCAATTCAAATTAACAAATGAATGGTTTTTGGATGACAGCTGTCAACTAAGCGACGTAATTAACGCAAACGCGACATCCGCAAGAAAAAAAAAAGAAGAAAAACGAAGCAAAGCAGATGAGACGTTTTATGCTTAGTGCAGCGAGTAGTCGGTATACGCTATTGTACGATGGCACTGGTTCGCCCTGTAGATGGGAAATTTAGGTAGTGCAAGCAGGTCTTTAACGTCTTGCAGTAACCGCAGTACATTATAGCGTCCAAGAGCGAAGTTTTGTGAGCGCAGTTCAAATGTTCCTTCCCCGAAAATACTTCAGCTGTGTAAAGGTAACTGCAGAAGAACATGCATGGGATCGCACGTTGCCAACTGTGTCGCGCTCTGTGGCTCGTTTTATGACAGCTGAGTTTCGAAGCAGGCTCGTTAAATGCTCGTTCAGCGGGAGGTGCCCTGTCAGTGGACTGGGCGTCTAAGATGCCTCCTCTTTGAGGACCCCTGGGTGTGTGATGTAGGTAAAGCCCGGTGCCATTGTGACTGACCTGTGCACCCTTTCGCAGGCAAGCACGGTCGAGCACTGCCACAGCCCGGATGACGTGGAAGTGGACACACTCGCCCGCAAGAAACTCATCTTCGCCAGCGTGCTGTGCCTGGTGTTTATGCTCATCGAGATTGTCGGTGGGTGCACCCTTCTCCTTGACATCAACTTTACTACAGCCCACTTTTAACAGCTTGTCCTC
Organism: Ixodes scapularis; assembly: GCF_016920785.2. NCBI lineage: Eukaryota > Metazoa > Arthropoda > Arachnida > Ixodida > Ixodidae > Ixodes > Ixodes scapularis. Next base: position 5,295,581 of record NW_024609882.1, on the reverse strand, counting down.
GTCCGGTTCTCTTGTCGTCTTTCCAGGAGGCCTGCTGGCTAACAGCTTGGCGATAGCGACGGACGCGGCCCACCTGCTGACCGACTTTGCGAGCTTCATGATCAGCCTCTTCTCGCTCTGGCTGGCCCATAGGCCACCCACGCTTCGCATGAGCTTCGGCTGGTACAGGGCAGGTACGAGATCTTGCTAAGATAAAGCCTTGGGCAGCTTGATGATTCATCGTGGACACTAGACAGCTACAGCGCGACAAAGACCAGTGGCTCTAAGTTCGACACTCTGCGAGAAAGTCGGCGAGATTGCCGTCATTTGCCATGGCGCGACGCCACGATTGGCCAGCGCCAAGGACAAGCACGGCACTGGCCAATTGCGGCGATCGGCGATCTCGCCGAGTATCTATATTGTCCTGCAATTCTTAAGGTGCGCAACAGACTCAGCTCAGCGCTTTCATGCTCAGCTGCTTAGAAACGAATGACGCATGGCGTTTATGCGTGACCCATCGCGGAGGCACCGTCCACTCAATTCAATGTAGATTGCAAGGCCTTTCCCCCAAAACGTCATCACCAGTGGATCCACGGAGCTCCGCCTAGCTTGTGTCAGTATCGCCACCAGCGCGGCTACACCAAGACGGACGCGTCAGGCGCTTTCCTGCGTCTTTCGTCGAGGCTTGGTTGCCGCTTGGGGCAGGTCTACTTACGATGACGTCGTGCGCAGGCCTTGTCTTCTATGTGGCATGATCCTAGCTGTGCTGGTCCTCTTGTACGGTGCCATGACTCGTCACTTTTTTGCGCCCGTGCAGAGGTGATCGGCGCGGTGACGTCGGTTCTGCTCATCTGGGTGGTGACCGGCGTGCTGGTCTACATGGCCGTCCAGAGGATCCTGGTGGAGGAGTACGAGATCAACGCCACCATCATGCTCGTCACGGCGGGCGTCGGCATCATCGTCAACATCATGTGAGTCGCCAATTGCTTGCATCCGCTGGCTTGCTCGCCGCTAGGGATACGTAAGCGTCACCTTTAAGGTTCTCGCGAACGCTGTCATCTACAACCATCTGTATTCGAACGATACATATCGTAGAGACTTCGTCAGGCGTCACGTGTTTAGTCTCTACCTCCTCGGAAAACAAATAAGTAAATGAAATAATCACGATAAGACGACATAATTATCTACATTTCTGTACATGTATTGCTATACTTTTTATTCGGTATATATATATATATATATATATATATATATATATATATATATATATATATATATATATATATATATATATATATATATAAGCCGAATATAATTTAAAAAAATAATGATAATAATAATAATACTTTATAACTTTGTACAGAATTCGGGTCCGTCAAAGCCTAGGAGACTTTTGTGACGTGGACCGGCCGTTGCAAAAGCTACTATAATCGAACGCTGTTCCTCGCGTTAAACAGAAAAAAAAGAACCGCATGTTTCTTTTTTAATCGAGTACGAAGCAGACAACTCTTCCGTTTGCAAAATGTAATGGGAAAACAACTGAAAGACAACAAATTCAATGATTGCGGGGTGCATTCACTAAATACACCACAGAAGCTTCAACTACTATTCGTATAGGAAATGAGCCATAGCAAACATAACAATTTTCACAATAGAAACGAACGCTTTTAGATACAGAGACATCAACTTGCTTGCTATAATATACATAAACAAAATGACAGGCCAGCTTTCTGCAATATAAAGAAACAAAAGCAAAGGGGCAGCACCTTCATATTGACTGATCATAAAGCGGTAGTTCGACCCTGCGTAGCTCATATCAAAATCGGTGCTCGTTTGTGCATGTTTTCTTACTCGACATCATTAAAAAAACGTGCGGGAAGGGGGGGGGGGGGGGGTATATAGTAGTTCACGGGGGACAAACTTAGTTGAAGTACCAAAAACGTGTGAGTGTTAAAAAGCAAGGACTGTCACGTAGTCAGATGTCGTCGAAACTAACTTTTGTACGGAAGTGGCGTTTCAATCGCGCTAGAAAAAATATTAGCTGAGTTTGAAAACGCCGTTTGACCGACTTCTTTCCCTGTCTTCAACTTTTGGTTGCCTGAAGATTTTCTTACTTCGTCAAACGTGAAAACAGCGCAAAAAAATTTTTGCGCTGTTTTCACGTTTGACGATGTTAAACCAACTAGCCCAACTTACTGCCTTGTTAGATTTTCTTACCCAGACTCAGGAGGTGTTCTAACAAAATGAGAAAAGTACGCCAGACCTCCGATCGGGCATTTCAGCTGGCCGCGTCCCATTCGCGGCTATTTCAGTCGGTGATGTGATCTAACGTAACCATCAAAGATAAACAGAACCCAAATGAAAAACGCTGGCTCAAAAGGAAAACGAAACATCTAAGCTGAGTTTTCATGCGAAGATCCGGGAGGCGCGGTGCGACTGCAGCTTGCCGCCGGCCGCACTCGCTCTGCGCTTTCGTGGCCGTTCTCGATGCTTCTGCGTACCGATTACTACTTAACATATCCTTAGAAGTAACTTGAGACGTTCGGAAGTGCGTAAGTCACCCAGCAGCAGAGGAAGGTGGCCCGGCCTGATCGGGTTTCAACACCCGCACATGCTTCCATAGCCGTCATGGGGCTGCGTCGGCTGCTCTACGAACCGGAAGTGAATAATACCTAGAGTGCTTTGAGGCTGCTGCCATACGCCGGTGAACTTGGCCAACAGCCATTTACTTTAAAAAGAAGCAAATATTAGCACTTCATTCTATATAAAAAAAAGAATGTTGTAAGAAAATAACGACGTTAATAAAAAAAAAATTGCAACGAATTGCTTTAGAAATTTTTGTTTTACTCGAGCCACAGTACCTGAAAAGGCTTCTATAAGGAGTATTCACTGGGCGCCATATTTGTGGGTGCTGTCCAGAGCGCACGCTCAGAAGGAGCCCACATTAATAGGCTGCTAAGACCGGCAATCCTGATGGTGTGGAAAGCACGTTGCAAAAGTACCGTGGAAGCTCGCCATCAGCACGCGCTCAGCAGTCGCGCACACAACTATGGCCGCCTGTGAATACTTCCTATAGTCGGTCACAAGTCAAGAAGTTAGGAGAAGCTCCTCCTTCCCACAAGCGTGATGCGTCCGTTTCAAATCCCTCCGCAGTCGAAAGAAGAGTTCACTGGAAACGCCCCTTGTTCCGCTTCAATGGATAGATGTTGGCTACAGAGTGATGCCAACTTGTCTCCGATCCCACTTTTTAAGAAAACGACCTTTGTATTCATCGGAGGGGGAACCGAGCCCCTGAAAGCAGCCTTTGTATCCATCGGAGGGGGAACCTAATCCCCGAAAGTCGTATTTGTATCCATAGGAGGGGGAAAACTCAAATATCCCTCTCGTGGCTTCCACAATGCTAAGTCAAAGTCGAAAGATAAGGCAAATATGTATGTACAGAAAGGCAAGACCCTCCTCGCGCGTTGGCCGCGACGTCACGAAAACTATGGGACGCTATTGGATGCGGAGCTGGCGGAGCGATATATGATTCCCTTTGAGGGGCATTCGCCACTACCTTCTTGACCTGTAACTTACTATAGTAGCGTTGCGTTAGCTCTCGTAACGCTGTAATCTGTGGCGGGTTGCGAACGTTCTACTAAAACTTGAAATGGTGGTTCCGCTATGCCATGTATACAGGAGGTCGTAGTGGATTTCGGATAGCGTAGCGGGAGTGACTGAACGATCTACTAAAACACTCTTGTGATACACGACCGCACGCTGGTACGATAATAATAATAATAATAATAGTACCTTTATTTTTTCCAACAAAAACAACGTTGTAAAGGTGACACGGGAAAAAAGCTGTAAAAACAGCTTGACGAGCCCCAAGCAACATAAACCAGCAGTCGCGATGCAGGCGCCAAAGAAATTATACAAAAATAGAACATGACACGTACACTACATATTTGAGAAACATTACAGGAAAAAAAAAAAAACAAAAAAAAAAACGCTAACGCTATACAAGATAAGTAGCATTTTCATACAATTTACACAATAGTGAAAACATACACAGAAAGTTAGAGCCTCACTGAAATAAACGCGAAAGAAAACATCAACGCAACAGATTTTAGCGCTAAGTTGCGGACAATTTGGCTCGAAATAAACATTTGGAATACACATTTCCCGTAAGATGCTCACCGATATATTGCCAAGTTCAACTCATTGCCTACTAAGCTGGTGAAAGGTAGTCGGCGAAGTATATTTTGAACTTTGATGGCCGTAATTTGTTCTAAAAAGTACTTCCCAAGGTTTTTTTTAATTCGTGTTGGGTATCTATAAATTTTATCTTCTCCTTCGCTAAGTTTTTAAGGTGATATTGGGATCATTTTGTTTCTATTTCATACCTTGCACATAAACGATATTTATATAAACCAAAAAATTTTCGTCACACCAACTTGACTAAAAAGATCGAAACGGACAGGGAATTGGGAAATGAACTTAGGATCTCTGGGTTCTGCAGCGCGAGCTTTCGTTCCACGTGCTCCGGGGCTTGTGTGTTCAGCTGGACTTTAATGAAAAGCTTCCTCTCTCACTTTCTCAGCATGGGAGCTGCGCTCCAGATAGGCGGCGTTCCGCACGGCCATTCGCACGGCTCTTCGCACGGTTCGGACCACGGGTCGGACCACGGGTCGCCCTCCAAGGAATCGGACGAGGAGCGGGGGACAGACGGCTTCCCGTCCCCGGTGAGCACGGTGAGCTCCGTTGGAGCCAAGGGCACGGGCAACATCAACGTCCGCGCCGCACTCATCCACGTCATCGGAGACTTCCTCCAGAGCCTGGGCGTCTTCGTGGCCGCCCTCATCATCTACTTCAAGGTGCGTCGTGCGCGCAGCCCTCTTTGTCTGCTCGGCTGTCGAAGGCGTTCTGAGCATGCCCAGTAGTTCTCTTCTACCCACGTACAGCGAATTATTATCCATATCGAACTCGCAAAAAAAAATTTAATAAAATTGCATCTAAAGAGTACAAACAACCTATTGGCTATATCGAACTCCCCCCCCCCCCCCCCCCCGGGAAGGCTTCCAAAAACGCGCAAATATTCGTCTCTTACCTAGCCTTCACCAAAAAAAAAAAAAAAGTAAGAAAAAAAGAAAATTCTAAAGGCTCAAGTTGAGAACAAAATTGAGCGAAGAGAAGCGAATCAGAGGGGGAAAAGCAAAAAAAGACAAAAAAAAAAAACTTTTCATCCCAAAACCGTTGCCCACGACAAGAAGCGATTCAGAAGGAAAGATAAGCTAAAAACGCAAACTCTGTACGTATGCAAAAAAAAAAAAAAAAAGAGAAAAAAAATTCTAGCGCGTTGTGACAAGGCGGAAGCGAAGAGATGCGAATGAAAAAGAAGTTCTCGCCTTACAACGGACGCGTCGTGGAAGTTCATTATACATAGTTTTTGCTATATCGAATTACTTGCTATATCGAACTGATCGTGGCGTTTCCTGCTGTTCGTTATAAACGGGTTTACTGTATACCGGACGCCGGCATGCGTCATGCGTCTCCTAAGGATAGACGTGCGGTGGTCTGAAATAGACAAATGCACACTAAGTAATGACAAAGCAGGCATTTTCTCTTTAGCTTTGTTCACCGAAAATTTTCCAATTCAAAACCTGACCGCGATTATCCTCTTCAAGATGTTAATCGCGATTGAAGCACTAATGGATTATTCGGAAGATTAAGCGTTTAATAACCGCAATGTCCGTGCTGGGTCGTTTTATCTCAAACAGCCCAAACGTTTCGTTCGACCATTTGCGATTTTTAAAAGAAAATTTATGACTTTTTACTTTAAGGTATTTAACCTTTTCCTAAAATGTTTTCGCCAGAAAATTTTTCTTTAATGGCGTGAGCGTGGTTTGAACTTCTAGAATGGGTGTAAAACTAGGCATCAATTCATAATTGAGTAAATATATGATTTTCTTCCAAACACTTCACATTTTGTTTAGTGAAATTCAAACTGCTTTTATCATGCAACGTTGTGATGACAATGCAAATTTTATCGTTAAAATACTTTTAACAATAAATTAAGAGTTCTGAAAGTCTAATCAAAATGATTTTTGTTTAAATCTAGAAGAAGAATAAAAAAAATAGTGAAGTTGAGCTCCTCTTCTCCGCACAGCACACCTCTGTCGACATTGTTGCCGGACGAAAAAGCGATGGTTTGTCTTCACCGCAGGTGGACACAGAAAGGTTGTGTCGTCATATTCATAAAAAAAATGCTTGCTTCTGCTTCCTCGGCTTCCCAATCTCTGCAATTGCAACCGTCGTCTGCAGAGGAGTCCTCTTGTGATCTAGCACGGCTTGTCATATCTGCTGCTTTATAAGGGCAGCATATTCATCCAGGTCAGTTGTTACACACCGCAATTTGTCCCTCTTGTCAATGTCTAGATACACGTAAGCAACAGCATAAAAGCTCTGTCAGTAGGCGATATGAAAACGACCTTATGGTGTTGAACAGATCTCAGCAGTACCATGTTCTTGGTCATGCGGCAGTCGAAGGCTCACGCCCCGTTGGTTTTTTCTGCTGATGTGATTTTCATTGGTAAAATTTTTCAGTTAGGACAACTAGCCTAAACTCTAATTTAAATTTGCAGAATCCTGTGCCTCTGAATAGGATGTAAATCCAGCACGTAACCTTGAAGGTGGTGCCATCTTTAAGTGATGAAAACCCCATGTCCCTTTGACGGGGACCGTTGAGCCGAACCGTGCAGTTAGTCGGGTTTGTTTTTCTTCAACCATTTTTTTTTTAACCCAGAGAATTGTAACACCGCCAATGCTATTTTTAGTCCAGGTGAATAGCTGATAAGGCGTCATAATTTGATTCTGAAAGGGACTTTGAAGACTGACCCTTGCTGTCTGACGTTTCACTGCCTTACTCCGTCACGAGCATGCACTCTTCCCGTGGGATGTAGCAAACAAATCCCACTCAGCACAGAAGTGGCGGAATCGTTGCAACTGAACAGAGTCAATGAAACATTAGGATGAGTAAACACCAGACAACTATCATTCTAGTTTGGAAAATTAAGTAATAAGAATGTTCTATTTACACTCATCAGCATCCGCAAGAACCGCTGAATGACTTGCCAGTGCCGATTGACCCGCTTCATCCATCGTTATAGCAGCGTACTCTGACGAAAAATTAACTTCTTTTTATTCCCGATCCACTATAGTCAGTGGTAACGTCACTCGAAAAAAATACTCCTCGTTGTTCTGCCCTTTCTTGCAGTCGGTCCCTTCCTTTCAAATCCGTTTCCCCTTACGATCCACCGCACCGGACGCTAGGCGGCACAGTAGCCAATCCAATGACGTGTTAGTGTCACGTGACTTTCGAGAGGGCCGCAGCGACGCGCGGATGATGTGATACGAGCACAACGCTGGGTGGGCTGCGATTGGTCGTAGCGTGCACCGTAGTCCGTGGTAAGTTGAAACGGAGCTACCGCACTATCGTCACCCCGTTTCCCTGTCAGGAGGTGCCGACACCGATTAGGCATCACGTTTCCAAGGGGGGGATGGGGCGGGGGGCTGACATTGGGTACAGATGGCGCAACGAGCCTGCTATGCAGTGGCGGTACGTACAGTTAACCCACGATAAATAACCGCCGCTGTTTGCATTGCAGCAGAAAAGGACAAGTGGAAGCGGCCGTGGCAGACCGCGGCACATGTTCAGCTGTAAACAGTGACTGCATACGCAAGGCAATTGCGAGTCAAGAATGCGCATGCGCAGAACACTGTGCGGGAGAATTACAGTCCCGACCAGAAATTTCATTGCGTGCCCGCATAGCTTCTCATCTCTCGTGTCAGGTGGCGTGTTGTGCGGTGAAGAGGAGCTAATTGAAACAATACCAGGTTGTGACGCGGGATCTCAAATTCAATATTTGTTTTCTCGGTTTAGTCAAATAATGATTTTGATTGAACTTTCAGAAATGAGACAATAAACTCTTATTTCAAAGCCGGTTTGCTTTGCATATTTATAGTGGGACCACCTCAGGGTAGAATAGACGGTTGTTTAGGCAGTAAAACTGACTTCTCTTGACAGCTTTAGAATTATTTTTGTCTATATGAAGCATTTTTTGTACAGGCGCAAAGCGATAATAAAATTAAAAAAAAAATAGTAAAGTGGTAAGTTTTGTGCATTTTGTTGAATTAAAAAAAGTTTTACAACAAAAATTTCTTAATCGTCACAACAGAGCAAGAATCCGTTCGATTTTCATAAAACAAATTGTGAAGCGTTTCGAAGAAAATCTTATTTTTACTGAATTATTGATTGATGCCTAGTTTTACGCCAATAAGTTCTAACCACGCTCACGCCATAAAAAAAATGAAAGCCGTTTACAACTTCCTGTAACGCCGTATTAGAGAGCAGCTCTTGAGGAGGAGGAGGGAAGGGTAGTGAGGGGAAGGTATACCCCTCCTCCTTACCTCCTCCCCCTCATGCTGCTCCTTCCTCCGAGCGGCGTCGCCGTCGGCGTAACCATGAGGTCACGTGACCTCACGGACGTCAGGTGACTTCACGGGGGTCACGTGATCTCGTGGGGTCACCGACATCACGGGGGTCACGTGACTCCCCTGACCCCCCCGAGGAGTGTCACGTGACCCCCCTGACACTTCCCTGACCCCCCCGAGGAGTGTCACGTGACCCCCCTGACACTCCCCTGACCCCCCGAGGAGTGTCACGTAACCCCCCTGACACCCCCTCCCCTTTTCCCCCCGAGGGGGGTCACGTGACCCCGCCACCATGCCGAAACGTCGCCACGGTTACGCCGACGGCGACGCCGCTCAAGCCGGAAGCGGGCGCCTTAAGGGGTGTCCAAACAGGACACTACAAAACCCGCGACTCCGGTAAATCGTGCCGCGCTCTGCCGCGATCCGCTTCCGGCCGTCGGAGGGAAATTTCCCTCCGTCAATTCTTCCCGGGGGGAAACTTCCCACCGTCAAATCTCCCCCTCGCTTCCTCCACGGCGGCCTTGCTCTGCTTATCACGTGGGTCTGGAGAGCCACTCACACGCTCTGTTGGCTGTCGCTCAAGGCCTCCGCCCACAATACGGAACCGCATCGGACGCCATCACGACGAAAGTGAATCTCGACAAAGAAAGCAGATCCGAGGCGGGCGAAACGCACCCTTCGACGCAGGAATGTCCCAAATCCACCCAAAGCCGGACCTCCTTGGCCTTGGAACCGAGGCGACGGCGGTACGCGAGGGCGTTGGCGAGGTGAGCCAGACGCAGGTGGCGTGTGACGTCAATCTGAAGAGGAGAGCTGTCGTGATCGTAAAAATTTTCACGACTCCTGCAAACATTTTCACGACTCCGACAGACCGTAAAAATAGAAGCGTCCGCTTCAATTTTCACGATTTGTCGGAGTCACGGGTTTTGTAGTGTCCTGTTTGGACACCCCTTTAGACGTGCGCTTTAAAATGGGCGAAAATGTTTTAGACAAAAGGTTAGACTTTGAGGTAAAAAGGCATGAATTTTCTTTGAAAAATCGGAAATGGTCGAGGTCTGGGATGTTTGAGAGTCCACAACCCTGCTTCTTCCTCCCGGGGGAAAGCACCTCCATCACGGGGATGTCAGTTTCGGCAAAGGAAAAGTCGGGTTATAAAGGATGAGGTTGTAGTAGATCAGGTTTGGCCTTGATCTCGTTGGGACCTTCGGACGAGGATCTTCCGACTTCAAAGCCCACTGTGTTCTGCTTTCCTGCAGCCCGAGTACCGGATTGCGGATCCGCTCTGCACCTTCCTGTTCTCGGTACTGGTTCTGCTGTCCACGGTGGCCATCCTGCGCGAGGCCCTCACGGTACTGATGGAGGGCAAGCCGAACAGCATCGACTTTCGCCAGGTCCAGGGACTGCTTGCCCGGCAGCCCGGCGTGTACCAGGTCCACAACCTGCGCATCTGGGCCCTGTCTATGGACAAGATCGCCCTCTCCGCCCACATCGTCATCCGTAAGAACTGATTTCCGGCACTGATTTGTTTCTGAGTCTGGCCTCTTGCGGTGACCTTACGGTCCTTGAGGCGTGACCTCTCGCCGATGTTAATTGTTTCAACTTGTCTCTCTCACCTTCGCTTCCTTCTTCGTGCTGTTCAGGGCCCAATGAAGACGCGATGCACACCCTCAAGGCCTGCTCCCGGCTCATTCGCTCCAACTACGACATCTTCGAGCTCACGCTGCAGGTGGAGGAGTACCACGCGGTCATGGACGACTGCGTCAAGTGTAACGGCCCCCAGAAGTGATTCAACGACCCGCGAGTTAACCCACGACAACCAAGGCCCCGGAAAGGGTGCTGGCCCGAAAGGCGCGCGATGTGCTTCACAGAGGAGTCGCGAGCTACGTCGTTCACAAGATGCAACCGCGGACATCCACACGCGTTTCGCGGCCTTTCCATGAACGTTTTACGACAATTTCCTGGACGTTTTATAGATGCGTTTGATACGCGTTCCATGGTAATTTTACGGACGTTTTGCCTTCCGTAACGCGTTATTGTGCACACAGCCCACCTTCCCCAATGAACCTCCCCAGGTTCATTTGCGATGCTGTCTGCCGGAGACGGTATGAGGAAATGGAGCTGTATACTATGCGTCATTGGCTGTGTGGCATAACGAAGTTACAATTTATGTAATCGTTTTCCAGCTGAGAGAACATATGAAGCTGGCTTTCAACCGTCCCAGTTTTTTTAGAAGAACTGTCGATAAAGCAGCTAATGATTGACACGATCAGTGTCGCTGGAACGGATGACTTCATCGTCTCAATGCTTCTAAGTTTCACTACATCTATGAAGGGAAAAAATGGTATTTGTTTATTAGAGTAGACAAGTCGCTGCAGATGCCCGTTGAAAAGCACTTCTTGTGGAGTGTCAGAGCAAGTTCGGACGTGTTACGAATTCGTTGTAAATAATTACTGCGATAGTTTCCCTTATCTTAGCAAGTATAGCCATCAAACGACTGCACGTTAAAATGTGGCCATACACGGATGAGTGACGTTTCACTAGTGGCCTCGAGTACTGCTAGCGCCGTGTTCGGTTGGCAGACAGCGGTCGTGGCGGGACTATGGAATGAACGTCGTCGAAGCTACTTGCCGCCATTTTGGTGCGGCAGCTGAGGTCACGTGGCCTGGAAATTTCGTGTAGTTCTTGACGTTGTACACACGCAATTTAAGAGCGTTTTTAGTACCCTCTTTTTAGCACAATTGAAATAAATCTGTATTTTTTTATTGCGGCATCTTTTACCACGTTGGATCAATCTGCCTCTTCGGGACGAAACTGATCGCGGGTAAACAATGATCCCGGTATAAAAATAAGCTAAGTACAAAAATGGGCTAGGTACAGAGATGATCCCTGTATAAACATGGTGGGCTAACGCGTCTCAGCTCGGAGCGTGGAGCGAAAGCTTGCGCTGGGAACCTCCTGGGTTCGATTTCCCACCAACCCCGCCCGTTTCGATCTGGATGAGTTTCGTACCGGCACGTGTTCGTGTAATCACTACTGCGTGATGTACGTTAAAAATCCCAGGTTAGCGGTTGTACTGCACTGGCTAAATTTCTCATCTACAGCTAAGAGACCGATTACCCGTCGTGGCGTATCTCCATCAAGGCTGCATAAACATACAGAGCAAACCAATTTCAATCGGTTAGACACAATGAGAGAGAGGCGCGTGAAAGCACAGCTCCGCTTCTTGCCACCAGAAAGACGGGCGGACAATGGGGGGGGGGGGGGGGGGGGGGGGGGGGGGTAGCGTAGCTCCTGCTGCGGTAAAGGGATGCTCCAGCGATTTTTTTATGGTCGCTGATAAGCCTCAAAATCGACGCAACACCCCGATTGACACGGCTGTACACACTAAAAACAAAGGGTGTCCCTTTACACCCTTTTGTCGCATATAATGCAACGCTGAACCTCAGTTTGGTCGAACAGACGGCCCCAAATTTTACGAGGGGCTTGATAACGGTGCCATATAACTTATTAAACAGCGAAAGTACGTATCAAAGTGCGCTGTACGAAGAACTGCGGTTTTAGGCTATCTTATATGGGACCAAGGGTGTAAGAAAACATCCTTTTTTTTTTAGAGTGAATTTGAGTGACTTCGTGATGTGGCACTGAGTTTATGAGAAGATATTAACTCCATAAAATGAGTGAGATTTTTTTTTATAGACCGCTGTTATTAGCTGCTGCCGCAATGCATCGAGGGAACTTTAGTCTTTCTGCGCGTGTGACAACCTCGCTGGAGCTCTGCGCGCGCAGCGCACGAGATAGCACGAACTGTCTCGTGCACTGCCGCCCGCCTCCTGCGAACTTAAGTTGTGGCGACTTCACGCATGCGCCGAACGACTGGTGAGATAAGTTTATTGGTGCTTGTACCATAATATGCCGAGTGATGCCCTACCCTCCACAGAAGACCCTCCCCTATTTGTGGCTTGATTTGCCATTTTCGTTTTTAACACCGAAAGATTGCCCACTCCTAGTAATCGGATCAATGATGGCCTCGGCGTAAATCGCGGGATATAAGCAAACCTTGCTGTCTGGGATGTACAGTCATCTTTGCTTGATTGCCCCTCGCCGCGATAACAATTTTGGCAGGGATACATTACCTAAAAATAGCATTTCTTTTTTTCAACTTTTCTTGAGTGCACACCGAAAGTTATTCCACTCCTAATTTTCACCCGATATACTTTTGATTTTAGGTGGGCTATCTTTCGGGATATTATGGTAGATCTACTTTGAGAGACTCCTCTTTAATAACAGATGTGGATATTCTGAGCAATGAAGGCGCATAATGTTCAGCAGACTATTGCAGTGCTTTCAATCCCAGCGCCCCTCGTGTAATTTTTACAGCCCTGCTCGAGCGTCTTCGTTGCTTTTGAATGAAAGCGAAAAACTACACTCATGGGCCGCTCAAAATGGCACTGGTCAAACCTCCTTTATCGGGATATCTGCAGTGCACGTTTCAGAAACGTTGTAGAAGCTAATCGTAACCTCGCGCTGAGCAGGAACGCGTACTAAACTATGGCTGCCGATCCCTGAATACCGAAATTCCCAAGCTCCGTGCCCCCATTCATTCATATCCGTGCCACCATTTTGGAGCGTTGCACAGTAACTGAACAATAACTGTGCGCATAGCGCGCAGTTGGCGTTGTTGACACGTCTTTCAGGTAAGTGTGTGACGCTGTGAATTAGATCACATTAGATCATTTACGACATCATTTACATTGCAGTCTAGCTGAATTCGCGTAATCATTACTTCATGGTTTACTTGAAAAAAAGAAAAATTAAAAGTTATATTGCACTGGTCGAATAGCTCGTTTTGAGATCATTGAGTCACTTACTGTCTAAATATTCAGACCAGGGTGTAAGATAGACAGGTGGGGAAGCAGCCCATAGAAGCCTACCGCAGCGCCGTGACCAGATTGTGTACTCGTCTGCTTGCGGGTACCCCCGATTTGCGACAGATGGCGCTGCGGCGAGAGGAAAAAAATCGGGATTTGTATTTGCATGGAACTTTATGGGAGAGTGCGCAAAATAAACTGAGAGCACGACAGCCCTCCATCGAAAATCCACGAGAAATCGTCTCCGTCAGTTTAGTTGGTCGCCACCGGTCGCCTACCCGGAGTGAGAGTTCGCGGTGCTCCACATAGATGGCGCCACAGAAAAAGAAAAAACCGAGGGGGACACAATCCGGTCGCTCATTTGGCTCTCGTATCCCCACCTGTCTATCTTACACCCTGATTCAGACAGACCAATAATCCACTCGACGAGAATGGTCTGTGCCGTTTTTCTGTTGCAGGTGGCGAACCATACGCGGAGCGCAAGTTCGTCTGCTTTTTTTGCGCAAAGGTTGTGGTGATGTCAAAACGCCGAGCTGTGATTGGCTCTGATTGAAGGATAGTCGGATGACCTCAAAGTAAGCTGATTTGAGGTCTACTCACTATCCTTCGATCAGAGCCAATCAGAGCTCGGCGTTCTGACATAACCATAACCTCTGTGCAAAAGAAGCAGACGAATTTGCGCTCCGCATTAAGGGGTGTCCAAACAGGACACTACAAAACGCACGACTCCGACAAACCGTGAAAATTGAAGCGGGCTTGAAGCGGGCGCGTCCGCTTCAATTTTCACGATTTGTCGGAGTCGTGCGTTTTGTAGTGTCCTGTTTGGACACCCCTTTAGACCGTCGTATAAACGCAGCAGCGTTTATACGACGGTCAATTTATTTACAATTGCATCAATTTATTTACAATTGCGTACAAGATGTTCAGGACTGGCCATCAGGACTGGCCATCAGGACTGGCCATCAGGACTGGCCATCAGGACTGGCCATCAGGACTGGCCATCAGGACTGGCCATCAGGACTGGCCATCAGGACTGGCCATCAGGACTGGCCATCAGGACTGGCCATCAGGACTGGCCATCAGGACTGGCCATCAGGACTGGCCATCAGGACTGGCCATCAGGACTGGCCATCAGGACTGGCCATCAGGACTGGCCATCAGGACTGGCCATCAGGACTGGCCATCAGGACTGGCCATCAGGACTGGCCATCAGGACTGGCCATCAGGACTGGCCATACATAGTCGCAGGCTCTTGTGATGTTCAGCAATGATTTTTCCATGACGATTCTCAAGGCAGTTGGTAGTCGATGTAACAAAGAAAAAAGAAACGCTCGATGCGTTCCGAAGTGCTCGCATCGAGTTCCCGTCACCAACTACGATTTTGCAAAGTTCCCGCGGCCTCGGAACCTGCTCAACTTTCCTTTGGGGGTCAGCGAACACCTTCTGCGCCTCTAGAGTTTCAAACCCGGCCCTTCTGCCCGGTATTAGGTACTATCTGAAAAGTGCGCCACCTTCCGCCTCAGCCGGCGTCGTCGCCGCGCTAATCCCAGCTCGTGCACGCCACAGCGTCTGCCGGCGCTGGCGCGTGTCCAGCGTTCTATCTGATCTCTGCGTACCACCTTCCCATGGACACTGCCGGCGATCGAGTCGGCTGGACCCCGCTACTCCAATGCCACGCCTGGGGCCCTATGTTGCACGTTTTGGACTCCCACGGCGACTATAGGAGAAGGACATCAATAACGCAGCAAACGCAGATTGGATGTTGATTTTGTTTTCTTCTGTCAACATCAGGGATTTCCCTAGACCCCCCCTAGGGGGGGTTCAGACCCCCCCCCCCCCTAGTTTTTCTGGACACCCCCCCTTGAACCTAAAAAAAAAAATATATTTTTTTTAGATTAAGTAGAAAACACCAACTCTCAGGTGTATATATAGAGAAAGGGAAACATACATTACGGGTATGAGCATTTGGTTAATAGACGTCTGTAATTTAGCTAGTGGACTAAAAAGGAAACCGTTTTATATTTTATCTAGCCTCGCCTCGCATCGCCTCCCCCCCCCCCCCCCCCCCCCTTGATTAGAATCCTGGGGAAACCCCTGGTCAACATCCAATCTGCGTTTGCTGTGCTGTTGGCATCACTTCCTTCTCCTATAGTCTCCGTCGGAGTCCAAAACGGGCAACATAGGGCCCCCTCACCCCGGACCATACCGTGAAGCTCACGAATAACACCACCATTTATGAGTTCTATCACCATCGGCCCAGCCGCGGCTCGCCTTACCAAGCAGGAATGTCGCGACACCTTCATCAAGCTGCGATCACGTCAAAACCCCCTGGCAGTGGACGCATATCGCGACTCTGTGGCCACCAAACTCCTTGCTCTTCAGCAAACCCCTCTCCAAGGTAAACTGCATCCCACCAACACGTACGAAACCAACAACCCGAATAACGCTCAGGAAGTTATCCACAGAGTATCCCTGGACCTTACTGACGACACCATCCACTCCAAACTCTACATCCTCTCCCTATAGTATTCCCCGATTCCGCCGCCTATACAGCCTCGCTCCTTGTCAACATCAAAGTACCTACTCTCCCTCGACATGCCATCCTCCGTTTCACGGTCTTCGGGCTATGCCTACCACGCCTAACAGCCAGCAATGGCTTCAGCTTCGAACGTCAAATCCTTGTATATTCAAACCGAGCCTAGTTCGCGTGCTGTGTCGCATGTGTCTTCTGCTTTCCTCCGAACCAAAATCTCTCTGACACCCGTCACGACTGAGAGTTCCGGTGCCTCAAGTGCAACGGGGAACAAGCAGTAACAGACCCCTCTTGCCCTGCACGTCTCGAAGCAACATATTCCCTCCACATCGCGTGATCTGCCCACGCATTTGACCAATATCATCGGTCAGGCCTCCCCTCAACCCGAGAAGCGAACGGCTCAAACTGCCCCCCCCCCCCCCCACCTCTACCACTCCGGCCACCCCCCTCACAGACACACACAGACACACATACACTGAAATCACACAACCTATCATTTCACAGACCGACATACAACAAATTGTACGCATGGCCTTGGACTAAAATTATTACGGTACGCTTGGCCCTCCAAGGCATGACGACGTCAAGACCAGGCCGGATCGGCCGGACCTCCCGAGATGCCGCTCTTCGACGGCTGATTTTAAAGCGCTCGCCAAAATCCAGGCATTTATAACGAAAAATATAACCATCCGCTTAAAATATGACTATGCGATTACCAATTACAGGTTTACCTGGTCCCATTTGACTTATCTCTATAGATGTTTTCTGTATATTTTAAGTTTCGATTTAGTATCCCTTTAAAGGGACACTACAACGAAATTTCGGCGCTTATTTCTTGGTCTATGTGTGTTCAAAGGAGCAGTGTCACATCGAACACACCAATATCTTGTTAACAAAGTCACGAAAAGTAATTTTAAAACGAATTAAACGTTTAGCAAAGAGCACCTGGTGGATGTCGCTAACGCCTCATTTGTAATACCCTTCTAGGAACCTTGAGAGGTAGTGACGGTAACTGTTTCGCCTCCGGCCACGACGAGAAAAGAGGGGAAGGAGGAACTCCCCTCTTCCCGAGAATCCATTTTGTGTGACCCAGAAGTCACTATTGTCTTTCTACAAGATTATAAGATTAACCCGTCGCTCAAAATTCGTACAAAAGCAGCCGCCTCGATGGCTGGAACGACTAGGCCATCCTATACGTCAGCCTCGCCGTAGCTTTGCTCGTCCCGAGACGAACTACGTCACAATTGCGTTGGATGTCACGTGCTCTCCGCTGGCTGTTTTCCGAGCGCTTGCCAGAGTGGGCCGTTTATAACGAAAAATACAGCCACCAGGCTCAAAATACAAATGTGCGATTAACAATTACGGTTATTGTGGATCATATTCGACATATTTTTGAACACGACGGGTATATTTCAAATTTTGTTGAAGTATCCGTTTAAGGGTCCCCAGGATCGTGTCCGCCGGATAAGGAATGATGACACCGAACTCTGGACAGCGTAATCTATAGGCGACGGTGGCAACCAGACAGCTGGTTGCCGCCGTCGCTCATAGATGGTGGCAACCTTTCTTCGGAGGAAGAAGAGCGGGTGCGGAACGAGCGGCGATGTGCGCAGCAGCGCTAATGGTTCCGCAACCGCCGCGAAGCCGCTATCGCCTAAAGTTCCACTGCGTCGACCGCTTCAGTCTTCAGATTCCCTTGCGAAAGAGAACTTCGAGATGCGCTCATGGCCGTTGGAAATTCGGCGCGCTCTCAGCACGTTCTGGGAAGTTCAAGCAGATTTTTTTGCGAAAGTAAGCTGGGTGAAAACATTAAACCCCTATGCCCAACGCGCTTCTTATTCAGAGGACCAGCGATATCTGCCGCGCTGGACGAGCAAGAGGTCATAATTGCTTGCCTGGAGAAATGATGAAAGAAACCGACCGAGCAGGTCTGCTAAGATTGGTGGTACCCCACGCGCCATGGAATCGGGAAACACGCGCCTTCTGTTGAAAATTGCTTTGAGGGTGTTCTCTGCGGTTGAAACCTAAACACATATATCTACAAGGACGTTCGTCAACAGTTCAGGGAATACTCCAAGTGGTGGAGTCTGCCAAGCGCGAGTTGCGCCATCTGCGGTCTGAAGAAATGTCCGATGAACTGTTTGGACAGGTCGCCAAAGCTGCCGAGGGTGGCGGTGCACATGCAGTGGAACCACCGAGATCCAGACGGCGGCAGCAGTGACCTTCCAGTTGAAGCGAAAACCTATTTACGGCGTGTATTTTTTTTTTTTTTTTCTACAGTAGTTAATGCAGCACTGTCGGGCACTGAGAGACGCTTTAATTCCGACTCGGAAGGAATCGTGTCATATAACGCGCTGGAAAATGTTATTTTGAACGCGCGATCGGAAACAGATATGGGCATAATCCAACGATACAAAGACATTGATCCCAACAGAGAGTTTTAGCAGATCGTTTTTTCGCCCCGATAACGATACCTCCTCTCCCTTCCGGCGGCGATAACGATACCTCCTCTCCCTTCTGGCGGATGTGGCAGCGGCAATTCCGAGCATGCATGGGTCGACACGCCAGTACTTCGAAGATATAGAGAGTGTTCTCAGGGTCATCCTGGTGATGCTGCAGTCTTTTCCTGTGAGGCGGAACGATAGTTTTAGTGCCCTGAGAAGGTTAAAGACATGGCTGCGGAGTACCATAGGGGAGGCAGGCCTAAGCTGCATGGCACTGGCACATGCTCATCAAGACTTTGTAGACCGTATGGAGTTGCCGTTGCTGATGGACAGTTTTGTCATCGCATACAAGGACCGCGCTCTCGTTTTTGGACCCCAAGGCTCTAAACCGGGCAATTTAGGGGACCTATTACGAATTCATATTTCAGAGTCATGGGTCGCCATTACGCGTGTTACTCGCAAGCAATAATACCTATAAAATTCCTATTCACGCACTGCTTTTTTTGGGACATGGTTGTTTTGTTTTGTATATATACATTTGTTTTGTTTTTATTTTGGGGTAAAATCGTGTCACTCCTTGTGTTTTATTTTTTGCTACCGTTGCTGCCAAAAGGATGGCATGGCCTTGTCAGGCACTTCTACCTTTAGCCATGTTACCTGAGACATTTCTGTGCAGTTGTCTCGAATAAAGGTTTAAACAGACAAACAAGTTTCTTTTTTTTCTTCGTTGTTTTGTTTTTCTACGTTTGTCTTGTTTCTGATGTGTAGATCTCATCGGCTCTTTATATATAATGTGAACACGTGTGCATGTTTTTTTGTTTTGTTTTAGTGTACAGTTTTGATTTGTGTGCAAAATAAAATTAATGATTTCAATAATCAAGATGGCTGCCATGGCAAAGTTCGTGACACCCCCTGATATTCTCCTGGATTTACGCCACTGCCAGACACTACAGTACTAACCTTCCCCCAGCCCCCTACTCACAGTAATGTCACAAATACCACCGGTCCCAACGCAAAACTCTTCTTCCCCCACAGAAGACACAAACCCGGCAGAAAGAAATCGCATATGGCACCTACTACAGACCCACACCTACCCAAACCTGCTCCGCAAACACCGATTTTTCCCCACCAGGTACCCACAGACATCTGTCCGGGTTGCCAGTCCCCACAACCCACCTTGTACCACTCCACATGGACCTGTCTAACCCCATTGGGAAACCGGCATCAAACCCATTCCCCATCCTACACCCCCTTTTTGGAAGGCTGCGCAATTCAGCGCAGTGCCTGACGATCAGCGACGGCTGATTAAACGGGCCGAGCGAATAGCGGAAGCCAAGTCTTGGGCGATGCCCTGGACTAAGAACATCGCCCAAGAAGGAAACAGCCAGCTCACTTCTTAAATGAAGATTGTTTCCCCTCTCTCGTTCCTCCCCAATAGACGATTGCAAGCAAGGCCACTGACCGCCGCCATGTCTCCGCTCGTGCGGGCAAGCCCGTTCAATTCCAAGCTTCCCAAAACTATGTTCCCGCGCAAACTTCACGTGCTTGCAGTTATGGGGCACCATTCGGGGTGCCATGTTTGCAATTAGTATAGATGTTTCCACTGTTCAGAAAAATCACCGTCCACACGTGGTAAATCACAGCCCAGCCAGCGCTTGCTCGCAATAGACCTATTGCTAAATTACCCAAGCATCAAGGAAAATGCAGGGAAGGGTATTCCACGCGCCGCACGTGCCGGTGAAACCCTGGCAGATCACCACGAGAAGCGGCCACCGAAATGATCGAAGAAGGTGGAGCGTCAGACAACAAATAAGAGAAGGGCCATGTCTGTCTGTCTCAGGGTGAAGACATCCATTGTTGCCCTGAATCTGCCAGCGCGTGACTCTCTCGCGCACTCGGTGCGTGACTTGGGCGGTAAAATGGCGTCTATGCATTAGCCAAAGCTACGCGCTCGAGCTGAGTAACAGCAGATTGCGCGCGTTCCAAAATGCATAAAAGAACGATTGGGTGGAAAAATGGCTGAGATGTCACCACTCAAGCAAAAGCGCGCGTGTGTATGAAGGCACTCTAGAAGGGCCATGTGACTGGCGCTCCGCTGCGGCGAGACGCCGAAACACACTTCTCCCGAGCGAATAAGCGTGTTTCGGGTCCTCGCCGCTGCAAAACCTGTACGCTGACGTCCAGATTTCCTGAGAAATGGCTCTTTGATGCTCTGTGCTACCAGATCCTTGCGCTCCAAGTCTGCGACCGGGCACTCGATGGCTCCGTCGTCAAAGTGCCAGGCTTTGTGAGTATAGGAAACTATGGCAGGCAGTAACTGTTCTAAAGCAAGAGCCTAAAACAAATGGCATCTTGCACGCCCGTTCGTCAACGCTTTATTGTGGTTATTTACTTCGAATCTTTTATAGGGGGAAGGCATGCGCGTGTGACTAGTGCAACACCATTCCCTGCGTTTTCCCCGATGCTTGGGCAATTGCAGCTAATTGCAGCCAGCCAGAAAGTGCGCGTGCATAACACACAAACAGCAATGAACGCGCCCTCAATACGCTTTTATGGAAAGGTACGTATACAGGCGCCCGCGCTGTCGCGTAGCTTTTTTTCCCCCTGGCTATGACGCCAACGCTATAGACGCTTTGCAGCAGCTGTGCATGGGCGCCGCCATAACTGACCTTCAGTTTTTGTTCCCTCTTATTCCGTTCGCTTCACTTCAAGATTACCACAGCAGGACAGGTTATTGCCATTTTAGATGCTACTGTGTTCTTGTGCCCAGCATAGGCCCTTGTGAAGACCCGTCAACGTCCGCTTCAGTGGCTCGGCATCTCGGTAAGACAAGAGAAGGGCGGCTATGGCGGCTCAATCTGGCGCGTGTGTAAAGCGTCTATAGCGTTCATACCCAGGGAAAATTGTGCTACATTTGTGCCAACAAATGGTGCATCGGCACGCGCCGTATATAACTTGACACCGGTCGTGGGAGAAATCGCTTCTGCCGGATAACTGCAAGACGTTCTTGCCGTCTAGAGAATCCGTCTGAACAAAGCCACCTTAAAATAATCAAAGCCTATGAATTAGGATTTTGACGCCATCACAGTGAGATCGATTGGACACGAGGTCATGCGTCAAGCGTTCGGCTGAAACTGCAGACTTGTACGTAGTTCAACTACTCTACTCAAGCTACTGTAGTTTAACTACATTTCTGAATAGCTTTGCAACTTGCAATTACATTTTTATTTCGGTAATTAGTAGCTTACTTTAATTACTTTTTCCGAGTAACATCTACTCAAATTACAGATTATACTTTCAAATCTTAGTGGTTGTTTTGCCTATCAACAAACATTCGTGCACAAAAAAGATAAGATGTTGGAAGATCAGCTGATATTTCCAAAAAAGGGGAAGCATGTGGCGTAGGAAAGGGGGGGGGGGGGGAAGGTTGAAAGTGGTTTGGAGAGTCCAACCCCCCGCCCCCAATTTTCACGAGCCCCCCACTGCAACACAAGACTGCAACAACACAGCTACGAGGCGCGGGAAGCGAACAGACACAAAACAAGAGAGGCCTAGTAACTGTGGGATTAGCGCCGAAGACTGGCGTTTCGTTGTGCCCCGAAGCTCAAGGAGACTTGACCCTTGTGAAGAAGGGGCTGGTCCCCGCTTCTCCCCAGCGTAGAAACTCTCGCCCACAACAGGAGGTGTACTCACTGCATCCTCACCTAAAGGAAGCAACAAAATGCACCACCCGCTCTGAGGCTCATCTGATCTGGTGCTGCCGTTGTTCCTGCTCTACTCGAAGAATCGCGTGCTAAAGGGCAACGCGAAGGTGACCTTTTTGCGTTGCCTTTCCTCCCAAAACTAAGAATATGCAGATCTTCAAAGATTCGAAGATTGTTCCAGCGTTTTTATATCAAAAATAATAAACAAGCAGTGTTGGGAAGTACGTACATGGTACAAAACTTGTATTTTAGTTGAAGTACATTCTCTGAGCATGTACTTGCACTTTACTGAAGTATTTTTTCTGGTACTTTCCGAGGAAAGTAAAACTCTCTACTCCAACGTACATTCTCCGAATTTAAAAAAAAAAAAAAAAAAAAAAAAAAAAAAAATGGCGTGTCGTCGTGTTAAAATGCGCTCTTTCCATACGTCATCTGGTCATTTTTCTGAGTGAAATAATGGCGGCTATAAGACGGACACAAATAAGTGCCTTATAAGTTGATTGTGTCGAATAGCTCGTCAGCGAGAGTAAAACAGCTACTCTGTGGCGGCTTGATTTTATACAATATTTACTGCCATTTCCGTAAAAAACTGATGCACCCCTGGAGAAATGCATACCAGTTAAAGAAACACTGTATAGGGAGTGAAAGGGCATCATGAAAGATTGTGTTAAAAGTACTTGTAATTTATCTTGAAATATATTGTATTTATAGTACGTACGTTACTTCAAGTACATTGCACCCGGTGCAATTACTACTTCTCTTGAAGTGCATAACCTATCATTTACTTTGTACTTCAAGTACTTTTTATATGTACTTTACGCAACACTGTAAACAAGCGAACACTGTCTAAAAAATCAAGCTCAGGCAGTGCTAAACCTCAAAGTAGAAATGATACATTCGCAGTACATCATTGACCAAAAAGACAATGTACAAAGCAATTAGGTACGCAGAAGCAGAACCAGCTATTAAAGCATTTCTGTTATAAAAACAAGCCGATTCATATTTGACTAGCACAATTTCGCTGTTACATAAAAAAAAGAACATAAAAGTAACTTTAAAAGTAATTCGCTACTTTTTTACAATAATTAGTATTTGAGTAATTTCTACCCTACTCAAATTACTTTTGAGGCCAATAATCAGCAACTAAACTTGATTACTTTTTTTAGTAACCCGTACATGTCTGGCTGAAAGTGGTGTCCAACTCCAACCAATGCGTCGAAAGGCGCTCAGCTGTTGGGCTCGGGCCAAATTACAGGGTGATTCAAGGAGACGCCAGGCTCTTTAAATCGACCGCAAAATTCGGTTTCTTAACCTATCGCGCTACGACTTTGTGCAGCGTTGCCCACAGATGGTGCATTTTTTTTTTGTAAAATTTGCAAAGAGCGAATTTACCTGAGGAAAAAGTAAAGAAAGAAAAAGGCTTAGCTCCTACGGAAACGCAGCGACGCCACCGGTCTTCAAACAACACGGCGCCGTTTCGCACGGGAGACAAGAGATGGCGCAACTAACGCCGTCGACGAACGAGCGTACGGCACCGAGAGCCGGCGTTTTTAGCAGACGATCTTTTCGACTCAAAAGCGGGGCGCGTTCCGCAGGCGGCGACAGTCGCAGAAACAAAAAAACATGCGTGGTATCAACAAGGAACTGCACTTGGCGTAGCGACCACTTGCGCCATCTCTTGTCTCCCGTGCGAAACGGCGCCGTGTTGTTTGAAGACCGGTGGCGTCGCTGCGTTTCCATAGGAGCATAGGACCTATCCATTGAGGATAGGTTGAGGCAAATGGACGGGGAGCAATGGGCACGAAAGGTTTTCAGCTATTTATACACGAGGAGTGTAGACACAAAGTGGAGACAGCGCACTAGGAAATTAAGAGGAAAGTTTTTGGGCTATAGCGAAGATACGGAAGAGCAAGTCTCAGTTAAGAAGAAAGTTAAGGCCACAGAAAGAGATTGGTGGCTAGAGGGAATGCAGACAAAAACGGCTCTGGAAAGCTATAGATTAAACAAAAGAGTTATTGCCAAAGAAAGCATTTATGACAATTCTAGGGGAAGCTCATTGCTGTTTGAGGCAAGAACGGGTGTTCTGCGAACCAGAACATACAGAGTGAAGTACCAGGAAATAGATACAGTGTGCACTGCTTGTGGAGAGGAGGACGAGACGGCTGAGCACTTGATACTCTACTGTAAAGGGCTTCACCCTATGCCTACCGAAGACAACATAGATTTAATAAAGTCATTGGGTTTTAGAGACAGCGAAGGGAGAGTGGATTTCAAGACTGTAGAGATTACCAAGCAAAGATTAAGTGAATGGTGGCAGAAATCGAGAGAAAACTAGGTATTTTCTTATCCACTGATGGCAAGGGGGTTTCATAGCCTCACTTTCTTTGCACTGCGGAGTGAATATAGATTTCACATTTAAATATTCTAAGCTTAAATGGTAAAACAAAATGGCTAGGTGGCGTAAGCTACCGTCCGATCCAAAGGGCTCAGCCGTATTCATCCATCCATCCATCCAGCTAAGCCTTTTTCTTTCTTTACTTTTTCCTCAGGTAAGTTCGCTCTTTGCAAATTTTGCAAAAAAAAAAAAAAAAAAAAAATGCACCATCTGTGGGCAACGCTGCCCTAAGTCGTAGCGCGATAGGCTCCTTGCACAGGACGTCATTTCCGTTGCCCTCCAAAGAAGAGGGGAAGAAGGAGCTCCCCTCTTATCAGGACCCTCCTTTGTACCTCCCGGATTTGTACAGGCGTCGCTACTCTCCCCCCAGAAGCAGCTCTGCCCAGAAGATTATAGAAGATTAACCTGTCACTCAAAATTCTTACAAAGGCAGCTTCCCTCTCCTCCTCTTACTTGGTGTTCAAAAGTGTGCGATGTGAAACCGAATTTTGCGGTCGATTTAAAGAGCCTGGCGTCTCTTTGATTCACCCTGTAGTAATTTGGCGCCATTCGAATGTGATGAAGAAGACGAAGGTGTTCACCGGTCGTGGTGTTCACAGGCTCGTCTGAGACCACGGAGGTTACAGGGTGTCCCGAGTCACCGGGCTTAATATAATTTGAACCGGAAAAATCGACGGTCTAAACTTTTCGTCAAAGGTGTATTTCACAGCACAGGTCTGTTTTTTCTTGTAAAATTACAAAACGTAGCTCCCTTTCTGTAAAACACAGGGCCAAAAAACTTGCCGAAGCCGACGACCGAGTCACGTACTTGCGGGGTGCGTTTGGCGCAGGGTGGTTTGGCGCCTGTCGTACTGCACTGGCTAAATTGCTCATTTACAGCGGGCATACCAATATCGCCGTGTTCTGGCAGACTAAGCTTCTGCTGTATAAACAACTAAGGACTAATTTCTTTGGTTTGTAGGTATCTAAATGTAAGCTTTCGGGTTCGGGTTGTTTCTAGCCTCTCATAAACTTTTTTTTTTTTTTTTTTTTTTTGGTGGCGCAGCAGGTTGCAGTTTTAGACAGACCGTTGTCCGACAAAACCGTCCGCTCAAGCTCGTAAAAACAGCAACAACAAATGGTCTGGCTTGTGACATTTAGGGGCATTTGGTGCTGGTGTCGCCGTGTCGCTGAACCCATATAAAATAAATCTAGCGAAAACGGCCCTGTAAAATTTATTTACAGAAACACGCAAATACCATAACCATAACTTTTGTCATCAAAGTAATTATAAGTTCAAAATTGCCTCAATTTTAAACTTAAATTAAAAATTTATAAAAAAAAACGCTTATTTTTAATGAACAATCTGCTTTTTTTTTTTTTTTTTTCATTGCAACATCAAATTATTATAATTAAAAAAGACCTACCAGAAAAAAAAAAAAAAAAAGGCAAAAATTTTGTGTCAGAAGTGGGATTCGAACCCACGCCCACATTCGTGGACCAGAAGCCTCAACAACCCTGGCACAGGGCAAGGTGAACCCTTGAGTCTGGCGCCTTAGACCGCTCGGCCATCCTGACACCACTGTTTTCCCTAGATTTAGAGAAGGTATTTGAAGATATTACTTAACACTTCGAACGTTTCCATAGTTTTTGCTTATTTCTTGTCAATTTCTCTAATGACCTTTTGTCTCTGCTGTTCCCTCTAAGGGAGTCGCATTTTCCATGCATTAGACATCGGCAAAATCACGATAGGCATTCCAGTTTTCTACACGGTGGCTCATGTGACTTCCCATGGATTTCCCTGTTTTGAAGCTGCGGGTAGGCCGTCGTTGTTGGACTGCGATCGCCCTACGGAAACTACACGATCGCGTAAACTATCAATGCAGCGGTGTAAAGGTGTAGATACTCAAACGTGATCGCACCGATGGGTACCTTACGCGATCCAACCCGCGTTTTTGTAGCTCACCGTCGACACTCAAGGCCTCGCTACATCGTGTGCTAGTTCGTCGCTGATCCATGCTGGTCCCGTTAGACAACTTCTGCTGTTTTTGATAAAATTATATAAGCACGGACATTAAGCGGAAATGGTGAATTTCGCAAAGGCGATCGCCGTCAAGGTGTGGAGATTATTCCTCGGTTTCTTTGGTGTCGTGCGCCGAGCGTTTTGCTGCTTTCGAAGGCGTCGACGAGCGTCGGACGTCGGACTGCCAGTTTCTGTGTCGGACCATGGTATCAGTATCGCGCAAACCAAGGTAAGTCACTTGCAAAAGCCTAAATCTTAAATACTCACGCAGACAAAAAAAAGAAAAAAAAAAAAGGAGCTTGGAATCGTGCTTGAGCACAACTAAACCCCATTCGCAATGGTTACAGCCCTGTGGTATGTACAGCCATGTCATGAGTCATTGGTATTTGGTATTTATTTGCGCTCGTGAGCGCAGGCGCCACAGAAAGGCGTGTAAGCCCGTACAATAATGCCTGTGTGGCCCGTCTAGAGGGGGTGATAATGTTAGTGATTAGTGACACACGTTCGTTTCTTTTTAGAAACGCCAGTTTGCATTTGGACACATCTGCTGCCTAATTTTGCGGAACTGCCGCCCTATTTTCATCTGGTTGAAAGAATCTGAGTCATGATCAATGCATATATTTTCACCAGCATTCAGGAAAAAAAAAAAAAAAAAGCGGGAGCATTACATGCCTGTGGTTCACAACCAATCTATAATGCCTCAAAAAAACTCGCCATGTGGCACCCATAGAGTTATTATAATGTACGCTAGAGGTTCAACTGGCGCTAGTGTCTATGCGACTTCCGGGAGGCAAATTGAAGCAGACAGCAACCAGTCTACTTTTGCGGTGCTCCTGTGCATTCCTATGGGAAAACGCACGTGCATTTTGTCTCTTCGCCGGAAAACAACATGAATAACTTTTGTTATTTCTGTCGTAACGAATAGTATGTACCTTTATTGGTATTGTGAAAGTGTAATTGCTTTAGTTACAGCATTTTTCTTTACCTCTGAACGATGTTAAACTTTGCTATATTTCAGGCCCAAACCTCTGTTCGACGGCAGGTATGCAAAAACGAGCGACGATTCTAAGCAAGATAACGATCGAAAGGAATGCAGAGTGTGTTCGAGCTTCGCTAGCATTCCGGTGGCGCTTATATATTGCTAATATGCCCGTCCTGTCTTTATATGAAAATGACTCCGTCGTGCGCATCTTTACGATCGGTTAAAAAAATATGTGAACATAAAAAAATAAAGTACGTTGGCCACGAAAGGTGTGTCTTTTTATTATTTCCTATGTCGGGCAGCTTTTATCGGGCACCTGTTCTCTGGCTTCTCCCTATTTGGAAAGATTTGGAGCGTGCGGGTGACGCTTTGGACCCAGAACAAGCATCTTCGCACACGAGTAGAAAGAATAAAGCAGTACTTATTTAATGGAAATCGGACTATATTACGTGGCTTTCAATTTATTTTGGTCGTCTGCATGCACAAGGAGTTACTTATCCAGTGTTACTGCGAAGTTCTTGCCGTCTCTTGGTTTTCCAGATGTCCTTCGTTCGTTTGGCACGTATATCCCCGATGCTAGAAAGCGCCGATGCCGTGTTCGCGCTAACAGTGTCCGACAGTGCACATAAATACACGTACGAAGCGGTTTTAGCAATGTTTTTCAGGCCACGAATTTAAAATAAAAACGCCGTAAGTGACCAATTATTTTGTCTGCGTGACTGAGAAATGCTCCAATGTGCCTAGTACGTACGAATTATTCGTGATATTTGCTCTTATAATCGAGCGCAGAGAGAAAATGCACTCGCTTTTTCCCATAGAAATGCATTACCGGAAGTCAATTTCGGACTGGTTGCTGTCTGCTTCAATTTGCAGCAGCACACTAGCGCCAGTTGAACCTCTAGCGTACATTATAATAACTCTATGGTGGCACCCCCCCAAAAAAAGAAAAAAGTATGTTTTTTTGTTTTTTTTTAACATTTGGTTTAGCTGACTACCATAAAAACAAGGTCTCTAAGATGACTAGTAGAAGCTATGGAATATTCGGAATTCCAACTTTCCTTACAAATGATGGATTGGGGAGAACACTCGAGGTGGCTCGTATTTACCGCCTTTCTTTTTTTCGCCTCTAAAAATGGCGGACGAAAGGGGCACATTGCCTTGAGTCGGAGGGATGCCCCTCCCGTAGGTTAGCAGAAAGTGTAA
This sequence comes from Ixodes scapularis, assembly GCF_016920785.2. Lineage (NCBI taxonomy): Eukaryota > Metazoa > Arthropoda > Arachnida > Ixodida > Ixodidae > Ixodes > Ixodes scapularis. The sequence continues at coordinate 5,266,999 of NW_024609882.1, read as the reverse complement.
GTAAGCACGTGCACCTTTCTCGTTGCAATAAGCCCGGCCCTTGCTTCCTCGGCAGCCCGACGACTTTCAGAACTGGGGCAGCTGGAATGAAGAGGATGGCCCCACATCGGTCATGGTGGATGTTTCCGGCAGCTTGTTGGCACAGCCCGGTGCGTCTAGTCAACGCTCTGCAAACGGCTCTGTGCCCCGACCGAGCCTGACGAGGTCCGGAAGCGGAGACTCGCAGCGAGATCCGGAAGACGACATGGACTTCTTCAAGGACATGACCCCCAGGGTGGTCCGACAAAAGAAGGTGACTAGTGCCTTCGGTCGGGCTATGGCGCCTGGAACGCGTCTCCGACTGGTGCGTGTAGCATCCTATCCCGTTCATACGTCAAAAGTGGTCCCGAAGTGGCAACAATTGACGTCACAAAAGCTGAAGTGTCACGCTGTTGGATGTTGGGATCGTGGTGATTAATCGTAGTTTTGGCAAGAAAACTCGAGCAAACGTGAGTCTTGCTTTCGTCACGGCGTCCCAAGTCCTGCCTGCAGAAACCTCTGTGGACCGTCACGCTGGAGAGCAACCTGCTGCAGAACAGGCGTCTGCCACAAACACCACCGCTGCTGGGGCGCATGACGTCATCAGGCGGAAATTAGGGGACCACTTTTTTGCATGCGTTAAACACAAGTCGTAGACATGTTCCAGGCACCATAGTCGGGCTTTCTGGATGTAGACGTGAGGACTAGAGGATTAATGGCACAGTTGAACAGCATTTCTTTGGTATAGCTCCCACGGTGCAAAGGGGAGGTGACATATAGTGAGGTTGTCGTCTGCTCTTCTGTCCCAGGGGCTATGCAGAGAGTAAGTCATCTGGTTCTTGCCCAGGTGTTACAGTGACGTCAGAACGATGCCGAGTTTCGATTGACTTTGATTGGAAGGATAGTGGGCAGACCTCAATGCTAGATGCCTTGAGGTCTATTCACTATTTTGTTCAATCAGCCAAAAAGAGCTCGGCATTCTGACATCATCGAAAACTCTGTGCAAAAAGCAGACAAATTTGCGCTATGCTTATACGATGTTACACTCGACAGTCTGAACTACTCTTCATATGCTCCCGCCACTACTCAAACTATTTTAGCCCATTTCTTACCCGCTTAGCAACATACATGGTTCTGTGGACGTTATGAAGATGTTCCAACTTTTCATGGATGCCTGTTGGGACGTCTGTTGTCGCCTGGGCTAGACCTGTCGATTTTACAGCTGTCGGACATTATAGACTACTTCATAAAGTGACCTGTCCTCATCTCAGTTCAGCGAAGTCGTGGAGTCCGAGGGAAATTTCCTCGTAAAAAAGGGGATGAAACATGAAATTCGATAGACCTATTGCCTGCTGTCGATAAAAGATTGTAGCTGAAAACCATAAGAGCAGGACAGGACAGCAGCGACATACGGAGTCAGGCGAGTCAGTAGATTCTGTAAATGTTATAAAACGGTGCGAAACACGCAGGGACAAGGAAAAAGGGACACAATACTTTTTGTGTTTCTTTTATTTTCGTGTTTATAGGAGAAAAAAAAAAAAAAAAAAAGGACCCTTGTATTCAGCATTGTGTACGTGTCCTTCTTTTTCCATGTGCTTGGGCTGTTTTCTAATAGATATAGGACATTATTAATTGGAAATGGCGGAATGAGCACTGTACATGACTATACACAACCCAGTTTATAGTTGGGTACGATTCCTAGACGCAGCAACATTGTTCCATTCACACTAGGATGGTGGTGTTGTGGCGAGAAAGGCAGCTTCCTAAACATCATGGTATTGCTGTTCCAGCTTGGTTTGTAGAATCATTGAGGGAGTGTATCAGTATGTTCAGCCAGTCAACTTTGACAGAGACAAGATTGCATGACCATCATTTTCAGTACGTGCCACGGGTGGATGATTCTCTCCCCCACGAGGGACTGTCCAGCCGCCTCAAATTCGATGCAAAAGCTGGGATTCGTCAGGTATGGCACTCTTACAGTCCCGTGTTCATGGTAGAATGTTGCTGAAAGGCTGCATGTTGGTTGCTCTATTTTATTCCCAGTCCGTCTTTTGTACTCTTTCATTGGAGATGAGGCTAACAACTCTCGGAGCCCAATGTACGTCTTATGGTCAATATGGATGTTGCATTATTTTAAGACAAACAGAGCGACTTGTTTTTTTCAGTTCTTGGTTGTAAAAAAGGGCAACCTGTAAACCATTTTTTATTGGAAACATTTACGATTATGAAACATCTTTATTGAAATATTTATTTGACTTTTTACCTTTTTGCTTTGCAGTGAAGGAGGCCTTTGCCAAAAAATAGTGCTATAGGACAGAGTAGCTCTGTATGTTATGTCCCTTAACCAGCTCTTACACATTGTTGTTAAAATGAAATTCGGTCCAGCTATGCAAGATTCATAAAGATGAAAGAAATAAAAGTCAGTCGAAGAGCGTACAAAATGTTTCTTGGAACTGCCCCTGATCTAGGGCGTCTGAAATGCCAGTCTCGACAGTGATGCAAGCCACGTTCGAGCCTTCTTTTTTTTGAACCCGGTTCCCATAACAGTTGCTATACTTGTGGACAACTTTCGTTGGCTTGCAGTCAAAGCTACAGAGGCATGTGCAAGAGTGCATCATAAAGCTGTAAATGCGCACCCCTCCTCTTCGAAAATGCCTTAGAAAGTTGTCCACGGGTATAGTATGCAGGACAGAATGCGCAGAGCAAGTCGTCTGCTCCTTGCGGAGGAGTTGCGGCGACGTCAGAACGACGCCAAGATCCGATTGGCTTTGATTGAAACAATAGTGGGTCGATCTCAATCCTAGATGCATCGAGGTCTACCCACTATTTTTTTCAATGAGCCAATAACAGCTCGGCATTCTGACACCATCGCAACCCCTGTGCAAGCAGCAGACAAACTTGCACTCCACGTTGTGCATTCTAGTTCGTTTTGTTCAATACCGTATGTATCCAAGTCTCTAGGGGCTGTTGGCTCAGTTTTTGACCAGGCTGCTCGTGCGAACGTTCCAGGGATCGGAACTGGGCGTCCTTGAAGACGAAGCGGACACAAATACCTGGGAAGATCTCGCGGAGCTCGAGGACTCTGCGGAGCTGACGTCTGCGATCCGCGAGAAACGGCAGGCAGAGCGGGAGAGGAGAATGGCGGAGCACCAGCGAAAAAAGCAAGAGAAAGAGCTGCGCCGCGCGAGTGCAGGGACGAGAGTCCGGATCGGCTGATCGGTGCCAATCGTCCAGCATCCTACCAACATTCGCCAGCTCGTGGAGTGCTCTCTTTCTCCTTTGTTTTGACTGCGCTGAAGCACTTTCGGATTCATTGAAATCTCAGTCTTGCGAGACTTTTGAGGTGATCGGGGACAGCGGCGGCGGAAAGATTGGGGGAGGTTTGCTATTGTTTTCTTTGATTTTCATGCTTTTTTATGGGCGCATTCCAAACATTTCACTCGCGACATATGTCAATGCACTATACTTCGTTTCACTTCAATCTTCAAGTCTGAACACACTCGATGCTACGAGCTGATGGGATTAATCAGACGGTGTAGAAAGCTCACCGACACGGTGTTTGTCATGTGTCTGTACGTGTTCCATCATTGCTCAGCCGTACAGTGACTCTAGCTCAGCCAATCATGCACAGGGAACGCCCAGTGCCTTGCGCTTTTGATGCCGTTTGATTGGCCCCGTCTGCTTGTAGCGTCCGGACTTAACGAAGTACAGGCACAATTTGTGGCATTTTACATTTGCCGCGAGCGTTCGAGCATCTGGTGCCACGAGAAAAATATTGATGCTGGCAATGTTGAGGCCCAAAATTCAGTGGAAGGTTCAGTCCGCGCTGCAAAGCTGTACCCAGATTTGTCGCTGAAAGAGTCGAGTCATGGGAGGGCATACATATTATATGAGAGATGTGCAACTTGTAAATAAATTTGTTGTGGTCCAAAAAATAAATACATGGTTGGTCTCACAATAAACCTCTGGCCCCCCCCTCGCCTCCTCCTAGAAAGTGCAAGCATGCCGGTGGAAAAGAACTGCAAAACAACTTTATTATAAGTGCCGGTAGGTGCCACGACCCGTCGGCACATCAAACGAGTGGTAGGTTAATATGTAAAGCACCACATTTTGAAGCCACTTAATACTACTTCATAAACGCAGCACAAGCTGAGAAGTGAACAAAGCGATGGGATTGGCCGTCTGGTTGTTGACCACTCTGGAGCGAGCCCACAGTCTTCCATCTTTCGACCCCTCTGGGCCACAAGGCAAAACCCGGCAATTGAGACAATTGGCACGAGGAACCGCCAGTGACTTCCCATGGACGAGCAACCGCGCACAGAGAGTTTTGAGTTAATTGGTTAGGGCTTGATCAGCAGCGCACTTTGCAGGGGGCCTGGAAGGTTCCCAGCTTCATCTGCTGCTTCTCTGGAAAGAGTCAAAAATACATACAGATGAACAAACGCGCGTTTACTGGCGCGACTGCTGGTTAACCCATCGCCTACAAAAGTCGGTTTGTAGAATGCTGCAGTGTGCTCTAAATCATTGTCGGCTCGGCGCAATATCCGAACGACTAAAATACAACAAATCGCGCATTTGTTTTCTTTTTTGTTTTTCTCTACTCAACGATTGAAAGCAGTTGGCACAGATTCCAAATTTAGGCCTCACCGGCTGTACACTGCTATACTCCATTCAATCTTAAAGGGATGCTGAACCGAAATCTGGATTCCCCAAAACTCGCGGCAAAAGCGTGCAACGGGATGCTACAAACACAAAAACATCACTCATACAGCGATATCTCGAACGGATGACCATATTTTTCAAACAAAGAGGCGCATTTGGCAGGAATGTTGACGTCATGTTTCTCCGAGAAGGGGAGGGAACGGCCTCGCGTCTTCTCCGCCTCGCGGCCTTGAGGGAGCGAAGAGAAGAGATGAGGAAACTAGGTATCTTCACGTCATGCGCCTCGTCGGCCTCGCTCAATTTCGACTTCTTTTTCCAAAAATACGGCCGTCCATTCGATATATCGCCTTACTAGTAGTGTTGTAGGGATTGTAGCGTCCCGCCTACATTATTTTCACCATCGCGGATGGTGAAAATAATGATGGTGAAAAATAATGCTGGATTTTCATCCAGCATTATTTTTTTGAAATCCAAATTTCGGTTCACCATCGCGGATGATGAACCGAAATCTGGATTTTAGAAAATAAGGTAGCAGGAGTGCTTAATAGGGCGCCACAAACTTCAAAACACCACTCATAAAGCAGTATCTCGAACGGATGGCCGTATTTTTAAAATAAGGATGCGATTGAGTGACAATCGCGACGTCGTGTTTCCTGCAGAATAGTTGAGGAGGGGAAATGGCCTTGCTTCCTTCCCTCTTTGTGTCCGCGCGAAGTCAAAGCGAGAAGAGGCGGAAATGAGAATCGCAACGTCACGGGCCTTTTTCGCCTTGTTCAAGCGCACTCTTCTTTTACAAAAATGCGACCATCCGTTGGGGATATCACTTTGTGAGTGATGTTTTAGGGTTTGCAGCGTCGCGCCTAGCGCTTTTGCGTCGTTTTCTGAAATCAAAATCTTGGTTCAGCATTCTTTTAAGTTGAGACAGAAGCTCCGCCTTCAGTGCCAGCTTCCTGCCCTTGCTAACACAACCGTGAACGCGCAGGCGCGCACAACCAAAGCACTGCGGAAGCCAGCAAGCTTGCGCTGAAGGTGGAGCTTCTAGTCTTAGCTTAAGGGTGAACGGAGTATAAGGCCTACTTCAAAGAGTTAATAACTGAAGTTGCTCAAATCTGGCAACAGTACAGTTCGATACGTTCATTTCTTAGCCCACACGCAAACTATTTTCACAATACAAAACAATGAATATACATTGATTTTATAAGTACCTTTTGACTCTGTCATTTCACTTGTCCTCCCCTGAATTCATTAGCTTTATTAAACAAACATCAGGATTAATTAAAAATATACCCACCATCCGCACCTGCCACCCCGAAAAATGGAACGTGTTTCCTTTTCTCACAAACTACAGTTTGCAGTCTTTAAAACATAATCTACCCTCATTGTGCAAGAAATATTGCATTAATGGCATGCATGGTTACTCAATAAATTCTAAACCGTTGTATATACTTTTTACATAGCATGTGACGTAAATCCGTGATACGTTTATCTCTCATGCATGTATTTATTTTGTTGCTGAAATCTCTCTACTTATTTCTGTATAACCGTAGCCGCCTGCAAGGTATGCGGGGCACGGACCCATTGAGTCAACATCTGTCGACTTCTTGTCCGTACCTCCGTCGTCTGTAGCCAACAGACCTTTGCAAAAAGAGCTCTCTGGTCGCCACCATTTTGTGACTCGAGCGACCCCTATCTGCCAGAAATTTCTGCCGCCCGCTTGAGCTATGGAAACCCGGTCAGCACAACTCCCCCACCCGCATTGTGCATTCGGAGTTTGCCGGATTTTCTTGAAAGCTTTTACTTTATTTGCCTGTTCAGGATACTTACCATTTCTGTGTTATCTTCCACTTTGAGAACCAGGGAATATCAGTAACCATAGCCTGCTCGGCCCTTGCAAAAAACAAACAAAGAGAGCGAACGTCAAGCAGCCCGCGACGCGGGCCGTTTGACGTTCTTCGAGGATTATTTATATTGAGGTAATCTCCAAAATGTCTTCCCGGCTATGTTCCCGGTCTTTCCTTAAAACATTTTCGAAAACAAGCCGTATTCCGTCCGATCGTCGTGAAGGGACTGTCGTCGGCACTGTATATTGGATATGCTGTGTTACTTGAGACCTTTCTCAAATCCTGTTCGGATAACACAGTACCGTAAGGTATGTACAATATATGTTCTTTGATTGATGAGACTCGTTGAATTTCATGTCGTGAGCGGGGAATACCCGTGCAGTTCGGCTATTTTTTGTGGTCCAATATTTTTGAGTTGGGACCTTTGTAAATTGACACGGCTAAGTGTATGGTGTCGTAAAAAGATCAAAATAAGATGAAACAAACATTCCAGTTGCATTTGTTTTTTTGTGAACAAACACCAAAAATTGCTTTCATTTGTTTGTTTTTCTTTCCAGAAATAGTACACTGCTTTAAAGACCTCTATAAATTCTATTCGCCATAGAACACAGAATAAGAAAGAAAACGCGGCAAGTCAGCCGCCCAGGCTGGCACAGCCCACTGACGAGAAACTACACAGCACAGCACAGTTGGGCAACACTGACATACTCTCAAAACCAGGGACGCGCGCTGTGAATCGCTTTGTTCGAGACTGCCGCTGGAAAGGTGTATACAGATGCAAAAATAAATATTATATTATCAGATATATTGATAAGGTGAGGAAAAAAAAAAAAGAAACGTTTATCTAGAACAGGGGCCTCCCAAAGTTTTTGGCTAAGGAGCCGAATAGACCGATCTCACCAAGCGTTGCACGCATGCGTGACGCCGCCATAACTGTAGTTCATAGGGTGCAGACTCCAGTTCACGAGAAAGCTCATGCCACCTCGTGCTCTGCTTGCACAGAGCTCCAGCCGGGTTGTCGCGCGTGCAGAAAGACTACAGCTCCCACGATGCATGGCGGCAGCCGTGGCGTACTCAAACTAGCTGGTGAGATCGGTCTATTGGCGATCTGTTTCAGTCTCAAGGGCCCGAAAATAAACAAGTAAATATAGTACTAGATAAAGAATTTTTGATCAGCATTTTAATTAAAAAAATTAAAAGTTGGAGCAAAAACTAAAAAAAAGCAATCTAAGGTGGATGAATATGAATACTTTATTTAGAAATTCAATATTAAGGTAATTATTACATTGCACAATAATTGGGACCCATAAAACTCGCCAAGCATAAAACGAAGTGCAATGAGACTGGCATACTCGCACAAGGCAGAAGACTAGTGAGAATGATAGAACTGATGCTAACAATATGCAATAGTTACGACACAGGACGCTAAGCACAATAGACTGAGGACGCAAAGGAATTTTTGGATGTGTAGTTAGATATAAAACGGGACTAAGAATGGTGATGACAATAACCAATTGTTAATATGGCGAGAGGACCCGCGTTACGGTAGGCAGTTTTCACTCATTCTTCCTGGCATGTTGGTGCACGTTACGGCGCCGTTTTCTTACACGCGCTTATTTTTGCGGCCCCGGTAAAAGCGGGCCGCGGGCTAGGCTTCATTGGGAGGACCACAGCAAGCCACAGGCAAGCCAGAAAACCTCCGCAGGCCGGACTTAGACCGTGAGCCAGGGTTAGCAGACCCCTGATCAAAAACAATTTTTTCTAAAAACAATATAAGTTCCAATCAATACCATATTGCTCGCAGTTTAGTTGTATATGTATTTATTCGGCTAGCTTAGAGGCCCAAATGGGCATTATATAAGTGGGAGCCGTACAGAGAGTAAAAACGACGCAACAAACGGCAGAGACAAGGTTGAGACTCATGATAGCAGGGTATCAGTAACACAACGGTAACAGTAACGCAAAAGATAACTGGATGGAGGCATTGGCATTCGTCAAATGACGAAAGCAGCCTGCGATGACTCGCCTTCCGGAGATTGTGAGGCAGCATGGCAAGAGCCCCAAAACAGCTGCCGTACCTGATAACCTGAGCTGCGGCACTGCAAATACTCCCAGCCACTCGTCACTGCCGTCACAGCAGTCGCAGATGCCGTCGTTCACGCGGGTCGCCGGGATGTATCCGGGCTTTCCAGGCGTCTCCTGTTTACAGAAGAACCTGCAACCACACGGGACGGACCTTAGCACAGACCTCTTCAACCGCCCCGTAGGAGCCAGACCGCAACTATACCAAGCGTGCGTACGGTAGGTGTCAATATTTTGTAAGATAGCCGCGTCCGGGATCCGGCTTTCGAGGCATGTAGTGTACGAGCATTTCATTGCGTCAGACGGATGTTTGATTGCAGTAGACAAAAGATTTGGACAACAATACGACACGTGAAAAGTACTAACAGCGCAACGACACGGACAGAGTAACTAAGGACAGACAAACACCGGCGCTGTGGAGCTGGTGTTTGTCTTTTACTCTGTGTCATTTAATTACTCCTAAGTGCCCGAAGGCATCACATGAGGACGGAACAAAGTAATAAATACACTTTAAATGTAAAACATAAAATTCAAAGAGGTTAAAAACAGCAAACAAAAAGAAAGCAATAGCTACACAGCAATGTTGTACATAGAGTTAAAATAAGGAGAATAATTCTTTGCAAGCACTCTTAAACTCACTACAACTGGAAATGTTTACCACTCTCTCAGGCAGGTCCTTCCATTCCTCAATAGGCACATTTAAAAGAAACTGAGTACTGCTTGGAGCGAAATGGGGGTAACCTAATTTTGTGCTGATGATCGTGCCTGGGAAAAATTCGGTGAGGGGGAAGTAAAAGGTGACTACCGTAAATTACCGAGGAAGCGCCCGTGTCTAAATTAATCCAGTTTTCAGTGAAAGTGGGTATTTTTACGGTAAGAGGCAGTATTTTACGGTAAGATGCGGATTATGGTAGTATACTCGGTGAAGGGTCATTCGTGATGCTTTACATCCGGTGCATCGAGATGCAAGGCCAGCTTTGGGCTTTAGAACTGTCACACCTTTAATGACGAACTGAACAGCCCATTTGTCTACATTAATATGATACAATCAGATGCGAGAAACTGCCCCCGTAGAGAAGTGCGGTCTGGGCGAGCAGAACTGCAAGAAACGTTTTGGGAGTATCGCGATGTGAGAAATTGATCGCGCTGCTGCATGACGAGATAGATGGGAGTGAATGAGCAGAAGTAAGATGGAAGGAAATGCTGCTCCTATTTCAAGCATGGGAAGCCAGTTTTTCCTTTTATTTCAGCTTCTCCATATGGCATGCAAATTTTCTTTTATATGTCAGCTTTTCATTGTGCCATTTGACGAATGCTTCAGTTTGAGCCGGGAACTGTAAACTTTGTAACATGAGCGAAACAGACGCTTTTCAAAAGTCCGTCAAGCGACACTGGCTGCAGTCATATTTTGGGCATCGTCAGTGCACAGCTCACGCCGTGCATCGACGATGTGCTCGTATTGAATGCCTTTGTACACAAGTAAGCGCTCGACGCCGACACGGCACTCGTGTTTAACGCATGCTCGAAGTGCGTGCCCAAAATATGGCAGCCATGGAGCAGTTACCGGAGGGTGCACACCCAATCCATCTACAGTGTTTCCTCCCCCAAAATTTACAGGGTATTTTTATACCACACAAGTACAATATGCATTGCTGAATGCTCATTTTCCTCCCACATGTGCGGTCCAAACCACATACCGAAGTTTCACAATTAACCATCGTCTTACTATAAAGGGATAAGTGTTTTTTTTAATAATTTTTAATGGAAAATTGGGCCTGTTCTTGCTAACTGTCGCCCTCTTGCTCTATGCATTCATGCCATCACCTTACCATTAAAAATTTCAGAAAATCACTCGTAGCTTTTCATTACCTTAACGGTTCTTTCTGAAACTTTGGCATCGGGTTCGAAGTGCTAGTGCTACATTTGAGCAGAGAACCAGCGTTCGGCAACGCATAAGATATTCTATTTCTTAAAGGGGCGATGCAACGATTTTTGTACTTGGCACAAATACCGCTTAGAACGGATCTCCGACTTTAATGACCTGCAAAACACCTGTTTAATTTTCACCATACGCAGTCAAGTCGTAGGAAAAAAAAAACAAAAAAAAAAAGAGCAGCGTTAATTCCCCCCCACTTTAGCCAGAACAAGCGGCCACGTGATTTGAAGCCGACTATATGCCGCCAATGTTGATCATAGCCATGCCTTGGGGTTGGCAAGGCACAGGACACGCGCTGAGTTCCAGACATTGTTATGGTTCGGCTCTTGTCGTCATTGCAGCGATTGGACATGGGCCACTACCCAAAAGCTTCTCGAGCTATCGTTTACCATGAGTCAAAATCGAGCGCCTACACAATTCTCGGGTCTAATCATGAGCTGCATTCAAATATCATCACTGGGCGGTACTGTGACCGCCCAGCTACATCATCAAGCTTTGCGAAGGAGGCATTGAATGAAAACGCTCGCTCTTGTCCTTGAAATTACACCGCAACAAGGGAGTTTCTTGGCTGGTGGCGCTGCGTGCGAGTATCCTCGAGTCCCACTAGTACCAGTAAGCTCGTGTAAAGTGAAAAATATTCCAAATGAATATCGGTGCCCCGCCTCTTTAACAACTTGATACTCTGCGATCACACCGAGGATGGTCTTTGTTGCATCATACCTTCCATTCAAGCAGGCATTTGTGGCCGGTTCATCAGAGCCGTCTTCGCAGTCGCAGTAATCGTCGTTGACTTGAGTGAACATGATCGTCACGTCTCCTTTGAGGCATTTGAACCACTTCCTGTTGGCGTAGAGAGCCTGGTCTTGCGGAGCGACACCCCTGACTGAAGGCATTTCTCCTTTGCCGTCGCCAGGGGCCGCCACAGTCTTTGCACTGGAAGGCGGGCTCGGCCTGCCGGCACCTTTTGTCTGGCTTCCCCTGGAGACCTCTCGGAGGGAGAACAACTGACGTGTCATGTAGAGGACCCCGATGACAAAGAGGGCAAGGAGGAGGTGGCGGCGTTTAACCGTCGTCCTGAGCTTGGGTAGGGTGAACATGTCAGCTCATGCTTTGATGTGTTCCTGCACGACAACGAACAGTTCTTTGAGCTGGCTGCTCCCGAGAAGATTGTCATTAATTGCAGCAACGCAGAAAAACGTGGAAATTTAATGTGCCTCAGCCCGTTCTGAAATTCGGTACACTGAACAGGTTAGCATAAATGAACGCTTTCGTGTGCCGCATTCTCGAACGCTCCGGTAAGCAGCAAGAAAGATATTTCTCAATTTACCATAGATTTCATTATAGAATTGGAATCTCAAAGGTGCCAAAGCGTTTGTGGGCCACATCAACATGGCCCGCGCTGAGGACTGTCTACGCAGTCGGTTGGTACCCAAAAAAAGGCATATCGCGCGATATCCGAGGTAGACAGTGGGTCTGCCGGTCTTGTCACGCAATGAAGCTAACATCTCCGCAGTAAATTACAGCGGATTTAACCTAATTGTTTGCCGAGAGCGACATGCGTTGCATGGTCGAACGGCGGCCGTAAAAAAGGAAGGCGCTATTCCAGTCAGCCAGCTGTCGGAACAAGTTCTCGGTGGCTGCGTATCTTTGGGTACGCGGAAACGAACGGCTGACAGCCGCCGAGTCCGAAAAGGAAACACGGCGGGCAAGAGCGAGTGGGAATCAAAACAAAATTAAATTCACCCGTTCCACGTCCAGAAAGATTCCATTTCGGGGTACACACGCAGCGAGGTCGAGGAGGTACGCCTCGTCGCCGCCGCCGCCGACCGGCGGCGCTACGAGCTTCCGTCACGCTTAACTTCCGTCACGCCCAACTTCCGGAATTGCGTAACTTCCTGTATCGCCGCGACCTGGTTTTTCAAGATGGTGCCCCGTGTTGTGTGAGTGAACGCGCTTCTCCATTTCTTTTCCTCCCCCCGACATATCGAATGCAAAATTCTGAGAAAGTGGCGTGAAAAAAAGATGACCGGTGAAAGTGTTCCAAATTGCGTCGCACGCCGCAGCGATGGAGAACTGGCGAAAATTAATTAAATCGGGTGAGTTTTCGCAGCAGTCTTTGCCGCTTCATCCAGTTTGTTTCAGCTATTTTTGTTGGGTATTTTTTTCTCTTGTCCCCCGCTGCTTGCCAGACCGATGTTCGCTTTTATACGCCGCTTCGTCGCGTTTAGTTCGATCTTGAGAGGTTCTCTGCTTCTGAGGCCTTGGGTCGCGTTCTGTGCACTAGTTTGCTGCGGGGAAGCACACACGGGTGGTGCGAGAGCCGCTGGACATTACGCAATGCGAATTTTACCTTTAATCCTAGGGTTAGCTTTAGGCCTTCCTACCTTATTTTCTTTTTCTTGTTAAGGTATTGGCTCCCCTTAAAGGCCTCGTTTTGCTGCAGAAGCGGCGTACTTTCGTGCTCGAAGATTCCGTAACCCGATCGAAGTCTAGCTGAGTGGGTGGGCGGTATTTGGCAGCACTTCGGGATGCGTCACTTGTAGCACGAGCGCTCCCTCCGCTCGTCAAAACAAATCGGGGCGTTGTACGGTTGTACTACGGTAGTGTACTGTGCGAGGCATTTATTTTTTATGTGACTGTGTCCGATTAATCTACACACACCGGGCTCAACACGCAAGAAAAAAGAATATATATAAAAAAAGTTTTATTAATTTTTTTGTGAATTCTTGTGACCCAACACTCGGGGTAGTTATGCAAGCGTCGGCAGCACAGCTCTGTCGAGCATCCGTCAGACGGGCGCAACCACAGTACGATTTCACACTGACTAACTCCTGTTTTTTTCTTGTTTTTTTTTTTTTTTTTTTTTGTTTTTTAGTCTGTGTCGTGACGCGTGAGCAAGCCTGCCGCTCGACTTCGCGGTTGTACGACTGTCGTGAAATCTAATGTTGGCCCGCCCGCCCACCCGAACTCTCTTTAAAAGAAAAAAAAAACATGATCTTTCTTTAGTTAGCGTTTTTATTTTTGAATGGGCTTGTTTTCTTCGTCTTCGGACTTCTTGACTCCATTTAAAAAGCTATAATTACGATAAATTTGAACCTCAAACGAGCTTATCAACTGTGACCTAACGCAAATGAGTTGATTTTATCTGGCTTCTCTCAATAATGAAGTCTTAGTACAATGACCCGCTCCCCCCCGAACCTCCCCCTCCCAACCCCCCCCCCCTTTCCCCCCCCCCTCCTCCCCCCCCCCCCCCCCCCCCCCCCCCAAAAAAAAAAAGAAGAAGAATAACGCCGCACAAAAACGGGGATATCGCTCGTCTAGTGCCGCGAAAATAGATGCATTCAATCTGTTTGCGACGTGCCTGTGTCGGCTTGACGAACGTCATGGTATGTTCGGATATGTGCAATGTTCGTGCGTCATCTTTTGCCGAGATACACACGCTCGTGTTCTGACGCGAAACTGCGCAGCAGACGGCCCGAAAGGCTGGCCTTGTCTTCAAGGTTGCGTGAATCGCTTAAAATTATGTTGAGCGTCGCAAGGCCTCTAGCTTTACTACGACGTTTTCGATTTAGCCCCAAGTTTAAAGCACGCGAAAACAACAAAACAAGTCCGCCGGGTATTGGAAAGAGCCAAAAAGAGAGCAGAGCAAATACGAAGAAGGTAAACTCGATGGTCGATTTTCTTATGATTGGTTAGCTGCAGTCACGTGGGAGGTGTTACGCAACCGAATTTGCGGAGACTCGCACGGTATGCTGCGCGATTCAATATGTTTGTTTATTTTTTGGACTTGTTAGTTTTGTCTGGGGCGTCTTTTTTTCTTCGGTTTTGCTTTGTTTACAAAAAAAGCAAGAAACAAATAGAACAAAACAAAACGAAAAAAAAAAAAAAAAAAAAAAAACGTGGCTGTAGTGTGCAAGTGTTTTTATTGAGCAGGGCATGTATCTTTCCTTTTTTGATAGCCTGTAGACGTTTTTACAACTAAATTTGTACCAGGTTACAATGTTGGTAAGGCTAAATAGTGTTTGCACCACCAAACACGTCTGTATTTTACCTTTGTGCCTCTGTATATGTAACCGATTAGTTTGCTTCCTAGTTCATGACAGCTTTGAAGGAGTGAGTGTGCATAAGCCTATCTGTAAACTGCAGGATGAGATAAAAACAACATACATTTTATTCTAAAGCTTATCATTAGCTATAAATGCCACATACAGCTAAACCCAGAAAATAAAACTAGTCACGATAACCGCTGACATTACTGTAAGCAAAGTTGACATAAACTTGCCTAAAACCAAGGCATTTTTTTCTTTTCTTGCCTGCTGTGAGACCTGTAATGAAGAGGAAACAGCTGTGACTTATTGTCGTGGTGATGGCTGTGACAGGCATTTATTGATCTCGTTGTGCTTGCTGCATTGTTTACGAGTTCAGTGACGAGATACGACGGATGCTGCTTTATCACGAGGCCGTCTGGTTTTCATTGTTTAATTTTGAACTGCTGCAACGCGCGCGACGTTGGGTAGCAGGTGGGGGCTTGTAAAGTCCGTGGTGCCGTGTCAGCCGACAGTCTGAATGGGCTCGAAGCGGTTTGATCCCACACTATCCCGGTCCCGAGAGAACGTCCCGATAGTGCTATCTTTGTTTGTGTGTGACTGCAGGATGCTGGTTTTGGCATTACTTGCTGTCAGCTGACTGCCGCGAAATTAAGCCTGAACACACGACAGATTGCTGGTACGCACTAGGTGTAGCCCTACATACGTGGGTTTTAGACCTCGCTATTCTCCAGGTGATGGTTTCGGGCTACACCTCAGTTGGAGTCGGGTAATTTTAGGAGTTGTCGTCTCTTATAAAATCTGCAGGTGTAAATATTCTTGTTTAATTCTGCCTGAAAATAACGGTTCAATTCAGCTTTGGGCGTTTTCGGGATGCCTAGACTAGTGCCACTGTGTTTTAAGCAGCGTTGAAGGCTACTTAGGAGGTTGTGCAGAGGGCTATTTGACATCTACTCTACTGCTTATGAGCAAGCAAGGAACGGACACTTCTACTTCTTTGTCGAAGCGGTAGATTTGGAAAGTGAGGAGCGGACACTTTTACTTGTTTGTCGAAGCGGTAGATTTGGAAAGCAACAAAGGCCAGGAATACAAGAAATGGAATTCTTCTAGGCTCTCATCCAATGGCAATTTATTTTAGAAAAGAAATGGCAACTAGACGCTTCTAGTTGACATTTTTCTTAGTGCTGTTAATGTCTTTCAAGTAAAACATTATATCCTGGCTGGTCTTCTAGATCTCTGTTTCATTCATTTCCAGTGAGTCTCAAGCTAACATCTAACTTGAGCGACATACTTGCAAAAGCAAGACTCGCCATGGTATCTGTGGCTTCACTAGGCATTGTTGCTTTGATAGCGATACTAACGGAGCATGTTTCATGGCAGTGTAATGCGGCAGATGTGCTGATGCTGCAGCACGACATAAGGCCAACAATTAGGTCACATCCGATCAGTTCAAACAGACGAGATAAAGTACCATATATCTACTCGATGGAAGCACAATCACATTTGTAACGTGTGGGGCAACTTTTCATTGCGTTTAATGGGAACAAATAAAACCACGATTGCAGTGCAGCTACTAGAAGAATAAACTAATAGCTTTAGTTGTCAGAAACCCTGGGTATAGTTTTTTGTGAGATTAGTATTGTTCAAGAGGAACAAATCTCAGGGTTCCAGAAGAAAACCACACATTAATAAATCACAATGTTAAAACGTAGAGTAATATACACAAGGTAAAGAGCGGAAACTGCCGTAGGCCCTAGCGGCCCAGATAACATGCAGCACACCTAGCAGGCGGGATTAAAAGTTCATATGGCAGTTTTCCAGTATGGGTAGTTTTGGTTTCTAATTCAGCAGTTTTACTCACGGGCATGCGAATGCGGTCTCTTGATGTTTTAGTCGCAATTTTGGCTGGAATATTTACTGTATTGACATGTAGTTACTACCTATAAGAGCAGTTCTAATCTTAGAAATTGCATACTCTGTGAAGTAAAAATTAGCCGGCATTACACAGCAAAAAATATATTTTGCTGCAATAAAATATTTGTTAAAATTAGCCAAGATGAATCTTGGCTAATTTTAACATTATAAGTAAAACAGGAAGGGATTCAAACACTAATTATTTTTAGCTCCGTTATGTACAGATGAATCAGTCTGGCATAACATGTTTCCTAAGATAGTGATTAATATTTAGAAGAGGAAATTATTATTAACATGATGAATCATTTACAACATACTGAATAAGACAAAGATATCTGGGAAAACATGTGTCATGATTATTTTCCAACCAAGAACATGTGGCATGATTATGTTTCCTGTGCCATAGCAATACACATCTTGATCAGAAAGTGTCACAAAGTCACAGGTCACAGGATAAAAAAAAATCTTCCCTCTCAACCTTCGAAAAGCTACCAGCTAGCGAGGTGTACCATGAGACAGTTTTCAAATCAGTTTTGATAATGAACTCAGCATACTTTAACATTGTTTCTGGTTAAAGCAGAAAACACCAAACCATACATTGGAGATTAAACTAGGTACAGGCGGATTTATAGAGACCAAAAATGCACTGTTAAATAAAATACCTCCTAGTTATGTATAAATAACTTCACACACAAAAAAAAAAATACACCACTACCCTTTGAATTTGTCTAATTGCCTCCCAGAAACAGGAGACTGGAAACATGCTTTATCTAGCTTCCTGTTAACAAAACTGACATGCCAACAGAGACATACTCAGCAAAAACATCTTTAAAAACTTTTTTTAACATTCCTCAGAAAAGAGACGGAAAGGACCAACACTTGACGGTGTTGCAGACAGAACAGCACACACATTTGGAACATGTGCTACACTCTCCACTAGGGCAAGGAAGTGAGATTCTAGCTGCTTGATGAAATCAAAAGCAGCCTCTGAGGGGTACAACTAGATTCCCAAACAATTGACCGGGCACACAATACACTTTTAACATAAGGAAATACTGGTGAGGCGCTGTCACCTTCTCAGACTTGTCCTTCAGAAAATCGGAACAAACACAGTTCTGATTCATTTTCTCGAGAAAAAGTTGGATAATAAATCGTCCGACATATAATGTGCAGGAGTCGTCAGATACACTTGATTTTGTGTTCAACCTAAAAAGCATATTTATTTTTATTTTTTTTTTATTTTTGGACATTGCCTTAACAGTACTGCTTAACGTAGTGCTACTGATTAGCGATTAGTAGATATGACAAAATGTTGGTGTGTTATGTCAGTCAGCCACCCAAATTAGGCAACTGGTCTCTTGGTTGTAAATGAGCAATTTAGTTAGAGGTGTACGGCTGCTAGCCTTGGTCCTTTAATGGACGTCACACAGAGATGATTGCACAAACTTGTGTTGATAATATGCTCATAGGTCTGTAGTACTCAAGTTTTGAGTAGTGCCCCTAGGAAATAAAATCAAAAGCTTTTAGGTTACGGTCTGGTTTCTGAAAGAAAACAAGTACAAAAAGCTAAATGGCAAGTACCTCTAGCCTTCGGACAAAATGCTAAAGGTGCGAGTTGCAGCTTTCTTCGTTAATTTCATGTCTTTCTTTAGCTCCTTTAAACGTTTGGGTAGCGTGCAGGGACATATAATGTCCAGCTTTATATGGCCCTGTTCAATCTTATGCTTGTGAAGGATCTTTCCTCCTGCATGATGGAACACTACGTTTTTTTCAGCCATGCCTTGGTCGCATCTGACGTGTAGCTGCACTTTATTTTAGCATCCTTGCGCTTAAATTTCAATAAATTTGAATCTACTCCCTGGAATATGTTGCCAGCATAAGATTGAAAAACTAGGGGAATTCGGAGAGGCAGTTGAGGTTTAGTCTGTTGAGGTTAGTCTGATGGTAATTATTTCATAACTTTAGGGCTTTGAAATCTTTGAAAAGAACTTTCTTTACATTAGAGCCAATACGGTGTAGTACTTTGAAGTTCTTTAATCGGTGTTGCCTGTTTTGTAGCCTATCCAAGGGATGTTGCCTACCTCCTTTAGTGACTTCTCATTTTAGCTCAGTCCTCTTTAGAAATTCAGGCCTGTCATTGTGGCATTGCATCAAAACTTCGCAGGGAAATAACTGTGTTTTTCTTCTTCATGGTTAAATGCTTATCAGGCTCTCGAGGGAACTCCTATAAGTTAAGCTATAGGGTGGGAAAAGAAGCCTCTGTGCGAGCTTCAGACATCTAGATAATCTGGAGTGGCGCATAATCAGCATTCCCAGCATTGATAAGCGATTCCACATTTGGGGCATTCTTCAAAATTTGGGAATGATAAGGATAGCATTCCTGACTTGTGTGCCAACCTGTACGCATTGCAGTTTGATCCTGACAATTGTTCCCTGGTTATTGTGCCGAGAGTTTGTTTACGTTGAGAACTGAGGAAATAGACGTCTTGCTAAATGTTAAAAACACCAAGGTGCACTGCTTGATGCATTTAGAGCAGACACGACATCGGTGCTTTTTCACATTTTACTTGAGAAAGGTACCGGTTAGCACAAAAATTTAATTCTTAGGTTAGTGCCTCGGTGAGCATTTTCCACTGCACTTGTTTGAAAGTAAGCCTTTTAATTCTATGAGAAAAACAGGAGACATTGGCAATCATTTGTGTGCAAACTGTATGGTGCTTTGTACATATACATCCTCACCCTGTCTGTAAAAAAAATTGAGTAGTACGTGACATAAAAAAACAACAAAAAAAAGTGACAACAAACTTGCTTGCAAAGTGCCATTTGTTTTAGATTTTTGCTTTTAAGAATTACTGCTGCAGTCACCTGCACGTGCAGTGGATGGAACTACAAACTACTTGATGTTCCAGTCATTTAGCTTAACTTCAACATGCTCGAACACCTTGTCTGTGTACATACATATTGTAACAAATGACAGACGATGAAGCAGAAGAAAACAAAATAAACTAAAGATTTAATGGGGGCGAACTTGTGCCAGAAACGAAGAGAAGAACATTCGTTGAGAAATCAGCGGCGAGCTTAGACGACGGCAGCAGCAAGCGACGGTACGTGGCTATCGCGAGATAGAACCAGTGAATGAATAAGCAATACGGCATTCGGCTCCTTGCCTACTATGCCCCTCATCTGGAATATTCGACCTAGAATGTTCGGGTAAGAGCTAAGGTGAGACTGACTAGACAAGGTCATTCTGGCCTCCTTGTCGTTTACGCTCGGGGTAAGAATGTACGCAAACCTTTTAGATGAACGGGGAAGCGTATCTTCTCGACCATGCACGAGGCATTACTCCCCCCCTTTAAAGGCCCATCGCCCCAATGCAACAGAAAACAAAACAGTAATGGTAAACTAAAAAGGTCCTCCGGAAACGAAAAGTTCTCAGTGTTACCGAGCGTAGAACGGTTTGAGTCAAACGACGTGAGCCACCTCGGGTCGTGGTCGGCGTCGTGATGATGTTTGCATTTCGTCGGGCACCACTTCGTAATTCAGCTCCCCGAGGCGACGAAGTACCTTGTGCGGTTCGAAGTATTAATTCAGCAGTGTTTCGCTGAGGCCGCAGCGACGAATGGGTGTCCACACCCACACCCTGCCTCCGGGCTGGAAGTGAACGTCCCGACGACGAAGGTTGAGCAAGGGGAACGTTGTGTGACAGAAGTGTTCGGTGTGATCAGCAAGGCACAAAGTTGGTGTAGTTGGTGCATGTTTATAAAAAGGCAAAACAGCACTAGAATAGACAATCACAAGGAAGAAAGTATGCGTAGTGCCTTGTGTCTGTGAGTTGTCTGTTCCTTGTGTCCTTCAGGTATTTTAGTGCTGTTTTACCTTTTCCTAAAGCATGATTATTCGGAAGAGCCATCGATGTCTCTGTGCTTTCACAAGATGCTTTCGGTTTTGCTTTGCCAACATATGCTCTGATCGAAAGTTGGAATCTCGTACATGGTCCTCAACGTTATGCATTTATATTGTACCCTTTTCATAGGCCTGGATCGATGGTTCTCTGTATACTCTTTACAGATGTGATACCGTACAAAGAGGACAAAGCACTCGACTGGGAAACGAGTCTGACAGAAACGAAACCGTAAGCAAATGTTGCAATCTCTAGGCGCATCAAAGTTTTAACACCTCTGGAAGATTGACATTAGTTGGAAGCATTAGCTGAATCTGAAATCGTTGTTGGTCTGGCAACATTAAAGTTCAGTTCAGGAAGCTACTCTTGCTCAATGGGTAAATGTGGAGCTTTGCAGTCATGAAGAGAAGGTTACAAAGGTAGTGGATAAACTCGAAGGAAGTGTGAAATTACATGCACAAGTAATATTTCTAGAGAAGTAAAAGAAAGAAATGGGGTTGGAAAAAGCGATTTGTAAATGCTAAAGGTTTGTATACTCGTTATCACCTCAAAGACCATAGTAAACAAAGTTTGTCTGCTCGTGAATATTACCAGCGTTTCTCTATTAATGTGGTGTATTAAGATACTTTTATGCTCATTTTTAAGATAGATATTTGTTATTTTCTCGATGTCTAAATATTTTAAATGCACAAAAAAAAAACAGTTTGTTTCTGTGACAACCGAATTTTCTAAGAACTACTTTCTTTGCAGTATATGAGCTATGCAAAAAAAAAAGATTGCTTTTTTTCTTGCAGTAGCAACAAGTATGGGTGGCATAAGTTACCAACCACCGACAAACATCTGAGATGTGGGCATAAGATATTCGATGTAGTGATACAGAATTGGGTGTTTATGCAAATGTTTTTTATTGATGGACAAACAGCATGTTAGTGTGGGTCAAGATTGTAGAAAGAATAAATATGTAGGACAAAGGCAACATAACCACATATTAAAAAAAAAAAGATATGTGGTTGTGTTTAAAGGATTTAGTTGTGTTGTCTTTGTCCTACACATTTATTATTTCTTCAATTTTTTTTCTTTTTTCCTGGCATTGGTTTTATGATTTTCTCTCTTATCAGCATACATTCAGTATTGGTGTTTTTAAATGGTCATCCTGCACAAAAAATGAGGAGCTATTTGATTAGATACGTTTCTAAGGAAAGCCAAAATATAATTTTGCAACCTTCTGATAGCGCAAGGAATTCCACAAAATCTCATTCCTTGTCAATTAAATTTTTTTAATAACCAATCACTTTTGTCTTAGCCATTTACTTTTATTTTTATTGGGCACAGGCTTTTTTCCTCAGCAATCACTTTTTTTGATTGCCCAACAAATGTTTGTCGGCAAATCACATTTTTGTAGACCATTTACATTTTTTGTCAGCCAATCACTTTTTTGCCAGCGAATCACATTTCTGTTGGACAGTTTCATTTCTTCTCATACTTCGTTTCGCCTGAAGTCCGAACACAGCCGACGCTACGAGCTGATATACCAACCAAACGGCGTCAAAAAGCTCACCCAGATGGTGTTCTGTTGTCCTGCATCATCGCTGAACCAATCCGATAAAGAAAAGACTCAGTGACTCGCACTCTTGATGCTGTTTGATTGGTTCCATCAACTCGTGGCACTGGCTGCGACCAAACTTAAGGTGGAACGAAGTATAGCACAGATATCTTCCCCAAGCGCATTAACGTTTGTAGGTCAGGCCTCGGTCAGATTACCGTGAGACACAGCTGCACCCACGCTTGTCCGGCGCCGACCCTTCCCCTCTCGTTTCCGCAGCCTCGCTCCGCAGCAAGCGGGCCGATGTCCACGGGCCCGTCCACCTCGATGGGGCACCTCGAGGGGCCCCTAGGACCCCCGAGGCGCCACAACCCAGGCAGCCGCTTCTCCCTGCGCCGCCTGTTCGGATCGTCCTCGGCCTTCCTCAACCGGCGGGCCTTCGGTCGCGGGAGCGCCAAGGGGCTGCCCGCGTCGGCGCTCGACGCGGAGCAGGCGCTGCGCATTCCGTCCGGAGCCACGGCCTCTGACGGGGCCCGCGCAGCGTCGCAGAGGCTCACTGCCCCTCCCAAGGTCGGTGGTTTCGTGCCTCGTTACCGGTTCTCGCTCAGATGGCAATCGGCTCGTTCGATTCACCCGCGCCGGCCTGCACTGGTGCAGGAAAGTGTAGTGCAATGTAGAAGAGCGCGTGACAAGATATTTCCGGTTGCGTCCGGAGATCGGCTGCTCTCGTTGATCGAACGCAGCAGTGTGTGAGAGGTGCGAGTAAATCGAACGCAGCGACCGACAAGTTTGTGCCATCGACGTCTGTGGTGGGTGTGGTGCCTGGAATTTGTCTCCGACCGGTCCGTTTGCCACGTCGAAAAAAGCGGTCCCTCAGTCTCCTCCCGACGAAGTCGTAAAGGTGTCGCGCCGTCGCCGGCTGTTGCAGTGTTGCAACAGTAATGGTGGATGTGGCGGGAGCCCGTTGTGCTGCAGGTCGCTCTTTAACTGGATGACATATCGAAGCCTCGGCAGCCAGGAATTAAGACGCCACGACGACGGTGACTCTCAGATTCTCTCGCATCTTTTTGCCGTAACTTCAAGGTGCAATAGCCAAGATCGCAACATCCGACGGCGTGACACTCTGGCTCTTGTGACATTATTTGTTGTCACTTCGGGGCCTCTTTCAGTGCATGGGCGGAGTAGGACGCCGAGCGCATTAGTCGGAGACATGTTTCCGGCTCCGCAGTCGTGAGGACTGCTTGCGTACGGAGGCCAAAGGTTGGACCGAATGTGGACGTGACGACACATGGAATTTGGTACATGTTCGACGAAAACCGCGAGACGTATGAGCGAGCGAGAGAGGTGGACCGCGTCGGAGTCTTGGACACAGCTGCGAGTCGCGCAGACCTAGACGTTGCATTCGGAGAGGTGCTGGTTCTTTCTTGGCTTTGCAGTTGGATGCCCAGTACTGGTTCGTTTAACCTGTTCGCGGAGAAATGCCGCCAAGGCGGCGGGTCCGAAGCCCTTCCCTCTATTTCTCGGTTTCGTCGAGCCATTGTAGCTTTTTGGGGCAGACAAGCAGTAATCGCGCCAAGTGCGAAGTTAGATGCTAACGACGACGCCTCGCGGCTTACGTCGTTGAAGGCGATTATCGGTTGAAGCGTGGTGGTGGTGCCTGAACGTCCATTAACCCTTTCATGGTCACATTGTTTCTCCAAAGACGCGCCCCCGGGGTCGGTTTTTTTTACTCGGTGCAATAGCAAAGAGTATACAATAGTTTATTGTCGCGTAAAAAAAAATCTAAGGCATAAAATAAATAGTACACACACTTCAAAACATCTGCGGCACACTTGCTGGAGGCTGAACAAAACAAAAAGGACTAAAACTTTCACGGACCCGCTTCCGAGACTGTCTAGCAGACGGTGGGGCTGTGTGTCAGGCTCTGGACTCTGAACCCAGCTGGTTTCCAGTTGTTCCTAGGAGGTCGAGCTGTCATCCGACTCACAAGTCCGAGAAGGGTTCAAAGTCTGAACTCAAAGAGCCATCGCTCCAATCTCCACTACACTACCCCGGGAGCAGCCAGCATGCGCGGCCATCTCGAAGTAATCACTTGCACAGAGCATCCAGTTTCGCAATTTCAAAAAGCTGCGCCAAAATAAACACCACCGGAGTTATATGGTCGTAGTTGCCTAAAAACCTACCAGATGGCAGGACGTCCCCGTGAACGCGCCCGTTCAAGTGACCATGAAAGGGTTAAAGGCTGGGTCAGACACTCGCGACTGCTTACGACTGCTTATGACCATGTGCTCTAAAACCTCTTGAAATTTTTTACGACAAGAGAAGACACTGGCGACACCTATAGGATAACCGTGGATCGCTCAGCATTTTTGTATATATATATATATATATATATATATATATATATTTTTTTTTAGCACATAACCTTTTTTATTTGGCTTGAAGAACTTGTGACAATGTTATAAACTACTGTTTCTCACAGATAGTTCATAGATTTGATCTCGCAAGTACCGCAAAACCTTGGCTCTAGTGAAATGCAGTGCCAGGGTGACCTCATAGATGGCGGCAGCGTTCCAGTGTGTTCTCTCGTTCCAAGAGATTGCGAGAGCTCGGCCCCAAGCAAATGCGAGCTTGCAAACGGGCTATAACTTCCCTCGCTTACGCGCAGGACTCTGAGGGTGCAAAGGGTGCCGAGGGTGCGGGGCGGCGTGGCAGCGCCCCACGGCAAGTCTCGTCGGACACGGAGTCCCTCTGGAGCTGCGAGGGGGGTGCGGTGGGGCGGCTGGAGTGCCCGCTCTGCCTGCTCGAACTCCCAGGGGACTGCTTTCCCCAGCTGAGTTCGTGCCCACACCGCGCCTGCTGCGACTGCCTCCGACAGTACCTGCGCATCGAAATCTCCGAGAGCAGGTGAGTTCTCTGAGTCGGTCGACTTAGCTCGCCGGAACTGCGAAATTGGCCGGTCGTTGCGGTCACCGTGCGCTGATGCCAGTGCGAGGAGCTGCTTGGGTGCCTGCCTTTGAGTATGCAGGGGTGGAATGGCTGTGCCATTTGTGCCATTTTGCGCCAGACACATTTGTCTGCACCGTCCTGTGACACGGCCAATACCTTGCGCCATTATGCACCAAGTTGCAAAACATGCGCCCAAAAAAATTGCATTTTGTCTTGGTTTTGGTTTCTATCGACTTGATTGGCAACAATGAGCACGTTTAGCTGGGTCAGCTTTACAATCCTTTACTCTGTTTGTTCTCCCTGTGTATCCCAAGTCGGAAGCGCGCAAAAAAATTCGGGGCTTGGATTCCAAGCACTACACCTCCTGCAACTGCATTGTTATACTTCAACCATAAGCGGTTGAGCAAGTCGGCCCAGGTGAGGTCGAGTTGTTAAGCGTCAGATTGCCTGAGGCTCTGCGGCCCGGGATCCGGACGTTAGCCAGTTGAAAATGAGCAAAAGATTCGTTATAGTGCTTAATCGCTCAAAGTTGAGACCGCATTCCCGCAAGATAAATCGTGATTTGATTGAACTGAAACGCGGTCCGATCCAAAACCTTGCCGGCCAGCAGTTCTTACGCGAGTGGTGGATCTGCTCGGCATACTTTAACCCTGCTCCTGCTTATTGCTTTGAATACGATAACTCCGTTAATCGTGGTCTGCTGCTTCGATATTGAGTTGCACAATAGGATAAACTCGACATTTGTTGCCCTATTCCTCCGTACAACTGCACGTCCGTTGTTTACGCATGCCACGAGGTTCGCACATATATTACTATATGTCCAGCACGTGTGGGTTGTGCGATAAGCACAACCCGCACGTGCTGGACATAGTGATATGTTTGCATTTTGAGCAGCTGAAAGCCACTCAGAAAATATCAAGGACACTATCTTCAGAAACATATGGTACTTGCTTTTTGGTTTTAAGGCTCACAAAGTTTCAAGTTTTCACATCTGTTACACTTATTCCATCTACCCAAGTCCCTAACCAGTCATGTTCATCTGTACTGCTAAGCACAATTGAAATTGCTCCCGTGCCTGTCTAAGACACAAGCTGAAGGGCAATGAAAACTGATCTAGGCTGCTCCTAGCCTGCTCCAGAATGTATTTTTTGGCTGCTCCCAACCTGCTCCAAAATAGCTGTTTCAGCTGCTCCCGTGGCTGCTCCCAAGCACATTTCATGAGTTCCACCCCTGAGTATGGATTTGATCTTTATGCTCCATATTATAGGCTGTTCTGACGTGACATCGATCCGCCATTTAGTGGTTAGAACTAGCGAGGGAGAAAATATTTTAATTATTTGAGGACGAAAAAAGAAAAAAATGTGAGGCGCGGTGAAATCTATAAGCTTATGTGCACTACCGGTTTGAAGGTGTCACGCGAATCTTCGGAATACTCGCCTTTGGCACGTGTGAGAAGGCTCATGACAACAGAATGGCGAATGAAGTTACGTCAGTGAAAACGCCCTATACATTGTTTTACATTAAGTACATACACAGTTGATGCTACGAGCTGATGGGACCGATCAAACGGTCTGTAAAGCGCAAGTCACTGGGCTTTCCTTTAAACTTGATGGTTCAGTGATGATAGAACACATACAGAAACAGGAACACCTTGTTGGTAAACCTTCGACACCGTTTGATTGTTCCCTATAGCTCGTAGCGTCTGCTGTATCCTGACTCTAACCGAAGTATAGAGCCGCTCCGGTCGCACCGACCGGCGGCTACAGAGTGCACGGATGTGCCCAAACGAAATGCGCTTCTGGCGTGCAGAGTGAACATCTCGTGTCCGGAGTGCACGGAGCCGATCCACCCCAACGACATTCGGAGCCTGCTTGATGATGAGGTGATGGTGGCCAAGTACGAGCGCTTCATGCTCCGGCGCATCCTGGTC
The DNA here is from genome assembly GCF_016920785.2 of Ixodes scapularis. Lineage (NCBI taxonomy): Eukaryota > Metazoa > Arthropoda > Arachnida > Ixodida > Ixodidae > Ixodes > Ixodes scapularis. The sequence continues at coordinate 5,240,177 of NW_024609882.1, read as the reverse complement.
ACCGAGCCTGACGCCCGCTGGTGCCCGGCCCCTGACTGCGGGTGCGTACGCCCCCGTGAACTTGTTAGTGATTTTCTTGATGCCATGGGAGAACCTGTGGAAGTAGGGAAGAACGACAGGTCTAACAAGTTCAAAATCAACGTCGTCTTCTCTGCACCTAACAAGCTCGCCAACTTGTGCAAACAAGTCAACTTGCCGAATTCTCACCGAACAGTAAAGGCTGGTTCAGACATGTACAACGAGCGCGATGCGTCCGTTGCAACCGGAGCGACCGGAACGACCGCTCTGCGCCGCGCGTACACACACATGCAACCACTGCAACAAGAGCAGCGGATCGGCAGCACGGCGACCGCTTTTATGCCGCCATCAGCTGTTTCAGCAGTGCCTCTAAAAAGGGGACGCACTGCCACTCAATGCCGTAACAGAATATACAGACAGACATTTTTCTATAGCTTAAAGCTTTATTAATATATTTTTTTTCATGATAGGCTTGCAAGGTACAGTGGATGAAAAAAAGAAAATAAAAAGATAGAGTACGCCGTCTTGAGCGATCACGGCTCTAATACACGACTTTGCCGATAGTACAAATGTCGCCACACGCCTTTTCTACGATTATAAAAGACAATGTAATCTTATCAGCGATATAGCAACATAGAAATATGATTTGGTGATCAGATAGACGTTGCGAGCGTTCAGGATTGCTAACACTAATTACTTTTCTCCGGTGATGAAAACGCGTGAAAATTTGCATCCTTTATAGAGTATGCGCCAGTAATACCTTGAACTTGAACACACGCATGAAATGCGCCAAATAAGAAATCCGAGCGATGTTAGAGGACACAAATGCTTAGAAAGCACCACTGTAGTCGAAGTAAACAAACACGACGGCACGGGCGTTTCTGCTGTCTTGAGAGTGCCGCCACGACATCACTCCACGAGTAGGTGGATCTTCTCTTCTACTACGTGCTGGGTTATCATGGCGACAGACGACGAAAATTCACAGTCAAGGATAGCGCTTTTACGCGGAACGATGAGCTTTCACCACGCCGTCCACATCGACGATCAGCACCGACACCATGTTTGCAAATAGAAGGAGCCGGCCCGCGACCGGCATGCGACCGGCTCTTCGACGTGTGATTGGTCTGTCGTTGCGGTCGTTTCGGTTGTTTCTAACGCAGCGGGGAAAGTTGGGCTCGCTCCAACTCCTTGCGTCGTGAACGACACGTGCGTGCGTCCCTCCGTCGCTATGGCAACTGACGGTTGCAGACCCTTGCAACGGTCGTTTCGGTTGCTCTGGTCGCTACGGACGCATGTTTGTGAACGGGCCTTAAGCTGTACCAAACAACATCAGAACAGCTTCGTTGGGTGCGCCAAGGAAGTGGTGTACTCATTTCCACTTTCGTGCGGGAAAGTGTACATAGGGCAGACTGGACGATGCCTTAATGATACGCTCCGTGAATATTAAAACAACAGCATCAGAGCTAACACTGGCCATCTAGGCATACACTGCCGTGATTGTGGGTGCAACGTTCACCTGCCATCCTGTACAATTTTAGGTAGGAATAGTAACCAATTAACTAGAGAAATTATCTAAGCTGAACATATCGCCAGGAATTATAAAAACTGTATTAGTACACCATCTTTACACCTGATAGAAAAAGAGAAAAAAAATTTTAGGTGTCTAGGAGATCGGTGCGCATGATTCGGGAAATTCGGTAGTGCAAGAGGTAGAAGAAGACAAAGTATATATAAAAATGAGTTGTTAGTCAGCGCGGTTTGTTTGAATTTTGCTTTATTTTTCGTGTGTAAGGAGTGAGTGTTATTTGCTATAGTGCGCTGTAGTGTGTGTAAAAATGAGCCACCAACTCGCCCAAGCTGCTACGTTAACAAGTTTAGCAGGTTCGCGTCCCGCCAGATTTTCCCAAATTTAGTTTCCCACAAATTAATTATCACAAATTAATAATGATAATTGCTTTTTTTTTTTTGTAAGGAGGGAAATGCCCGCAGCTTTTCAGTGCACAGCCTGTATCTCTCTACTTCATTCGCAGGATTAGGATACTGTACATGACTTCATTTTGGTGGGCCCAACATTTTGGGAATTTCGTGAAGTTTGGGTTTTCTGAAAAATTTTGGGATTTGGAATGGTACGGTATGTATTCGTTACCACTGGTTGATATATTAGCAAGATTAATTTTTCGCGATAGTTCTCCAGTCACGAAATTTGCGAAAGTTAGGTCCTCGCGAAAACAATACTGTTCACGGTACTTTCCGGTACTTTTTTTTTCCTCCTTATTCTTTGTACTTTTATTAGTGCTGTCGTTCACCCATGGCCCTTTTCTGCTCCCAGGTACGTGGTGATAGCGAGCGGCTGTGCGAGCTGCCCCAAGCTGCACTGTGAGCGCCCAGGCTGCAGCACGTCCTTCTGCTACCACTGCAAACAGGAGTGGCACCCCAACCAGACGTGCGACGCCGCCAGGGCGCAACGAGCCGCCCGCCCAATCTCCTCCTCCGCCGCCTCCCTGGGCTTCCCCCACGACGGTACCTTGCAGAGTGCGTTGCTCAGCTTCCCGTCGCGGAGGCCGTGCGACGAGTGCCGAGGGGGGGAAGTAGTTCCGTCGCCCTCCGGCGGCGCTGCAGTGCCTGGAACGAGTCTCCGACGGGTGTGCCTACTGCGTCCTAAAAAGCGGTTCCTCCATTTGTCATTCGTTGCCACTTTGAGAACGCTTTCGGTCCATGGGCGGAATAGGACGATAAGAACGCGAGTGGAAGGCGCTTTCCAGGCACCTTAGTGGCACGTCCGCCGCTCCGGAACGGTCGGGCGTGGTGTTTGCCGTCGGTTGCCGGCGGGGCTTTGATGGGCACAAAGAAGCAGCAAAGTGTCGCACCGGTGGTGTGCCTTGTGTAAAAGGAAACTGAAGTTGAAAAGCAATTTAGTAACTTCAATGCATACTGACAAAATGAGTGCGTGTAGTCTTGCATCTGCCTTCTTTTCTCACTTTTTTCTTGTTCTCTGACTCGTTCATTTGCACGGGACCAGTGACCACGTATGATTTATTGCGCTCCACTCCCGTCTTTGCAGCCCTGGGATGGGATCGAGTGCAAATCAAATAGGGCGACTGTTCAATTCGTTCTGAATTATATTTGTGGAAGTAGTGGAATCAGTAGGGGCTACACTGTGCTGGGAGATATCTGTGTGTTGTGCAAGGAAAAAATGTCCTCTCTATTCCCAGCAATGTGGGCATTCTTGTCAAAAGTGTTTTTATTAAATATCTACTTTACAATTCAGTACTTGATGTCAGGTCATCTCCGGGAGCACGATTTATTAGTCGAAGGATTGGTGGGTTGTCAAAACGTTGTGCGATTGTAGACGTTGCAGTTGTTTCACTAGCCTCAAAGGAATCTCTGGGTACAGCCGCTGATATTCTGCCGAGAGCCTGCTACATGGTGGTCTTGTAAAGTGAAACCTGTCATAGCAAACCCTAGTTTTCCTTTACGAGTTCCTGTGGTTTAGCGTTTCTGGTGGCTCGGCCAAGACTGTCGTGTTGAGACGTGTCCTCTTCTGTGTGCCCCCCAGGGGACGACATCAAGCACTGCCCCTGCTGCAAGGTGTTCATCATCAAGATGGACGACGGCTCCTGCAACCACATGACGTGCCGCCTGTGTGGCACAGAGTTCTGCTGGCTCTGCATGAAGGAGATCTCGGACCTACACTACCTCAGGTGCCTTTCCACTTTCACACCTGAGTTGGGAGACTGTACATGCACTACTACTACATGTACTACTAGTGTTTGGCACTGCAGCTTGCTGCAGTGCCAAACACTAGTAGTACATTGCTTGCTTAGTTCTGCTGGGTTGTCACTTGCTTTGAGCCATTGTGATATTTGCATCTCTCACAAGATGTTTTGTGGGCTCTCTGTAGCTGAGATCTCAGTTGCACAGTTAGAGTCGGAAGGGGCGACCATGAAACAATCGTTTAATTCGGCGAACTCGTGCTCGTTATAAGGACTTCAGATTTCTAAAGCAGGAAACAAAACTTGGCTCTTTATTGTGGGCACTTTTGTTTGGAAAAAGGTGCAAGTACAGTAGGCTCGCAATAATTCAAGCTGATACTTTATACTTCCGGCTTATTCAAACAAATTAAAAAATTTGGGCTTGTTTGGCCATGGTTTTAATGTACGTTTAATTCAAATGGCGTTTTCGTATACAGTCGCCAACCGATTGATCGGACGTTTTCTCCAAACTGTCACTCCCCCTATAGTTAATGTATAGCTTTGACCGAAATTTTGGACTTCATAAAACTTGTAAGCTCGATATTTCGGACATCATTTGTGTGATTTCTTCAGTTTACGGCCACAAAACGGCCGCCGTGATAGCACCGCGAGCTTAGTCACTGCCATTTTGATTGTTTTGATTTTACCCTGTAGCCTCAATACCACATCCTACGCAATAACCACCTGTCCTGTCCACTTCTTCGTCTGTCCTCGTCCTAGCGCTATTTGTAATTTAGCAATAAACAAGCTGGGTTGAGGCTATTGACAGGTTTTTCGGTTCCGCTATAGCCAACATGGCTGCCGTCCGCCCATTCTTATGGCCCTTCCAGTTTTTCTCGTGGTCCGTGTTTTTCGAGTGCGACCACTAGAAGAGCGGCCGTCTACCGTTCTTCTGGTCTTTGAGTGCGAAGGTATTTTTGCCGATAGGCTTCGTATTGAAGCGAGCTCCAATCTCCAAATAGTGCCAAATGGCGGCAACTTCAACTTTGCTGTTTGGGCCAACAAAGGCGCCAATAAAGTGCAGCACTGTGATCAAACAGATCAACAAACAAGTAAAAAGTGAACTATATAAAGCAGAAGTTGCACGAGACCTTAAAATTGACATCGAGCAAGTGAAAAGTGGCAAATATGCTTGGAAATTTTATATTTTGACTGAGATGGATTTTTCCGACTGCTTGATTATTTGGACAATTTCAGGGTCTCCTCAGAGTTCGAAAGATCGGTCGGCGACTGTGTTTCATACTTTTTGTTCTCGCAGCCTTGTTGAGCGCGCTTCTTTCTGGGCGCTGGTGCACTGGGGAAAAGCAATACCTGCAGAGCCTGCTACCGCGGGTGTTGCTTCTCTGCGGTGCACTAGTGCTCGGTAAGTGCGCTCAACGGGGCTGAAGTGGGGGACTCGAACAATGAAGTGAGGCACCATGCGGCAGTTTTCATAGCAACTTGCATGAATGTTGTGACGTGGCTGCATGGCATAGACCCACACCAAAGCATCCGAGACAACTTTTTTGCGGGATGAACAAATTCAATTTTGTTTTGAGGTGTCGCATGTCAAGTCTGTATTTGGGCTTAAAAAGATTTGATAAATAAGGTATTTTTAGGTGGTGCAACGATCATAGTCAAACTTCATGCGTGGCTTTAGGGGAAAAAATGCAAAAAAGAAAAATGTCAGGTTGGCGCTGCTACTCACCACGTGGTACACAAACTTGAATGCTTCTTAAAGATGGACACCCAAAGCAGATCCAGCAGATCCGAGTGTGTGTAATATGATATGCGAGTAGCAGTGTCCCCCCCACAGTTTGTTCATTTCCCTCCCGCGCGGAGAAAAGAAAGAAGTTTTTATTTTCTCACTTTTTTTCTTGGAGACCTACCCTACACTCACAACCACCTAAAAACACTTCCGTGAAAAGTTCCATAACATTCAATTCTCTGGCTCATTAACGAAAAAAACATTTTATGCCCGAATCGCGCCCGAAAACATTACGTAGAATCTCACTCGAGGCTTCGGTAGCGTCTCCCGTCTGGGCTCTAGCGCGCCTTCCCAGAGCGGCAGCCTGAACCGTCCCCCGTCTCTCCCCAGTCCCTCTGGTTGCACCTTCTGGGGCAAGAAGCCCTGGAGCCGCAAAAAGAAGATCCTCTGGCAGCTGGGCATGCTTGTGGGGGCCCCCGTGGGGATCGCCCTCATCGCGGGCATCGCGGTGCCCGCCATCGTCATCGGCATCCCGGTTTGGGTAGGCCGCAAGGTGAGCCCCTCTTTTTTCTGGCTCGGACCGTGGCGCTCTCGAGGCCGGTTTACACCGACTGGGTCATTTGGTTCTTCATCCCCCGAAGTGATTAGCGTTTTGAAGCGTACGTCAAGTTTAACTCGAAGTATGACCGCTGTCCGCACACGCCACTCGGAGAAACTAGAGCTCTTGTTATTGTACAAATTAGCTTGCAATCCTTCCATTATAACCCGCCCGCTTTGCTTCGTAAATATTGTGTAGATGGAGAAAAATGTGTTCAAAGTGCTCAAACCTCTACCGTTTATTTAGAATCGGTGGACCGAAAATAATTTATAAAAAAATAACTATGCTGTGTAAACAAATGAAACTTTCTGTGAATACTTCCAGATCTTGATGGATGTAAATGTCATTTTTCAATGTCAACTTGTTTTGCAGAATTAATTTTTTTCTGGGCAGTGCGCCGGCAGATTAGATGAGCTAGTTATGCGGTGATCTCTCCTGAAAGACTGACTCCCGCAGAGTGACTCTAGCAGTGCTCTTCAGACTTTGTGTTGGAAGTTTGCCTTTTTTTTTTTGGTGCGAGTTACTGAGAGTCGGCTGCGTCTAAATTTATTGGTAGCTGCATGCTAAGTAATGCCTCTAAGTGGCTGTACAATGCCCAGCCCTTTTTCCCAATTCTTAAGATTTTTTCTTTGTGTTTACCAGCTGCACTCCAAGTACGACCTGCGTACCACGAGTCGTCTCAAGCGCAACTTCATTGTTTCCGGCGGAGTGGTGGCTTCTTTTCTGGTGTCCCCCATCATTGCCGGTATAGCCGTCGGTGAGTGGTTATTCACTTTAAGGCCCGACATTCTTCAAGGCCTGGCATTCTTCAAGGCCTGGCACTCTTTAAGCCCATTGTTCTCTGAAATCCAATGTTCTGCATTTTAAGCACTACGGAAGGATTCTGTTCAACTATGTCTGTGGAACGGGTCCACTTTTTTTATTCATCATGCACAACCTAAGATTTGTGAAGCATCTGTTGTTGGGACAAAGTATGTGCAAACTTGAAGCTAGGTAACCTTTTATTCAAACTCATTCGTGACGTCTTGTCTGTGAATGGTTATAGTGCAATCCCCGTTGCTGAAATGCAGGAAAGATGTGATCCTCTTTGCATCAAGTGTTGTTCAGATTGTGCTTGTATAAGGATGGGGGTTAGGACATGTTCTAGCTCTATGAACTCTTTGTAGGGAAGGAGTGACGAAAACAGGAAAAAGGACTACAGTCACGCATGATCGTAAAGGATTACTTCTTGCAGTTACGGTATAGTTGTAAATAGCTACTTTTAGAGCAGAGTAGTGGTGATTGCAATTGAGTTGCATTTCCAAAATAATAAACCCCTTTCAGAATTCAGTGCCACCCGGTGGCTCAAAAAGCAGTTCCACTTTGGTGTTCTAATGGTATTCATGAAACTATTTCATGGGGCACTGCTGCTTTCGCACGTCAATGCTAGATGAGGATTAGTTCTTAAATCGCCTCATAATTCTTTCTTGATATATTTCAGTTTCGTTGGGTTCACCATAAGAACTGACCAGTACGAAGCGGCGACCCATAAGCCCTTTGATGAACTTTTTGCCATCGAAAGGCTTTAGAGCCAAACTTGTGGCAGGAGATTGAATGGACCACACTCCAAAATAAGCACTTACGCCGCCGTCGTATCTAATAAGCGCATCTTGTAGTACCGACGTCTCGCCTTGCATAGTATCCTCCGTTCGGTAGCATCTTCAACTTCAAAGGTGCCACCTTTAGTTCGGCACAAATGCCTTACGCCGAGATGATGATGGTAATAAAAGTTGCCAGACTGGCTTTCGAAAAAGGTCCGTTTGCATCGATATGGGTGACAATAGCGACGGGGTTCACCGACTGCCCCACTTGCCCGCAGGCATTGGCGTGCCCATCCTCCTGGCTTACGTCTATGGAGTGGTCCCTGTGTCGCTGTGCCGCTCTGGCGGCTGCGGAGTGACCACCTCCGCCTCGGGAGTCCGCATCGAGTTTGACGAGGACGCCGACCTCGGCATGTCCAGCGGAACGGCGGCCGGTGAGGACGACCTTGCACATTCTGTCTCGACATTGCTTCTGCGCTACTACGCCAAATGTGATGCCACAAGGTACTCTCGGACTGCTGCACCTCGTAACGCCCTCTAGGGAGGCAAATGGAGCTCCCGGTTGGTTGCTTGGGTCGGTTGCATCGGCAGAGCCAGTTGAGTCGAAACGAGCATGTTGGGACAGCCCGACGGTTCGTAAATGTGATGCAGGTTTTATTTTATTTTTTTTTACTGGGCCACAAAGTGTGGTTTTTTTTTTTGCGTTTCTAGACACCTTGCTTTTCGGTGTCACCTTTGGAGACTGCTTTTGCGTACCTTTGGTTTGCGATTCCACCAGCAAGGGGTGTGGATCATAGAGTCGCCGCTTTCCCCGGGAGCAAGCGGGGACAAGACCCTTACGCCACGCCCTCCCGGCGTGTACGGTTCTCCGACTTATCTCTCGTCTCTTTTTTTTTTGCTAATTATGTCTTCCTTAGCATTTTTTCTCCCACCGGGTCAGTTAGCTTCTACATTTTATGATTTTCTCTACCTCTGTGGTGCACCCAAAAAGTTGGGTTTGGCAGAGAATAACCACATGACTCTTGTGCCAGAGAGCCCCTAATCAGTCTACTGGTCGCCTTTTTTGCTACGCTACCCGACCACCTGGCCCGGATGGGCAGTGCACACTCGGGGGCTCCGACCTTGCCCTGCTCTGCTAAGTGTGCCGTTCAACGACTAGTGCGCGCTGCACCCTGCCGGTTGTACTGGGCATTTCGAGTGCTGTTCGGGCGTGAAAAATATTCATATAAATAAGCCAGAGAAAGAGTGCCGTGGAACTTTTCAGGAAGGTGTTTTTAGGTGGGGAGTTGATCATACTCAAACGTTTTGAGGGTAGGTTTTGGTGAAAGAATGCGAGAAAAGAAAAACTTGTTTTTTCCCATGCGTGGGAGCAAAACAAAAGTGAACCATCGGGTTTACGCTGCTATTCGCACATAGCACCGCATGGTACAAAAACTTTAAAGCCTCTTGGAGACGAGCACCCTAGAGCGGATCCGGCAAATCCGAGCGTATATCTGAGTAGCGGCGTCAATCCGACGGCTTGTTTGTTTTCCTACCGCGCGTAGGAAAAAATGCGTTTTGAACAGAGAGTGTGCTTTATGGGTCGGTTTCTGCAAGAAAATAGTCGGGAACGTGCGTCGTAACGAGCGTCGTGAACGAGTGACACGCTAGGAGCGTTACGCTTGTTAAGGGTAAATGTGAAGTTTCTTTACGTAAAGTTCAAACCCCGCCGCGTTGGTGCGGTGGCAGTCGAATACTGGCACAGCAGGTTTGGGATGCAAATAATGAAATTTAAAAAATTAATAAAATAACTAAATAAACAAAAGCTAAAAAAATAAAACAAGTAAAATGAACAATAAAAATATATAAAAATTGGAAAAAAAAAGGTAATAAGATAGAAAAAGCTAGCAGAAACGACACTCTTAATCTGTATTTTTCTTTTCTCTCCTTTTTTTTTCTAGAAACCTAAACACTCACGAAATTCGAGTACCGTATTTACTCGAATCTAACGCGCCCTCGATTGTAATGTGCACCCATTTTTCGAGGTTTGAAAAAAAAAAAAAAAAAGCGTGATAACCTCGATTGTTACGCACACCAGATTTCGTAGGTTGGATACAGAAATGAAACTTTTTTCTCACTTGGAACAACGAAGGTTTATTCCAAGTGCTTCAATCTTGCCGTGAAATGAACGGCGCTGTCTCTCGCTGGCAAGGTCGTCATCACGACAACGGTCTGATGAAGCACCCGTGGGGCGGTATGCATCACTCGTCATCGCTGTCGGACGACTCATTATCGCTGTCAACGGCCCAAAGCATTTCATCTTTGGTGCCGTCCATAGCGTTAGAAATTCCGCACTTCTTGAAGGCCTTGATAACCACGGCAGACGGGATCGTGCACCACGCGCCTTTCGCTCATCCAGCGAAGTCCTGCAGCGACACAAGTTTCTGGAACACTAATCGCACGTGATGCGGCCCGACTTCCATCGCTCTCCGTGCACAATATTACTTTTCTTTTGAATCCAGCATCATGGTGAACGTGGCGTGTCTTTGCAGTGGGAACTTCCATGCTGATACGAACGCAAAAGACACACGAGCTGGCTACGCTCTAAGCGTCTCAGCGAGTAATGGAGCGGCCATTTTGAAATGTCGATGGCGATATGGTAGCGTAGTTTTGGGTCGCACTCGATTCTAGCACGTATGCGATTTTTGGACCTATTTCCCCGGAAAAAAGGTGCGCGTTAGATTCGAGTAAATACAGTAATGATCAGTGCACCAGCTAATAACGCCTTGGCAAAAAGTTTTATGGCACTGTTCACCGACTTATTTGGACAAATCTTTGTACGCCTGAAGAGTGTTTGAGAACACCCGTAGAAGAAACCTTCCCGGTCCTTACGTCATCTGTGCGTTGGCGTCCGGTGGCAGACGGAGCGAGCGTGGACACGACGGGAGGCGTGGGGATCCTGGGGGCCGGCGGGGCGACGGCAAGCATCGGGGAGGCGGCCTCCCTGGGCATGTCGGGCAGCCCCAGCCTCGGCTCGCACCTGGATACGGCTACGGCCAGCAACACGGCCATCGCCGGCCACAGCTTGACCGGGAGCATCACCTCGGCCAGCGCCTCTCACAGGTGACTCGGCAAGGCGTTTAATGTTGGCGTTGCTTTTTTTTGTTTTGATTTTTGTCAGGCATTATTTTGAGTTCCAACAGCTTGGAGTCCATTCTGCGGCATTCATGCAGAATGAATCGCCGCATGTCATATTATTTACACAATGTTTTGCAGCGTAGCGAGCTGCATTAATTTCGCTCGGGCCACCAAGCAGTAAGACATTGGTTGGTAGGAAGACGTAAAATCAACAATTCCAACGCGAAAAAGAGCACGGGGACTTTCACCGATGCCGACATCACATTTCAGTGGTCTGCTCATGCGAGATGTGGCATCTCTTGCCCATCGCACTTGCACGGTGCCGGTGGCGTGTCCGTGCCGCTAGGGGTAGTACTCCGGTTCATTTGTAAACATGAGTTGGTGTATATAGCCCAGTGGCCCATGTATGATGATACCTGATACCGGGTATTTCTACAAAGACTTTCAAACATCCCTAAAAATAAAATACTTGAGGAAGAAAAAAAAAAAAACTTTTCGGGCATTAGCTGACAACCATAGCAGATATTAGACATTGCAGAAAAAACAAGAGAAGCAACACTAATTAACAAAATAATTACCTAGAATTTATTAACTTTTTAATTAGCAAAACTAAACATATGGCATTTATTAGAAACTTGCTGACTGTCATCAAAAACCTGATTTAGAAGTTTTTGATGATGTTTAGCAAATTTTTAATTGAAACTACGGTATGTTTATTTTCACTAATAAAAAAGCTAATAGTTAAATTTTATTTATTATTTTGCTAATTCATGATTTATTTATTCTTTAAATTTTGTTTTAATCCCTAATGTTTATTGTGGCTGTCGGTTTGTGCCCAAAAAAAGTTGATTTTTCTCTCAGACATTCTGTTTTTAGGAATGTTTGAGAGTCTTCGCGGAATCGCCTTGTATAATGAACTGCTTATAACGATCAGTTCCTAGAAAATCAGATCTTTACATTGGTATTACGTAAAAATATACATACACGTAGCAACTGAATGCATTATACGAGGATCATAGGGGCCCCGCTTCTGCATCTGAAGTGTGGGTTTCCTACTTTTCTATGCAGATTTTTACCTATCCAATTGTTTATCTCTTTCTCTAAACACTGATAACTGATAGAGAATTCTTATTGGTAGATATTTTACAACTTGATACACTTTGAGTATTGTTGAGTAACTTGCTACATCTTGAAACTTGATGGTATTATTTCGGGCACTTTTTCGATTGCAGTGATTGGCTTCTCCAGTTTTAATAATATTATTACTATAAGTGGCTTGCTCTGTAATTGCTTTTCGAAAGTATGTGCAGCCTAGTGTTGTTCGGGCACTAGACCAATGGTCCGGAAGAAAATTGAGCAGCTTGAATCTAAAGGCTGGTTCACACACTGCCGACTGCTTACGACCGTGTGCCTTAAAACCACTTCTGATCTCTTCGGCGACACTGGCACTATCTATCAGGTTGAACAATGTTATAAGCAATCATTTCTTGTAGGTACATTTGATCTCAGAAATACCGCAAAACCTTCGCTCTAGTGAAGTGCAGTTCCAGGGCCACCTCATAGACAGATGGTGCCAGTGTGCCGTTGCTTTCTCGTTGTAAGAAATTACAAGAGTTCTGTTCTAAGCAAACACGAGTGTGTGAACGGTTCTTTAGCTTTTTAATTTGCAGGCAGCGCGCAAAAAAAATACAAAGAGCGTCGCTTTCGGGTGGTCCGCGGAAAGGCAAGACTCGCGCTCGTCTGGAACTCTGTTCGACGTTGCATGCAGGCTGGAGGTGCAGGCAGAGGTGTCGTCCAACAAGCGCTTCAGCCTGAGCAGCCACAGCGAGACCGCATCTGCCACGGTGAGCCTGAGCGAGCGCTCAGCGAACATGTCCGGCATGGCCGACGACGCCGCCAGCACCCGGGCCTTGGCAGGCTCCATCGTGGGCTACAGGTGAGTCTCCAGCGGTCTTGCACCTTTGCACCCGCTTCTCCTCTCGCCTCGCTTTGAGAGTGGGAACTGAGAAATCGAGGTTATTCGAGACTCCGGCGACCCTTGGGGGTCACCCCTATCGGGCAAATATGGCGATATAAAACGGGTCGTGCCATGCCGCGTGCCAGCTCGACGCACGACGCTCGAGTTTCGGCGGGCGAGCATTGGATTCGAAATGATTTGCCTCGGTTTTTACTCGCTATGTGTTGGCGTAAGCAAGCTTCCAGAGGCTTGACCCTCTCTGGGGAAGCGATGGAAGGACTGCGGTGCCGACGAATGTTGATGAACGCACAATGTCCGGTTCCCTCATTTCGTCGAGAATGGTGGGCATAGTGACAGCAGCGATTTCGGCACAAGTTTTTGTGAACCTTCATCAATATTCTACCTCTACTACGCATGTAACAGATTGCATGCTTGTTGGCTTTCCTCTTCTGTTACCTCATACCCCTGGAGCTTTCTGCTTGTTTGATGCTGCCCACAAGATAAAATCTTTCAGCTTGCATTCTGGCGAGCATCCAGGTTGTGGATCGTTGCTAAATGTGGCAGAGATTAATTGCACGTTGAAAGTATGGGTTGAACCCACCTGCCTCGAAAGTGGTGTTGTGGACAATTTTTAAGCCGCACCAGAAATATACTGCTTCCCTAGCGTCAGTCACATGCCGGCCTCGCAACTTCGTGCATCGTCGCCTCTTCTCTGGGTTTCTTCGAAAGCCCGCTTGCACAACACCTGCATCCTTCTCGAACGTGCCTCTGTCAAGGTCTCCTTCCTCACCTCCCTTCCCCACCTCCCACTTCATCACACCCTGCACCGGCCTCTCTTTCCTCAGTGGGAGCCAGATCACCCGTGACCCCGATTGCTCGTTTGCAGAGAGGGCACCCTGGCCGCGCCGGTGGAAGTGCACGTGGACCCACTGGAAGAACCGGACTACTGCCGCCACTGCCGCATCACTCACCGACCCTGCTGCCCCAACGCCTTGCCCTCCTCTCAACCGCACCACTGCGAGTGCCTTGACGGTGTGAGCGTCACCAAGGTGCAGATTGAGTGAGCGCGCGGCGGAGGCGCGAGTGTCACGCAAGTGCGACGATACGAGTCGAAAGGGACGAGTGCCATGCAAGCGCCATCCAGAATTGGTGCTGTCGTGCCGTCACTGGCGGAATGTGCGAGTCGGTGTGTCGTGCGGGCAAACGGTTTCTAATGTCTGAACTGCGTTGCCTCGTGTTGAAAGCGACGAAGGATCGCTTCGCTCAAGTCGTGCCCATTGCTGCGGTTTCGTCGTCGTCCGGCGGATTTGAGAGGCTTCCTCTGCCTCTTTCTCTATACATAAATATACATATAAAAATAGCGTTTTCAAGGTGCGCTCTAGAGACTGAAGCGGGACTGCCCCCGTGTCCGAGCGAGAATGTTATACTCGTTTCTACAGGTGGATGCTTATCCCTTGAAAGCGGAGCAAGAACTCTTGTCGTCTCGTACAATAGTGAGTGTGTCTGTGCTTCCAGCTTGGGGGAAGGGGGGGGGGGGGGGGGGGGGGTGAAGGGGGATTGAGCTGGCAACTTATTTATGTTGCCTCCCCCTTGTGGAGTGGACCTAGGCCTTTCTTCGCATGGCAGGAAGCACCACAGTTTAGTCATTTCGAAGCTGATCTTTTCGGTCATCTGTTCAATTGCTTTCGAGTTCCCGATTGGAGCGTTCCTTGTGCAAAGAAGGTGCTGGCTTACCGTAAGCTTTTCCGCTTGCGCGCAGCAATACATCTCGACACTCGCCGGCAGTTCGGCGTGACGTGCACTCGCACAGTCGCTTTCGGCAGTCGGTAAAACGTGTACATCGAAGAGCAATGTGAATACGAGTGTTGCCGTACTGTGGAATCGGAGAAGCTCCCGGGTTATTTTTTTTTCCCCCTGGCTCTCATTAGGCTCTTTGTTAGTGCCAACGCCAACAAGCCACGCATGTCGGTTTCCTGGTTTTCACACCTTTGCACCCCTTCTCAGTGTGAAGCAAAAAAGACTTTGTTCTGCCCTGTTTTTACCTTGTACAGCAACAAGACAACTGCCAGTTTGGATTCTTCGCTAAAAAAAAAATAAATACCTTTGTAATGTACAAAGTCAGTTGGACACTTTGGTGTGTATTTATAACGGATATATAAATAAAAGCCTCTTATTTCCATCAAAACGACGGGCGACTCTGTGGCATCTCTTTGGCGAGCAACAATCTACTGTTTTGACTCTGATGCTGTAGGCACTTTGAGAGATTCAAAGTGACACAGAATGTGTTCTTTTTGCTCTATCCCCTTTATGCAGGGCAGTGGCCTTCAGCGGTGTTTGGCGGAGACATTTGAGTCGATACTGCACGTGTGTGGAGTTACTGCAAATAAAAATTGCAAGAGTACACTTGAGACTGCTTACGTGTAGGAAGGCGAAAACATTATAGTCTCGTGGGAGCAATGTTTTCGAGTTATGTTTCTACATGTATTAATGTTTAGGGCGACGTCCTAGAGATCGACGCTAAGTATGGCGTCTAGGACGACGACGACCTCAAGGATGTTTAGGATGATTTTTAAGACGACCCTAAAGACGACGTCCAAGACGACATAGAGAACGGCGCCTAGAGGATGATGTCTAAAACGACTTCTAGGGCGTCGAGAACGATGCCTGGAGGACACTTGAGGAGGCTGTGGCGTATTTGCATGGGCGGCCCCTCTTGCCTGCAGAGGTCGCCGTAAATGGAGACATGGTCGCCTCACAATCCATTGCACAAAGCGCACGAGAACAGAGGAAGTTCAAAGCACACCTTTTGCACATGGTGCTCTGGCATTGACATCACACTGGTGACATATGACGACGCTTGACGAGATATTTTTATGGCCATCTTTCGGGCACAACGATGCCGCCGCTTCGTTTTTTATGTAATGTGACAAGGGAGGTCATCTTAGAGGCCTAGGACAACTTCTAGGACAACCGCAAGGACGATGCCAACGTAATGGGACAAGTAGAGCCACCCATTGAGCGGCGCGTGCCGCTCAATCATGTTTTTATCTGCTTTTTTGGCGCTTTTTCACTCCATCGGACAGGTAAGGCTTTTGCCGTGAAATGTGCATCCTTGTGGGATGTGTCACTGAACACAAATCGAGCATAATGGGTTTGTATGGATGAATGGTATTGGATGTATCCTTTCTAGCGGATGGTAGCTTGGCTCACCAGATATGTCGCCTACTCTGGCCTATTGTGGACATGTGCAAGCTAAAACTGTGTGCACCACAGACTGAACGTATGGTGCCCTGATCTGCGAAAAAGCTAAACACATTAAATAAGTTTTTTCTTTAATGCGTCGGCATTTTGGTGCATGCAGCAGTTTTTCGTTTGGATTGGACTGAACTAGTTTTGTGAGGGTGCGGCTTGGTTCCCTCCGTGCTGTTTCGCTGCATTCGTTCACTTGTTACGTCCACTTTTCCTCTTATATAAGAGGGAAATTATCTCCTCTCCCACTTACAAGGATGCGCCGCTGTTGGCGTGCACTCCTCTTACGATGGCACTGGGCTGCGAGGAGGTAATGGTGCAGCAATGATGCTGTTTGCACGAAACTGCTGATGCCTGGGAAGGAAGACTGGCTTTTTGGAAACAACAGCGCGCAGACCATAGGCAGCATTTGAAAAAAAGCTGCGGTGGCTGCATCCAAACCATGGACGCCCGGGACCACAGACTGGCTCTCTGAAGACGACAGTATGCAGACCATCCAAGCGAGAAAAAAAAACTGCAAGGTTAGAATTCCCATCCTTCACCGAATCGGAACCCCTGCGCTAATGTCGACATTGTTCGGCAAGAATCAGCGTAACAACAACGACGATTTTGACTTTCTTTTTTTTTTTTTTTATGGAATCTCACATACAAATATTGAGTTTTACAGCAGCTGGATCATGCATCCGCTCCTTTATAAACACCGCATGTAAAAGCTTGAAAAGTTGCATCCGAGACTGAACTTTACATGAAAGGCAAATGTAGAAATTGGAGACTTCAGAATATTTGGATATTTCGGGGGCTTTAGACGCTTTCAGAGTTCTACTCTGACGAGGAGAAAGAAAACATTGGGACACCTTCAAGGTAGCAGCTGTGAAATCTAATGTGGGGCAAGATTATTTTGATATAGCATTACCTGGTATCTGAACTGCCACCTACCATATCTTCTTGGGTGGCTTCAGCAAGTACTATCAGTGGGAAAGTATCTAGCCTTGTATATTGTATAATGGAAAGAATGGCGGTCTACACATCAAGCTGGCAAGGACACTGCAGCGTAAAGAACGTAAATACAAGCATGTCACAATTGTTGGTCATTTGTTTAGACAATTTATATTGTCACGTAAGAATGAGTGTACGGCAGTTCGTTAGGGTTGTGAGAACATTTATTTGCGAAGGGTCTGGGAGGCCTAAACGTGCCCTCACTTCTTGCGTCTCTTGGACCGTTCTCCGTGTTTTTTCTTGACGTGGAAGTTGAGGCGAGCCTTGCGCTGCCTCGCCTTGAGGATCTCGTCCTTGGTTTTGAGCTCCCTCTTGAACTGCTTCCTGGGTCCCTTTTGTTTGGCTCCGCCGCGATGCTTCTTTCCCAGCCGATCTGCACGCAGGGGTGGTAGGTTGTCCACGTTAATTTGAGGAGGCGATGGCGCTATGCTTTTGTCACAATTGTTCGTCTTCTCGAGTTTTTGCTGAGAGAGAACATTGGTTGTGAGAGCAATGTCGAACAGAAAATGCTTGATTTGTCATGATCGGTATACACAGAATGTGTTTTTGTGGCATTCTTCGAGGTTTGCGGTGGTTTGTTTGTTTGGTGTTGTCCAGAGAAAAGGGGGATAGGTGTGGGCCTCCTCTTGGGGGCAAGTCGCTACCCGGCTAGGGGATGGGGCAACCGAGGGCGGTTAAGAGATAGGGTGGAAGCTCGGAGGGGGGTTTGAATTGTTGCTATGGTGGAAAGTTCTAGGTAAGAGCCCTCAAATGGGGGGGACACAGTTGATTCAAGTTTGTGGTGGACATTGCCTTGGGGAATGCTACGTAAAAATAAACAGCGACATCGAGTGGCTGGCAGTTCTGGATAAGCTGACAACCTTAAGGCCTTTTTAATCTCACCTGTCACGGCTCCCAGCCAAAAAAGATTGGCTGGTAGTCTAGTCTTATCATCATTGCTGTTCGTTGGTTGGTGTGCAAGTGTGCATGTCTGTAGCTAATTTCTTTAATCTTGTTCCCAAAACTACAGTGTCTATATTGATTGTTCCACATAAAACCGGCAACTAAGAAACAAACAAACAAGAAAAAAACTAATAGGTGCCGTGGTAGAATTTTGACCTCACAATCAAAGTCGTGGGTGTAATTCCCGTTGGGATGCATTGATTATTTTTTTAATCCTTCTTGTTTTACCTTTTTTTTTTTTTTTTTTTTTTTTTTTTTTTTTTACAGATTCCTTGCTGAAGTATGTGTTATTTTCTAAACGGTTTCCACGGTGTTCCCTTGAAATCTCCTCAGGGATCCCAGCTCTCAAGTGTTAGAAGCAGGGTGTTGGAACGAAATGTTTTTCGTTCCGTTTTCATTTTCGTTCCATACAAAAAAGTTCCGTTCCGTTTCCGCTCCGGAACGAAAAAAATAATGCTCCGTAACGGTTCGTAACGGTTTCTTTCTATAAAAAAAAAAAAAAAATCGCAACAAAAATTAAAAGGAACGTAACGTTTATTTTTACACAAAAACAGATAATTCAGGCGCTCCAGAGGAATCCGCGGAAACGACATTGCTTCTGAGATCATGTTCATTGCCTTGAGACTGAGATCATGATCAAGGCACCGAGCATGATCTCAGAAGCAGCCCGTCATCAAGTGTGCTAGGTGAAAGGCAGGACCTCTGGTCCGATAAAATAAATTTCAGCGCCGAAAAGGCCCTGAAGGCCCATAGGGATGAAGAAGTACACTTTTGCAACAGTCTCAGACTGCCGTATCCGTAGAAAAACAAGATGGACTTCTACAACGCCGGGTCACAAACTTCCCGCGCTTGCCGTGATCTGTTGTCTGTCTGTGTCGTCCGAAGAAAGCATGGAGGGAGAGGGCGCAAGAGCCAAGGAGAGCATTGCGAGCGTGTGGAGGCGTCGCGTCACCGCGCTCTCATGGGTGGGAAGCAATGGCGCCTTGCGTCATGTTTTTTGTTTCTCGTTGTATTTTTTGTCTTTGTTTTTGCTATGCTTGTTCGCCCGAAGTTTAGACGCGGGGGTGATGGCTTGCTTGTCTTCTCTTTAATTATGGTACAAACCAACGGCAGTCTCTTCGCTGCGTGAAACGAATTACTGAAATACCTGATATTTTCCCTTGAACCGAAAACCGATAAGAAAATTTTTCGGTTTCACTCCGGAACAAAATAATAAATAACGTTTCGATTACGTTTCCGTTCCTCCAAAAAATATCGTTTTTTTCGTTTTTCGTTTTTGGTTTCCGTTTTGTTCCGATACCCTGGTTAGAAGCTGCTGCACACATCTTTATGTTTTTAGAAGGGGTCTTAATGGGTGACACTTTCCTGAAGGCTACTTCTGGACCGGCCTATACTTTGTTTTATTTATTTGTTAATACTGCAATCCCTTGATCTGACTTTCGCAGGAGGGTACAGTGGTAAAGAAAATACAACGAACTGGCAAAAAGGACAAAAATGAAATCAAATTGTAGTACACATGAACAAATACGGTACAAAAAGAAGCCACTTCGAATTAGGTGCAAATAATGACAACGATGGCTGCATAACAACTCTCTCAGTGAGGTCATTCCACTTGGTTATTGTTTGTGGAAAAAAGAATACTTTAGGCAATTATTACGCTATTGAAAAGGAGTTATTGTTAGAGCATGCCTTTGTCAAGTAGCATGTCCTGATGAGAAATTGATTAATTTGGACCGGTCTAACCTATGATGCCCATTAAGTAACTGGTACGAAAATTTTAGTTTAGAATGTTGATTTCTTTCAAACAAGGAAACTAAAATAGCTCTGGTTAAAAAAGTTTGGTTATGGAGTCCCGTCCAAAGTTATTATAAATGAAGCGAGCGGCGTTTTTCTGTACTTAATGAACTTTATTAATGTTAATCTTAGTGAAAGGATCCCGAATGATTGCAGCATAATCTAATGTTGGTAGGACTAGTTTTATATGTGAGAAGAGGACTCAAGAAAGGGGGAGAAAGGTCTAACATTCTTAGAAAGAATAACTTCAGCAGAGCATCAGATGCTACGTAATGGATTTGCTTTGTCCAAGTAAGGCTATTAGTAATCCATAATTCAAGGTATTTATATTGTGCGACCTGATAAGGAGTTATTATTAAGGTTGTAAACAAACTTTAAAGGATGTTTTTTGTAAGTAATTCTCATTTTTTTAAACTTAAAGCGAAACTCTGCTTCATTTTTGCTTGTCAGAAAACAGTGCAGCTCTCTTTTTAGTATCTAGAGACCCCGTGACAAATATCAGAATGTAATACCACCTAAAGGATCATTAAGCCGGCCAACAAAGACTAAAATTTTTCGAAGTCACCAAAATCTGCTAATTTAGCGGGCAACGTGCGGCGTAGCCAATGCTGTATTTCCGTTGTGGCTGATGTCTGTGGCACGTGCAGTTTTTTTCTTGGCATTTTCTTTTCCAGGGAGAGATTACCAGACGGCGCTACTAGCGCGCCACGTCTGAGCGAGAGAAGAGGCAAAAGAAAGACGAAAAAGAACGAGTGAGAACAAGAATCACAAGAGGGAGAGGGTGGTACGGGATGTTGCACGCTATGTTTCGCCGACTAGCTGCCTGGGTTCCCACCTACGTAGCCTGCTTCGTCGCCACTTGCGTGCGACATCCCGTACCACCCTTTCCCTCTTCTGGTTTTTCTCGTTTGCCACCACTTCGCCTGTCTTCCCACCCGCTCCTTGCCCTTCCCCGTATATCCGCATCATTTCTGGGTTACCGCAGGTAGATCACGTGACCCCTTGTATCCCACATGGGTGCATATGCAATTGGTGACAAGGGTAAAAAGTTGCCCGGCTGTGCCGAGGTTTCAGTTTCGGTTTGCGATTATGGTAAATAACAAGATCGCACGAAAAATGTTTTGGTTCTCATGAGACAAACAATCTGGGGTTGTTTTGGAGTGCTTTTCACGTTTATAACACCCACTATCTCAATTTCCGAAATTGAGTAGAGTTGCCCTTTAATGGTCATTTGCCAATCTGTGTACTATGTCGCAATATTTTGAAATGTTCTGTTTATCAAAAGTTGATCCGACGCACTACCTACTTTTGAGTAAATTATACAGTCATCATCGTATAATTTGATTTTGACAAGGACCTCTTGTACTATGTCATTAATAAACAGCAAAAAAGGAGACGGCCCAGCACAAACCCCTGGGGAACACCAGAGTTAACAGAAAGTAGCCAGAAGAATGTCACCAAAAACGATGTACTCTTGATGGTTTGAGAGAAGCTGAAACCCATTTCACTAACTGTGTTTCTACATATTTTCTGTAATTTGTATAGTCGTTTCTTACAAGAAACTTTATTGAATGCTTTCGAGAAGTCCATGAAAATAGCATCAATTTGTTTTCTGTTGTTAATTGGTGAGGGAAACTCGTGAACTGTCTCAATTAGTTGAGTACATGTAAAGAAACTTTTTCTAAAGCCATGATGATGCTTAGACAAAACATTATGTTTATCCAGGAATGCTGATAAATGACTACGGTATATATTGTATGTTTAAGTTTACATGCAGTTGAAGTTAATAAAATTGGACAGTAGTTTTCTATGCATTATGGGCTTCCATTCTTATGAAGTGGTTTCACCCTAGCAATTCTCGTTGTCTAAAACCTGGCCCTCGTACAGTGATTTTAAAAGCAAACATATTTTGAGACCCATTCAGCACACCTCAATAAAAATGCATTCAGAATATTGTCGGTTTAACATAAAGTTTCAAAAAGATATTCAATACACCGTGTTCCGTAATTACAATATCAGGCATAGGAGGGTAGTGTGCATCTAAACTTGGCAACGCATCATTGTCTTGCGTAAAAACTGATTTAAAGTGTTTATTAATTGCGTCTGAGCTTGTTTGCTTCGTAGGTTAGATCGCCGTACACCTCGAAAGCATCACACACCATAGAATGTGGAGATACCATATGCCAAAATGTTTCTGGTGAAGTAGATATGAAGTTTGGCAAGAACCCACCAAAATGATCAGTGTTAACTTGGATTTTAAGTTCTAAAGAAAGAATCGAGACTCTTTCATTCAGAATTAAGGACTCATCACTTCTTTTAAGTTTCTTTTTTAATTGCTTCAATTGTCTTTCTGGCTGTAGCAACTTCCTAAAAATCCAAGGTTTTCTCTTTTTTTTTTTTTTTTTACAATTAGTGGCACAAACGTTTGATACATTAATTTACAATACTTTTAAACAAATTCCAAAGGGAGTTCACTTCATTTCACCTTGAGTCCGGATGCAGCCACTGCTGCAAGCTTGTGGGACCCACCAATCAAATGGTGTCAAAAGCACAAGTCACCGGACCTTTCATGTACACGACTGATTCAGCGATGGTGAACACGTACAGAAACATGACAAACACCGTGCTGTTGCACTTTTGACGCCGTTTGATTTGTCCCACCGGCTTGTAGAGAGAGGTGAAACGAAGTATAGTACAGCAAAGGTCCAATTAGCAACAGGTTCTCACGCAAAAGTATGACTAAAGCCCTCCTAAGCAGGAAGGCTGTGGCGCTGGGTTTTCTATGTCTTTCACAACCAGCCAGATTCGGGTGTAGATTGGACACAAGTGCTGCATCAGAATGTTCAACCAATGAGAACGCCAGTCCCAGCCGATCGCCGATGTAGCGCTCCTCTGTCCAATCTCTGCCCTGGTCTCCGGTAGGCGATGCCGAAAATGCAGCATTACGCATTACTGTTGAGGAGGCGTTCAGGACACTGGGAAAGGCTTTTCGGCCAGCCACTAGATGATTTTGCAGGTCGGCCCTAAACAAGGCACTTACAGATAAAAGGATTGTTTCCCTGTTGGTGTACTGATGCGCAAGCTTTTCTTTATCCTTTCTAGTCAGGCATGCCGAAATTGGAGGGTTATTTTTATGTGATGATAACTGCATACCTTTTGGGCGTACACATTAGAAACAGAATGTCGTCTTGAAATGTCCGGTACCAAACAAATGTCGACACAAAACTACGCATAACCCTGGACAGCTACCGCCATCTATGAGCGATGGCGGCAACCAGACAGCCAGTCAGGTTGCCACCGTTGCTCATAGATGGCGGCAACTTTTCCAGCTACCATAGAAAAATGGATAGTTGGGCGAGTTAGTGGGAATTTGTCGTAGGAAACAGCACGCAAAACAGACGAGGACGAAGAAGAAACACACTGGACGGGCGTACAGCTTTGCCGGTCTTCCTCCTTCACCAGAGTGGAAAGGATGAAAGTTTTTTTTTTCTCCCCCTTTTTTTTTTAGACAGCACATTTTGCACTTCCTTGCATAAAATCTCGGCTAAATGTTGCCAGGCTAGTTTTAGACAAACTGAAATGAAAATACGGTTCTTGGAACACGTTGCAACCTAAATATATTCTCGACTGTAGTCCCAAGCACAGTCATCCTGTAATGCGAGATTGACGACTTTTAGAGTTCTGTAACGTCCTAACGACTCGCGACGCAGTCCCTGTAACATGCTTGCGGCCATTTCTTCCCGTCTCTCCCAAAAGGGTCACTCTAAAGTGGAACACCCTAATGCCCAAGAACCACCTGCTCCGACCGCACGGGTTCCCGGTGGGACCCAACGCTCCGACGGAACTGCGCGGGATAATCCTGCAGGGAGCCGTGGAGTGGCCCCAGTACCTGCGTCTCGAACCCTGCCAGCCCGATTTCTCTGGCGTACCCACGTGAACTGGGAATCCTGTTGAGTCTACCAAAAAATCTATGTGGTTGTCTCATTTTACCGCAAACATAAACTATGCATTGCCGAATGCTCATTCTCCGCCCAAATGTAGCGCCGGCAGTCCAAACTGGATGCCAAGGCTTCGGAACTGACCGTTATCTTATTCAAAAGTTCTAAGCGATTTTCTAAAGTTGCAAATGGGAAAATGGCGACCGACGGAGACTTTGAATACGTGGAGCTGAGTGCCGCCAGTTATTGGGAGAGGGCTCCATTTTCGCGTTTAAATTTTCAGAAGATCGCTTATAACTTTTGGATAAAATAAAGGTTCTGAAACATGGGCACCGATTCTGGACTGGTAGTGCTATATCTGGACAAAGATTGAGCGTTTGGCAATTTGTCCTCTAGTTCTGCGGTGAAATGCAGCGGAGAAGCTGTACTTTTGTTGAACAAATTGCTTTGTCTAGATGCGAGGCTGGTGGAAACCGTTTCGCTTTGAGACACGATTATATGTTTAGACCGATTCACAAAGTTCAATGGAAGCCTCTCGTTGCCTGATCAGTTGCGGGAGATATTGTTTGTTTCTTTCGTGGCTTTAAATGAATATTATTGGGTGTTTTGTTTGTTCATAGATCTTGTGAGTGTTAGTCTTAAAAAGAATGTGCAGCAAATTATGAGATTTCCTAAAAGTCTGGGGCGGCTACGGAAGGTATTTAGAGGTCTAGGCATTCAATAAACACAAAAAAGAAAATACAGTGGCTAGGGTTCATTATCTGCCCTAAAACGTGTGAACAATTTTTTAAATGTTGCCTCCTCGTCTCACTCATTTTTTAACTACTCTTTAATTCCTGATTTGTTTGTGTCGGCCAATGTTAATCTTTTGCTGGAGCCAGTGGCGATCTTGGCAGGGGGGGGGGGGGGGGGGGGGGTGTTGCCACCCTGAACTCGCACCTCTTGGCTCGTTTTTTTTCAATGCGAACGCATTAACTGTTTCATGAAGCCAACCAGCATTATCAGCTTTTGAAGTCGCGCCAAATGGCACCTAAAGTCCCCCATTGGCTGGGCTGCGGCGTATTTTCAAGGAACGCCATTCCACAGAGAAGCCCTCTCCATGATGGCGCAGCGGTCCGTCCACCGGTAAAAGGGAGCGTCCTGTTGCAGAGCCAGCAGAGCCCGCCCGGGCAGACTCCGGAGGGGCTGCACGGCCAAACTCAGCGCGGCCGCAGCTTGTAGGAATACGCTACGTATACGAATATTTTCGCATTCTGTCACTTTCTGACAGCGCGCGGCCACTCTCAAGATCCACGCTTTGAGAATGGGCTTCCTTTTGTGCTCGCCGTCGTGTCTTTTCTACTCGCTTCCATCCAACGCGTACGAGATAACCGGGACTGGTGCAAGGTGCCGCTTTGTTAGCCGTTGTGCCGCCCGTCTGCCTCAGCCATCATGACGAGTGATGAAGCTCGCATACTGCAGATAACATTTCGAAGGCACCTTGTGCCAGTACCTGTTATCTGTGGGCGTCGTACGAAAGCGAGCGAAAAAAACATGACTGCGAACATGAAAGGAAGCGCACGCGCAAAGCCAGAGCCTTGAGAGCGGCAACGCACCGTCAAAAGGCGCAGCCAGTCTTTTCGGCTAGCGCTCTTGTGCCCCGCAAACTTTTCCTGCCGACTATACACCAGCCACACCTCGCAGATTATTTCAAAGTTGTGTCATCTCTCTTTCGAGGAGAATGTGAGCTGTTGCTTTAAGGTATTATTGATTTAGGTAGCACCCCCCTCGCTGAAATTAATTTCTGTGATTCAACCACTAAATCCAATGTCTGGGGCCGCAACTGGCTGGAGCAGTAATGTGACAGCATGAATGAGCCACATGTTCAATCTCCACGCACTTCTTTGTAAAGGCGACTCCATATGGTCGCTGGGTAAGGATGACAGTTACAATGTCAGCCAATCACAACTGTCTCTGCCTACATCTTAAAATCAGCCGCTTAGCATTTCCATCAAAGGCACGCGCATAAGAGCATAGCTATAGACAATGCTTTGTTTACGAACAAAGCCCTTTCTAAAGCCACATGCTTGTGCCTCTGCACCTTACAACACTGGTTGGAAGTTGTGCAGTGGATTATAGCTCGGCAGTGCTTATCGGCTCGGCAGTAGTACAACCAGCAGTTCTTGTTCGGCCACTCACCACAGGCAGCCACCTTCTGCTTCCCAAGGCCCCCACTGTCTTCGTCCTCGTCGTCTCTCGCGTCCACCTGTGATTTCCGCTTCCACTGTTTGTAGCTGTACCGGCGGCTGAGGAAGTTGGCTGCAAGACTCAATCAGCGTGCTGTTCGTATTGAACCCATTTTGCACAGGCACTCATCTTTGCCCTAGCTAATTGACAACGCTGTTCTTGGGAAACATTTGTCCCCGATATAAAGTGTTCAATGTAGGAAAGGCAGGCTGTTTTAGTTCTGCAAACGTTAAAGGTTGACTACAAATATTGTTATCATAGTTACTGGACATTATAACAGAAGTTTCACATTAAACGTGCAACAAGTAATCTTTCTTGCTCCTGGGTCGGAGCAAGGTAAAAATGGGGTCCAAGGAAAAGGATACACGTCCGACTTGTAGGAAGCAGGAATCCATGCCCCGCTCTCGGTGCGAATCTTCTTTTTCTTGGGGTCGTCATTTCCCTCTCGCACAAACCTCTTCTTCTTGCGATCCCTATGCGCGATTTAAGAGTGCAGTTGGATAAAAAGAAAACTTGGCAGCGTTCTCGAGCGGGAAGTACAGCTTGCATCTACTCACCACTTCATGGTGCTTTTTTGTTTCTGTAGCATTTTTTCATCATCTGCAGTCAAATCTAGCACAGCTTGAGAAGCCTGCTGCTCAAACGTCTTCTCGAGTTCTAGCCTGAAAGGTAAAGTGTAGATCAAGTGTGTGCCAGCAAAATTTAATTCCCCATGTCAATTTGAACCGGCCTAAAAGCTACACAAGACTACTTCCAGTAGCGACTATTGTTGGCGGTAAACCTTATTCATTTTGTTGGCTTCTTTTTAATGCCCTTATCTCAATATTATGCTCCCTTTTCTCCGACAGTTAGGAAAATGGGACGACGCCAAGTTGTGAAAACATTGACACTTTTTATTCGATCTGCAGCCAGGAAGACGAAGCAAAAGAGGGTGTCATGACGAACCCACAACTTTTATTCCCGAGCGTAAAGAGCCAAAATCCCCGTGTCCGATAGCATGCGCTTATCTACATCTTGGTTGATGCACATGGGCGCCATCTCTTGGGCATCTAGAAAACTATATGAGGGTGGCGACCCCTACAGCTCCTTTCAGGAAATTAGAATTTTGATGATTTGCATTTAATTACCAGCCTTTACTGATTTGCCTTGTATTCATGTTCACAAACAAGTTCTTGTCATCAATACTAGGCTGCACCTGCTATAATGTTTTGGCACTGCCGGGTTGTTTTGGTAAATAAATAAATAAACTGCCAGCATTTGCACTCCTTTCTGTGATGAGTAAAAAATAGTTAACTTAAGGCCCGCTTCAGACAGAGCAATTTCACCCAGCAACTTGACGTCGCAACACGACCGCCCGAGTTCACACGCAGCAACCGAATTGCTCCGACTTGTTATCATCATCATTAAAATTTATTTTTCTTTCACTATTCAGATGCCCAGCTACGTGCTAAAAACGTGTTCTTATATCTTTGAACGGCGTTGAGAATACTAATTCATTTTTCTGAAACTGTTTATTTCCAAAAACGATCCATTTCAAACCAGGACTAAGTCTTTAGCTGTCATCACCACCACCACGGGGGTGTCACGTGAAAATACAGTCTAAGCTCGTTACAACAGACCTGGTTACAACAGACATTTGGATATAACATACCGACCTGTGAAGTTTCGTTGGTTTTCCTCTATGTACTACTGACTCAACTTTATATCTGCATACAACATACTCCTTTTACAACAGACCAAAATCTTGGGTCAAAATTAAGGTCTGTTATAACGAGCTTAGACTGTATTGCGTCTCTGATTGGCTGCGGCCGCTTCAACCGTCTTCGAATTGCTTCGAGTTGCCCACTTGTTCGAGCCGGACCCGATCTCAGCAATTCGCGTCGATCTAGGGAAAGCTAGGGAACAACCTGCCAGCAACCTCAAAATTGCTGGAAAAGTTGCCCCGTCTAAAGCGGGTTTAAGGGGTGTAACGCAACATGTCTCGCTTTTCTCGTAGACAGCCCGGCAATTGAGGACGGTTGAACAGGGGACAAACTTACCCCTTTTCAGAGTGGAAGTCCGAGGAGAAGTGGGGGATGTAAAACTCCTCATCTTTGAAAGAGTCTGGCTTTGCCTTTTTCTTTTTCTCCGGCGAAGCTTCGGAACCAGAGTTTTCGCCCCGCTTTTTCCGCTTTTGGCTCTTGCGACTGCCGATGACCGTCGCGAAGGCACTCTGCGAGTACGGCGGATAAAAAGACAGGCAACGTTGCATACCGCACATTTCTCGAAGCACCTTTCTGAAAACGACATACCGCCCCAGGCAAACAAGCACCGGAACCTGGCAGCGCATTCGTCTCGCTCGTTACTGCCAACAGGTGCCAACGGCGAGAACCATCTGCCCGGGAAGTCCCTTATATTCCTCCCGAGCAGTCGCATACATATGTTACATAGCGCTAACCACTAGCACAAGAATGAGTAATGAATGCTGTTCACACGTTCTGTGCCCCATTTCACTTTAAGTCCTACTGCAACCGACTGTACGAGCCGATAGAGCCAATCAAGTGGCGCAAAAAGAGCACACCGCCATGACACTTGCTGTCTTGGTGCGTCTGCCATCACCGACTACACCATTCGCGCACAGTAAATGTGCTACGATCCTGCACTTTTTCCGCATTTTTTTTGCTCACTACGGCACATAGCGTGGCCAAGTCTCCCAACTGCCACTGAAACAGTTGAGGGCTAACCGATGCAGGTGGGCAAACCGAGGTTCGTAGTACAGACCTCGATGTCTTCCTCTTCCGCCATGACGGCTTCTTGGCTGCCTTCCGTCTTTGGTGCGGGGCCGGTGTTCTCTTGGGACTTGGATGCCGCTTGGGACGAGATGCGCTCGATGAGTTTGTCGTGTTTCTGCCGCTTCTTCTTCATCACGGAGAAGGCATCGCTCTTCCCGGTGTTCCCAATCTCGAAGATGGTCTGCGGAGAAAGATTTGGTCCCGCCGAGTAAATCGAGACGCCACGCCGTCCGTTTGGTCCTCCATGTCGCTCTTTCACCGTCGTGAACCAGGACACTTTCATGTTTTTTCTTTGCCGGGGAATTCGACTGAATAGAGGAACAAGCAAATCTGGTGCAATCGAGTATTTGATAAGGAATTCATAATGGTCTTCGGCTAGCAGTATGGGCATTGAACCATTAAAGTTTGCGGCTTTTTGCCAGCTTGGTCTTTGTTATCATACAATGGCACCCCTGCTTCGAACTCGCTAAGAGGCAAATTCATGTCACTGATGTCGACGCTAATAAAGCCAAATGAGTCACGAAGTTTATGTGGCGCTTTCCAGTTAAGGTTCCCACGGCACATTACATCATATTGGTGTGTGCATAGTGTATTTTGAGTTGAAAGCGAACAGCGGTTTTGGCCGAATGTTTTTTAATCAAATAGTTTCCCCAAACCTTCCACTACTGCAGTATGCACAAACGAAAACCAGCTGAACTAGTGAAGGCTGTTGCTAAGCTTCCACTTGTCCATTTCTAAGAGAAGTCCATTTTAATCTGACTGTATTTGTTGAGTGTGGCATCAGAAAGTCCAATGCCTATATTGGGAGGGCAAGTAAATGATGCATTGGGCATAAAATTAAGCCTACAGAGGTGTTTAGCTATACATAATCAAGAGGATTTATAAATATCCTTGCTATATGTAAATATATTTTCTTCAATCACATATGGTTATTTCAGACTGTCAG
Source organism: Ixodes scapularis (assembly GCF_016920785.2). NCBI lineage: Eukaryota > Metazoa > Arthropoda > Arachnida > Ixodida > Ixodidae > Ixodes > Ixodes scapularis. The sequence continues at coordinate 5,210,606 of NW_024609882.1, read as the reverse complement.
GACATTTCTGCTTAACATAGGTACATTCATGCATGCCAGTCTAATTTTTGAAAATTTTACTGCAACATTCATGAAGTTTCCGTTTCTTTCTAAATACACAAGGCATGTGCACCATCCCGCTTTGGGAACGAGCTTTCCTCTTTAGCACGTGGCTGCAATATTTGTACTTTTCAAAGTGTTAATCGTGGCGGGTTAGCTCCAATGAGTGCACTTCTTTCCAAGCACCGGTGGACTGCAGAGAGCCCAGATTCTTGAAAGTGAGCTCCGTAAGTATTGCTTACCCGCAGTGCACAGGTGCTTGGTAAGAAGTGTGTTCAACAGGGGTAATCTGCTGCAATCAACATTTAAAAAAATATAAATATTGCAGTTCCTCTCGAAGCGAATATCGAATGGCACATTATTCAAAACTACTATTCAACAGTTCACGCAACACTACATCACATAGTAGTAGTGATATTGGGTAACTTGTTTGGACCTACACTTAGAGTGGATCTGATCACCACCCTTAAGTTTGATAAGCAATGATTTCAGTGTCTGCTTGCAGTACAACAAATCAAATTACATGCGTCGAAATTTCCACCTACTTGCAGGAACTTAACCCGAAAGTGAGTGTAAAAGTTAATTGCTCTGGTTCCAGACAAGGTATCAGTTGAACATTAGTTGTGGACAAAATGGAGCTGGCACTGTGTGTCTCACGCTACTCTGGAAAGAGTGCAAAAGAGGAACTTACGCTCGGTGGCTTGAACCTCTTCATCCCCTGCAACAGGCTGGCCCTCACATCTTCATCCGCAGATTTGGCTAAGATAGGATAAAGGAGGGATGAACAATCAAGACAGCAGTCTTCCGAAAGATACCCGGAATCGTCAGAAGGGACGCAGCAATGCCTCACCTCTGAACACAGGATGAGGGGCGATGTCCTCTTTGAGAAACTGCTTCATGCGCTTGGCTGACTCGCTCGAAGGTGGCGGGCGCGACTTGAGGTACTGGATCATGGCGTTGCTGCACACCCGCTCCATGTTTTGCTGCAGTGCCATACAAAGCAAACTAGAGCTTTGCTGTTTTGTTGAGCTTTTAGGCATCCTCGGCATCAAACCTCCAGTGCAGATGGCAACATGTCAACAAAGTTCTTTCTCCCAGGTTAGTAGTGGTGAGGCCACCAAGTATTTATGTGGTCCCAAACCTCCCTATTTTCTCACTAACACTTAATAATTTTCAAATTTTAACGGGCATGAAATGAAACCTTTGAAAGGAACTTCAAACCCCCCTCCCTCTTTGAACAGTTCTCCATGGAAATCCGATGAGAACGAAGCCAATAAGGTTGACGGCGAGGAGCAATGATAAATTAATCCACTAGTAGGTTACCCTACATTACACCGATTATATTCCAAAATTACGCTGGCTGAAATTACGGAGAGTGGTAGCAAACAGGCCTAGCCAGCTTGAGTATGACTAATACAGAAGAAAATTTTACAATTCACAAATACAACAGTGCGTGCAACAATCAAAAATTCCACTGTCAGTCCAAGCAGGTGCTGCAGAACAAATAATAAAAATGGCCCCCATGAGGGCATTGAGAACAGTGAAAAAACAGAACTTCCGAATGCTCGATGCACCTGCTTTAGTTGGAACATCCTTTAGTCAAAAGTTTGGTGTTGATTGGACAAACTGCTCACCAGGTCAGAGTTCTGTTCGTGGAGCACGCGGAGCATCTCCGCTTCCTCATCGATCACCATCTGTGGTACTTTTCCGCACAGTCCACTTTCTGAAAGACGAGAATGGTGACACCAAAGGTTAAACCAAACACAAATTGTTTCACAAGATAATATATTTGAACTTCAACTAGAGAGCTTCGCACAGTGTTGTGGGAAACGCGCATGACTGCAGGGCTTTGGGAGCTGCTTGCCTCACGCAAACGCTTGGGTATGTGAAGTATCCAGTAGAGCTGCGCATTTGCATTCCTGTTTCTGATGGCTTTGGACACGGCAGAGTATACTAGTCAAGTTTTCGCGCTAAAAAATAAATCGCGACTGCTTTGGCTAGAATTAAAGCAACACATCTATAGTCTGTTTCAGGTTAAAAGCTAGACAAGCCCCCCCCCCCCCCCCCCTTTTCCCAGAAAGCTCCCTGCTCGCCATAATTGGTAAAGGTTCCCTCCTCTCCAGCGTTCGCTCTGCTAAAGTGGAAAGAGGGAGGGGCCTTATGGGAGGAGCCAGTCCCACTATTTGAAACCTGCAACAGACTGCAGTGCGATTCCGCCAAGTTAGTAACCCGGCGAGTCTGCTCGATACTAACGGCACCGACATGCGTTTTCCGTTGACCAATGGACGACTCGCACCCACCCGGCGCTTGGGAGGCTGCACTTGTGAACTGCATCGGCCGTCCCAGGAAGAGATGCAGGTCCAGGAGGTAAGGTGCTTCGTCGGGGGCCACCAGCGAATAGGCCGTGCCACTCCGACCCGCACGCGCCACTCGGCCTGGGAGTAGAGCACGCACAGGTACCGGTTGCAGCAGCAGTGGTCACAAATACCGCTTAAGGCGGATGCCAATCACTGTTGCCGGAATAATTCGTTTTCATTGGGGGCACTCTTTTGCGAGTGACTTTCGGGGGCTGCTCCCACAGACACTTACCGACGCGGTGGACGAAGAGCTTGGCCTTGGGAGGGAAGCTGTGGTTGATGACGTTGTCCAGGAGCGGGATGTCGATTCCCCGGGCAGCCACGTCCGTGACGAGCATCACAGGAACCTGGCGCGCCCGAAACTTGGAGACGTTAATCTTGCGGGCCGCCTGGTCTAGGCTGCTGTACACTTGCGTGCAGGGGACGTCCGCCCTCTCGAGGATCTGTGAGAGCGAGTAGAGTTGCCTGCTGGGCTACACGATCGACACTTAACGGGGCTTGCCCCTTGCACAGACACTCCTAAGCTACCACCACTGTCACCCTCTGCATACCTTAGTACTACATTCTGCATTTCATTTTAAAAGAAAGTGATACTGTAAACAACATAATTTTCGCAAGGACCTTTTTTGCGAATTTTGCGGCTTGAAAAATATGGCTAAAATTAGTCTTGCGAATATAACACTCTACGGTAACGAATACATAGCATATCACTCTAGATTGCAAAATATTCCCGAAATCCACAATTCCAAATATTTGCGAAATATTGATCCTGTGAAAATAAAGCCGTTTACAGTATGCTACTAGAACCAGTACAGCAGATGGAACAAGTACCTGGGACCAGTATAGCAGATAGGGACTGAGTACCTAGGACAAGTACAGTGGAGAGAGACAAAGTTCTTATGACCATAGAGTCACCAAATGAGCTATGCTTAGAGTATCGACACTCTGTTCCCCAACATTGTTGTGGGTACCGCTATCTTGGTGCTTAGTACAGGGTAGATGTAACTGCCAATCACCATTATTGAAAAGTGACTTTTATAGCATTATATTCGGCGTTAGGAAGCTCATGTAATATTGCTTTGCTCTGTTGCAAACCTTTGTGCAGGACGGAAAAGCCTTTCCTGTGATTTCAGGTAACGCTCCAGATAACTGGCAACCATGATTTTAAGCACCAAGATGGGTAAGTGTCGTTACTCTGAAGCATAGCATACTTAGTGGCTCTATGACCAGCACAGCAGATAGGGATGAGGTACCTAGGTCCTGCATAGCAGGTAGGGATAAAGTACCTTGTACCAATAAAACAAATAGGGATAAAATACCTATCATCAGTACAACAGATAGGGTAAAGTACCCAGGACCAGTACAGCAAATAGGAACTAAGTATCTAGGAGATGGGAATGAAAGGTAGGTACAGGAGACTGGGAAGGGTGGGGTGGAGGAATGGGAATACACCAGACAGAAAAAAAAGTAGCAAGTTTTCGACTAGTTAGGGCAAAAGAACCTACGTCTCTCAGGTACTCCGCGTGGTGGCGTGTGGCCACAAAGACGAGGGTGAGCTCGTCAGGTTTGACGACGTGCTTGAGCAGGTGCAGCAAAATTGCCGCCTTGTCATTCGTTCTGCACATCAGGTACACCGTCTGCAATAAGAACAGCCACTTTGCACTTTCCCCATCTCCAGGGGGAGCGACAAAACTCTTTAGTTGTGAAAGGAGGGTATAAGGGCAAATGGAGAAAACAAATTATGTTCTAGTAATGGCATTAAATTTATAATTTGTGCTCGATAATGGCTCTTACACCACACGACTGAATGCTATGTATAACCGAATACCGCCTTCATCTTTGATATCTTACAAGATTAATAGTCTCGCAGATGAACCCGAGGTCAATGACCATCAGGCAATACAATATTCAAGATTTGACATATACACTTCAAATTGAGTGGCTCAAATAAGCCTGTGGATATAAACTAAGATGTGGTTGCATGCAATATTTCCTTTGTGTTTAGGTGTAAGTTGCTGCAATCCAAGCACTTTAGTGTGGCCAGGATTGGAAAAAGATAAAAAGGAATCGGAACAGCCCTGCCATGCGCTCAACCTCAGTGTGGCAAGATTTTGCTCGAACACCAATTCTTAACACTGAAACTCATACTAGCTGCACCCATACATCACTACGATGCCTACAGCGAGTAAGCTTCGAGCAAGTGGGGCTATACCTTGAGGAGGTCGCTGAGCTGAGACTCGACATCGAGGCGAACTAGAACCGGCTCGTTGAGACCGGCACGTGCAAAGTCGACCAGCATACGCGGCAGTGTGGCTGAGAAAAGTAGCGTCTGCCGATTCTCAGGAAGCCGATGAAGGATTTCGTTCAGCTGCTCCTGGAAACCCATTTCAAAAAGCCTGCCAAGGTAAAGCAAAGGAGAAAAATGAAAGTCGTTCACAACTCCCTGTAACACCGAATTAGAGTGCAGCTCTTGAGGAGGAGGAGGGAAGGGTACTGAGGGGAGGGTATACCTCTCCTTTCTCCTCCTCACCCTGCCTGCTGCTCCTCCCTCCGAGCGGCGTCGGCGTAATCTTGAGGTCACGTGACCCTTGTGATGCCACGTGACCCTCGTGATGCCACTTGACCCTCGTGACCTCACGGGGGTCAACGTGATGTCACCGGGGTCACGTGACCTCACGCTTACGCCGGCGCCACTCAAGCTGGAAATGGGCGCCTAAGAGCTGCGCTCTAAAATGATTAGTTGGTCATAAATGCCTATATGTTCAATGGAGAGAAACCTTTATGAATGTTTCAAAAGTCTTCCACAATCTAAATGGCTTTCTGGTTATTAAGTATGAAAATTCATTAGTAATTTAGACTAGCAAGGTTGCCAAGCAAGAACCCCCTTTTTGAGCACACTAACAGGTGATGTAGGTTCTCAAAGGTTGTTCGTTTGAAATTTTGCCAACAGGATTAGTTTTACCGAAAAAAGAGGCTTATTTAGGCTTCTGCTATATTGTTTGCACCAGTTTTATTCAAATTAATCATACCAACTCATAAAAGTTGCTTGAGAGGGTTCTCTCAACCAATCTTTGTGAAAATCTTTGCTAAACCTTTATTACCAATGGTGATATCTGTTTCCAAATCTAAATTTAGTACTTCCCCCACGCCTAGCCACCTTGTTGACCTGAGAATGATAAAAGCATGAGGTCGCAAAAAGATCCACAGATTTGAGATCTTCTCAAAATAAAATTTTATTATTTGCCCACTGTATTTTTTAGTTTCTTTCCACTTATGTATGTCGTATATTGCGTGTTACATTGTATTATGGTTCAAATATGTCCATTCATCTGTGTAGTCCAATTATGTTCACCCCCTAATTTGTTTCTCCCCCTTACTATTTGCTTTTAAACAGCACCAACTAATGCACAATCTTCAAACGTTTGTAACCACCCCACTAAAAGTTGCAAACAGAACTGGAGTACTACTAAATAAATAAATAAAAAATGACACGACTTACCGGTCAGCTTCGTCAAAGACAACATACTTGATGGAGCTCAGCTTGAGGTCCATCTCCATGACGATGTGAAGAAACCGGCCAGGCGTAGCAATCAGAACATCCGGATTCTCGTGGATGGCCTCAAACTGATCCTCCATGTTGTCTCCGCCCAGGATCACCGTAGACTTGAGGTCCGTGAACTTGCCCAGCTGCATTCAGGAACGCCATGTGGCCTAGCTGCCATGAGCACGGAAACGAACAACATAACAAGCCCGGCTTTAAGGGAGCACTAAAGTGGATTTTGAGTTTGTCTTTCTTTATGGCATAAACTCATCCTATGTCCTATCAGAAAACGAGAAAAATACTATGACACATAGCCTTTTTCTTCATTAAATACACGACCAAACGCTAGATCAAGCCCCTTTTCTGACATATACCTCAGAAAAGGGGCATGTCGAGATGTTTGGCTGCGTTTGAATAAGAAAAAAAAGGTCACGCGTGATTGTAATATTGCATTTGTAAGATCCTTGGCACCACTTCAGGCTGGGCAACTTTCCCAGCAATTTTGGGGTTGCTCTCTAGCTTTCCCTAGATTGATACGAATTGCTGAGATCGGGTCCGACTCAAAACGGACGAGCAACTCGGACAACTCGGAGATGTTTGAAGCAGCAGCAGCCGAACAGGAACACAATATTTTTATGTGACGCCCTTGTGGGCGTCACATGATGACAACTAGGACAACTAAACACTTGGTTCTGGTTTGAAATGGATCTGTTTGGGGGAATAAACTGTTTCAGACAGATGAGTTAGTATTATCAATGCCGTTTGAAGATATAAAAACATGTTTATAGCGCGTAACTGTGAGTCTAAACAGTGCAAGAAAAATCAAATTGAATGATGATGATGGCAAGTCGGAGCAATTTGGTTGCTGCATGTGAACGTGGGCAGCCCATGTTGCTGGTGTTGCGAAGTCAAGTTGCTGGGTGAAATTGCACCATCTCAAACAGGCCTTAGGGCACACAGATTAAGTTGGAATTATGAAAAAGTGATCTCAAAATCTACTTTAGTGCCCCTTTAAAGACCGGCGACCAGTTTGTGCTTTTCACTTTTTCTTCCCTTCCTCCTCTCCCTCTTCTACCCTGTCCAGTATTGCCTGTTTCCTCCTCCCCCATGGTGAGGAGGATCTTCTGCCTTGCAGAATCTTGAATCTGGTCGTCGGCCTTTAACGCCTAGGGAACATCCCTCTGCCCAACTGGAGACGAAGCGGGCAAAAGGCCACCAATGCTCCGAATTTCTGGTTCTCACTCAAGGCCACCCCATGACCAGCCAAAAACCAAAGGCAAAGATCATCCATAACATCAACCCCTCGCCCACAAGCTCCACTTGAACCATTGTCATTATTTTTATTACAGCGACAGCTGCTAGTGGGAACCTTGCCATGGAATTGCATTGTCGTCCTTCGTTAAAACTCCCGGCGCCTCGAGCTAATCCCACTGTGCAGGTGCATGTGCAACACCATCCGAGCAGACAAACTTGCACACCATATGGTTTGACCTCAGAAAGTTTTTAGTGAGTTCGAAGAAAGAGATTTTCAGTTACGGCGCACTCAGGAGGCTCATCATAGATGTAGTGCAGATCAGGCATGGGAGCATAATATAAAGCAGTTGAGAAAACTGCATGAAAATCCTCAGAACTGTGCTCAGGACAAGGCACACAAACGCCACTGACGCCACATTGATGAATAGAGAGCAAAAATAAATATCAATATCACCGCGAGTACCTCCGAACTCAACCGCATGATGATCGAGCATACCTCTTTCGCGAACTTGTGCGTCTGCAGGGCCAGCTCTCTGGTAGGCGACAACACCAGGGCCCTTGCACCCGCCTGCAGGGAGCGGGCCTTCAGCTTGTCCAGGATGGGCACCAGGAAGGCAGCCGTCTTGCCACTCCCAGTCCTGGCCATGGCCACCACGTCCCGGCCTTCCAGGATCACAGGGATCGTCTGCATCCATCAATCGATTAGGCTTCGACAAAGATCGCTCAGACTAGTGGTTTGGTTGTCGCACCCTCCACTTCGGTTGTCGCACCCTGCACTTTGCTCGGTTGTCGCACCCTCCACTTACGGCCACCCTAAAGGTACGGCCACCCTAAAGGAACTGTTCCTATAGCCTGAGGGCAGTGAACAGGAAGTGTATAGGTCGGCTGCTAGTCAGCACAGCTAGTGGTCAGAGCGAGGCAAAATTGGGAAAGCCACGCTACCAGATTATTAGGCACAAGTGCTGCGTCACAGTTCGACGGTCACTCGGATGCTGGAGCTCAAGATCGCGTCCAAAGATTGCGACCGCCGGCTATCTTGAAGTTGCAAAGATTTCTTATAAGATTGCGCTACTTGTCGAACCAAACTTCTCTGTCCGGACGGTATGGGTCCAAGGCGATTCCTTTGTACTTCCACTGCGGATGAGGACCAGGGATCCATACTACTAGTACAGAATGCGAGGAGTGTCGCAAGCATGAGCCCTTATATTTGGAAGCTGATTCTATTACAAGGGCCAGCAGATGAGATCAGTACTTGCAAGTTTTGACCTCGTAGCCTCCGTTCTGCTCCAAGCTTCAGTTTGTTGCAACGCAAGATCTGAGGTAGGGGCCCTGCCCACAGAACAAGCGACAATGCTCCACTCAATGCCCAATGCAATGAGGCGAAGCATTGTTTCCGAGGGTGCCATGCTCCTTTCATTTCAGCATGTCACAGAGATGCGCTTGTAATGATTGGTGCCAATTCTTTCTAGATGAGGGCAGAGCCTCTCCTGCAGTTCTTACGTCGCGACAGCCTCTATATAGAAAAATGAAGCATAGTTCTGCGGTGTACTAAATGATTGAGTCCCATGGCTAATCAAATATTTGCTTGTGATGGCCTCATTACAAGGTGTCCTGTTTTCAGGTAAGATGCCTATCCCTGTTGTGCTTGCTTCATTGTGTGTGTGTATGTGTATTTCAAAGCTAGAAAGGTATGGTGGGTCAGTTCTGCTGGCCCACCTGTTCAAACAAACAAAACAGATTAGTCGTTAGTTGTTTATACAGCAGGAGTTTAGTCTGCCAGAACATGGCGACATTGCCATAGGCGTAGACTACAGGGGGCATCGGGGCTCGTGCCCCCCCCCCTCCCCCCCCGGGTCCGGGCCATGATCCTTATTGAGACGCTGTTAACGTGCCATGTAACGAGTTTCTAGTAGTGGCATGTAAACAAAATAATGCCCACGTTGCCTTTATTGACAAAATTCATGAAAAATGGAATCCCACCGTGCTTTCGAAAGAGAGGGGGGGGGAGTGCTTTTCCGCTCGCGCAGAAAAGCCGCCCCCCGCCCTGCCCCTGCCCGCCGCCGCCCCGCCGCCCGCCCCTCCCCTCCCTTCCCCTCCTCCCCTCCCTCCCTCCCTCCCTCCCTCCCCCCCCCCCCCCCCCCCCCCCCCCCGGAAAATGAAAAGTCTACGCCGCTGTACGTTGCTACCCACTGTACGATAAGAAATTTGGTCAGGGCAGTACGACGGCTAGCCTGGGGTTTTTAACGCATACCACGCAGTAGTTATACACGACCGCACGCCGGTCGATGCTCATCCAGATCAAAATGGGCAGGGGTGGAGATTGGACCCGGGATCCCTGGGTCTTGGCGCGAGCTTTCATTTCACGTGCTCCGAGCTGCTGTGCGCTAGCCCACTCGGCCACCGATCCCCCTCCGCACCTGTTCACATGGCCCCACTTTTCCGTAAAGCGCGCACGTCCTCTATGCTGATTTGTTTTTCTAAGTGCAATAAAGCAAGAGGCTTGGCGTGTTTGGCACGTGTGTTTGCCTGCTTGCCGAAGTGGCAATAATACAAATAATAATAATACTTTATTCGTACTGTGAAGGGGCTGATCCAACACACAGGGTCGCAAAAAACAGTGATGCCCATACCACAGAGGCTTGCAGTCCCAACCCGGGGCCCATTATTGCACATACACGTGGTTATCCAGTAATAGGATGTCACCACGCGTTCCTTCTTATACTCCATTCACCCTTAGTAATGTCATGCTCTGAAACTTGACATTCTATCAACGCAAGTGAGAGCTAGCCCGCACTCCTGGCTTCAAGACATGCCATTTCTTGTGCGAGCGATCGTTCTGTGGAAGAACGCTTCAAAGCAGCAACCTCGAGCTCTCGTGCTTGTGGCTTGACTGCAGTCTCAGTTTTAGGGTGAACGGAGTGTAAAAGGGTTTAATCGTATTCATGCATCGTGCCCCTTTGCGAGCGAACACTGGTACGTCTAGCCATGTATGGCAAGATTTAAGGCGCCTCCGTTTAATTTACGGTAAAGGTTTAAGGAAAATCGAGCTTGCCTTCCGCTGGATCGGTGTGGGAATCTGGTAGCCCCCGTTTCAAGACGCCTTTTAGAATGGGAGGACTCAAACCTGCAAGTTGAGCAGAAGTCAGCAAGTTCCAATTGACTCGATCGGCTCGCTCATTACCCATTGACTGAAATCCACCGGACTTTTTCTTGCCGACAGTCGCTGCGTCTTGCCGCATGCTGTCAAAGTCCTTTCTCTCGGCCTCGTCCACATAGATGCTGTCGAAGCCGTCTTGATCGGCGTTAGTGTCATCCTGTGGGTTGCAAAATACGAGGGGCTGATATTCGCGCACGGATGTCATCCTGGTTTAAACTCGTCGATTTTGTCAAAACTCACATCGTCGGAGTGGTCCTTCTTTCGCTGGCGCGGTCCCCGCTTCTTTCTGGAAGTAAACTTTTTTTTCGACTTCATGCCAAGCCCGAAGATCAATGCAAACCAATGCAACTGTTTTAAAGTTTCCACCCGTTTCACAGTTTTAACATGTGCCGCACGTGTAATGTGTTATGTGACGAAGTGCATGGCTGCGTTCGAAACATACGGATATTCGAGTCCCCAAGTCAAAGTAGACGTGGATGTCTTAAATTTGAAGAGTCGTGACTCTTGTAGATACAACGGAGGCACTACACTAGTCACTCTCAAAACGCTCAAAACTTTGAAAATTTATTTTTTGATTTATTAAATAGTTTTTTTTTAAATCTACTGTAAAAAATTAAAAAGCGTATATGAATTGTCAGTTACATCCACAGTTACGGTTTAAACAATAGCTGGTGTGCGCGGGTATGCCTTGGTAGGTGCTGGTATCTATCGGCCATTTTCGGAAAGATTTACCAACCATGCGTTGATTATGCTTTCAGCGGACAGATGGCACGAGCTGTCCACGATTTGGAAGGGGTTGTTGTGGGGTTTCTGAACCCATAGAGTCCCGCGCTTCTTCCCACGCGTTCCGACACCAGTTTACCTAATAAATGTTTTGATCATAAGTTTCCACCGTTCCCACTTCGACACTAGCAGTCGACCTGTCACACTGTACTCGCCAAATTTATCGTCTACACTCTACAGCGTGAATCAATGTCGTCTATTACTTATTTATTTATTTATTTGCTTGGAAGTAGGTGGCAAGAATGATATTTTCATAACCCACTATTTGCTTCTGTTCGAGAAGTTAGCAAAAAAGTAGCCAAAGGTTTAGTCAACTTTCCGGGGGAGGGTAGAGGGGGCCGGTCAGTCAGGATGGTCACGACCGATGATGGTGTTCGCCCGATGGAAGTCCCCCCGGGAAGTCGAATAAGAAGAAAAAAAAAAAAACTAAAAGTTCTTCGATCTCGCTGGACACATTAAGACGGTGGTTGGTTTACGATGGTCGGTGTGGCCACGTTTATTTTCAAAACAAAAACGACAAGTCAACGGTAATTTACAAAACTTCCAAAATTAAAAACCCCATACTTTAGTCCCCAGTCTCAAGAGCCGAATTCCCCGAAAATCCTCTCGACAGCCCTTTTCTAGACTCGTAGAGGCCTCCTTTCCCTCCAGAGACGGACCAATCACTTCAAATTCCACCAGTCACACGTGGTACACTGTTATTCAATGGTCGGCGAGCTGTCATCCTGGCGCTCCAACCGCCAAAACCTAAATTCCTTGTAGAGTTGTTCTCTGCAAATTTCCCAGTCGGGCAAAAAGCGACAATTTTACACTAAGCGGCAAAACCCTTTATATACAGGCACATTCGGTTAAAAGCCGCAAGCCGCTCCGCACACGTGTTCGTCCCCGCACCGCCTTTCGAAGCCCGAGACGTTTCTTAACGACCGGGGTCCGACTCTTCTCCACCGACCCCCGCGGGCTGCTCGAAGCCGCCCGCGCGTGGGGGGCGGAAGACGCCCCAAAAAATGCAGACACAAACATAGGCAGTTAAAAAGCACTGCCGACGAAGCTGTATAAAGATATACTTTTCCAGAACAAATCTTACTTATTTCTAACAAAATCCTTCGTTACTTAACAGGTTTCCTGCGGCCAACACACGCTGCAACAGGCGCCTGCTGGTCGGAAAGGGGGCTTTGTTGGTTGTTTCGTCGTCCCCCGCTCGTTGAACCAGTGGTCAAGCTCTGCGCCCTTTCTCATCACAATTTCGAAGCGTTTGTGCTCGCGACAAGCGAAGCCCCAGATCAATAATAATAATAGCAATAGTAATAGCTATTATTACTATTATTTATCTTTGGTGCTCTATGGCCTAAGGGGACTTTGTGCCAATTAACCCAGTCAATCAATCAATATTATGTATCTGGCTGCGCAATTCACGGGGTGAGCTCGGCGGATAACGCGGCTAATATGTCTAGAAAGAAAGAAAAAAAAAAAGTGCTTTGTGG
>NW_024609882.1:5008068-5197894 GCF_016920785.2 Ixodes scapularis | reverse complement strand
GTAAATGACAATCGCAAGTTCGTATTCTGAGCGGATGGCTATATTTTTCGTTTCAAGCACCCGATTCTAGCGAGCGCTTCGAAATCGGCCATTGAGGCGTGCGTTGCATCATGGGAACTCCGTCGCAATCGTGACGTCAGTCTCCTCAGCACAGCTAAAGGCTAGCGTGATTATGAGCGCCGCCACGCGGTGGCTTTTACGTGTAACAATCTCGCGTTTCCGGGAGTGACGGAAGACTGCACAGCTGCACGACGACCGTCTTGACGTATTCATTTCGGCACTTGTAGTCCGCGGTGCGTTCCGCCACGATCCGTGAACTCGAGAGGACGAGGATTTCGACAGGGGACTCGGAAGATGTCAGCAAGGGCGAGTCGTCACTCTCGCACATGGTGACGGACAGGTGAATCGGGCTAGAACCGTACGAACCATCCGACAGACGGACCATCCGCACGACAAAAATTTGAAGGGGGTCGGGTCGCAAAGAGATGCCTCGCATTTAATAATCGGCCAACTTGTGGATATGCGCTATGAGGTTTTTCATTAACAGCGTGCTCACTTACAGTTTCTTCGCTTTTCGCGCAGTTCGCTCAGCTCGTCTGTTTTTCTCTTCTTGGAAAAAAAAAAAAAAATGGTCGGCACTCTTGGCAGGAAGACCCAGACCCCTGAGGACAGTGGGTAGCCTTTCATAGTCCTCATGGCGAAAATGGTCACCGTACAGGCGATCGGTTCTCACCGGCGCCCGAGAGACGACGGAAGCGCGAGACGGATCCATGCACGCTTCGGAATTTCTCATCGTCCGGAAACCCGTGGGTCGGCGCCTCGCAGTTCAGCCAGTTCAGCACGCTGTTGCCGCAGCCCTCTGCCGCGTAGCAACGCGCCATCCTGCACGCAGACGCGATGAACAAACACAGAAACAACGCGGCGGTTCCAAAACAATCCTACGCCGCGCGAAGCAGCGCGATTGCGGGTGTACTGCCAAGGGTGGCGCCACTGCGGGACGAGCAACACGTCACGACCCCCCAACAAATCAGTTTTATTCGTTTTAAAATTACTTTTCTTGCGCTTACAAACAAAATACTGATGTTGATCAGGATATACCCAAGCAATAAAATGAGCCTTCAAATTTTGTTTCCGCACCCCTTTAACTGGTAATTTGTTCGTGATGGTATGTAAGATGGTTCCATAAATAATGTTTCGCGAAGTGTGGTATCAGAGTGATAAATCTTGTGAAAAAGATATAAAACGAGATAATTTTCTACGAAAAGAGAGGAGGTAAGGATAGAAGATACTTTCATAAAGAGGCTGTGCGATGATAGTTTGTGAGAATGAAACGAGCGGAGCAATTCTCAATGGCCTCAACAATAGATGCAACGCTGATACCGGGGTCCCAGATAGAGGCTGCATAATCCAGTCTAGAGCGAACTAAAGTTTTGTATAAAAGAAGCTTTAGAGAGACAGGAGTTGGCGAAAACTTTCTTTTGATGTAGCCTAAACTCCGTTTCACCTTATGTTGTACCGCACCGAAGGCTAGAAGCCCGAGCTCATTGCGTTGGCAGCTGCCCTTGGAGAGCTTGTGCCGCCGAGATGTGCCCTAGAGCAAACAGCTCGCGCTTGTAGCCTTTCCAGCGGTACAACACAAGGTGAAACAGAGTATAGTAATTGATCAGCGTTTTTAGTGACATAATCGACATGGATATTTCGGGAGAGGTCATTGGCTAGATGAACACCAAGATATTTATAGGAGGAAACAGAAATCAGAATTGAATTATTGATGTAGAAGGAAGGACAGGCGTTATTTTGAAGGGATACTTTCATAGATCTGCGTCTAAATGTTAAGTTCCATGAGCCAATCTTCACACCAATGACTGACATTATTAATATCAGTTTGAAGGACGAAAATGTCAGAATCGCTAAGAATTTGTTTATAAATAACACAATCGTCAGCATACAGGCTTATGAAAGAGGAGGTCAAGTTTTCTTGTAGAAAGTCCGAAACGGTTTATTTACTGTGTTTATTGTAAAAAGTTAAACAAGCCTAGCACAGTCGCCTTTGCCGTGCAGAGCCACCCTCTGTTTTTGTCATCGTATTGCGTGTATAATAATGTATTTTGAATGTGCGATGTGTAACTAGTAAACAAATCTGTATATATAAGCGTAAATATAAATATACATACCATGGGTCAAAACGTTAGCACTAAGCAAAGCTGTGGCGTTGCTTGGTTAAAAAAATTTAACCATGGTTAAAAACGATAAAAAGATGAACACAAGAGAGGAGACAAACGCGGGCGCTCCTTCTTATTCTCCCTTCTGTTCGTCTTTTGAGTGCTTTGAACCATCATTCAAAACGTGCATCACCAACTAGCCCAACAACACGTACTTAGTGGCAACGCGTCCGCTTCGCACGCCATGCAGCAGGCCCAGGTTCGGTTCCCGCAAGCAACAAACGATCTTAAAAAAAAAAAAAAAGGCAACATAAGCGACGGACGACCTACAACGCCAACCACAACATCAACAACAACAAGCTAATGAACAACTACAACATCAATTACGGACTTCGTATCCAGTGGAGGAAAGAGCCCACAACAGCTATCGCTGTACAACACATTTCGCCCATGCTTTTTTTTTTTTTTTATTTATTTATTTTGCTAGTTTGATTTTTTTTACTTTTTTTTTTTAGCATTTAGTTTACAACATTAAATTTCTTGTAACTTGCCGGAGTCCTGACATCACGTCGTCACTGTTGCCAGTCGAGCCTCAAGCCTCTCAGATTAAATTTATTACTTCAATAACCTATAAAAATAAGTATTGTGACTTGCAAGTTTGCTTACTAGCTCAGGGGTGTCTATTAATCTGCAAATCAGTGAATATAGGTGCGTGGCTTCGTTTGAAGTCGAGCGCGCGTGTCGAGGTGGTTATTTTCATTTGCCTGAAAAAAGCAATAAACAAAACCATTTTTTTTTTTTTTAATTTGCTAGAAGAAAAAAAAAAAATTTTTTTTCTCCAAAACTTTGAATTGAGGCAAGGCGAAATGCTACGTTTAGGCTGCTTGATGTTTGTACCTAGTTCTGTCGGTTGCTATAAATAGGTAAAACTGAAAACACTCACACTAATGTTTCATGTAAATGCATGACGCATGGCCTATTTATTCCTTTGCATTAAACTGTTTTAAACATGTTCAATGCCCCCCCCCCCCCCCCCCCCCCCCCAAAAAAAAAAAAAAAAAAAAGAAAAAAAAAAGACAGCTGAACATTGCATTTTGGACGTTTTGGTGACATAACTGGAGCCTTGTATCTGAGGATTCATCATACAGTTTGATTATCAAATACAATACGCATGTAGGCCTCTACATGTCCAGTTGACTGGTACCACCAACTTTAGTTTAATTTGTTTTTCACGAAAATATTCATGTACATTTTTTTTTAATTTCGTTAAAAATAATTTAGCAATAATTTCAACCCCCTTTATTAACTTTCTGTGGGCATAATTAAACTTAACCCTTTTTTATTTTCCGTGCTGAGAGGGCTCAAACGCAGATGCATGCACCTGAATAGGCAAAAGGGTAGTTTCGAAAGCTGGCGGGTGTCGGAAGGACACCCGCCAGCTTTCGAAGGTTGAGAGGTGAAGAGGCGACGGAAAGTGGCACTGAAAAGAGCGGGAAGGGGAGACAGCGTCTGGACGTGCTCCCATTCGGCAAAATTGTCTGCCCCTACCCCTTCGCTGTGCCAACACCACAAGCCAGGCATGTTTATTTCTTATTTATTTTTTGATTTGGGAGGGGGGGGGGGGCTGTTTTTTAGGACACTTGAGTCGGGCTGTAGATATTTGTTTATATTAGTTAGTATCTATATAATATTTCTTTCTCTCTTATCTCGTCTGTACTTCACTGCTGAATAAACAAAAAATAAATAATGCATTGTACGAAATTTGCAATCCGGCAGTTTTTGTATTGCATCTATCATCCCACAGCTCGAGCTTTCTGTATTGTAGGTTGCGTATGGCCAGTTTTATCAATGGCAGCCCGATCACAAAATTGGTCAAGGCTCCTTACTCTTGTCGACATAATAAAGAAGATACATTGAAATGAACGGTATTTGCTTTGTGAAAAAGCACCTCGACGTGGATCTGCTGAGGTCAGCCTCGACTCCTCACAGCACTGCTGCGATGAGGTATACAAGCGTGCTTTGGCCGGAATTGCTTCGCACGCCTTAATTTAAAAAAAAGAAAAAAAAAACTTTGCGTTGTGCCAGTACGTAAGTTAGGCTCAAGACTGCGCCCTAGTGAAGTTTCCAGGCATGATATGCTAAAAAGTCCTTGGCGGTGGACTGAACACGGCTCCACGGGGATTCCTGTCGGCGTATAACACAAAATGCAAACAGTCAAGCTGAAAAGAAAGTAAGACAAGCTAGAAGTCGCATTAAGTTGAAATAAAGATAACACAATTAATGCAAAGGTGCAAGCGAGCTGGACAAAAATGGCGATAATAATCCTAGCCGTGTTTGGAGATTTCAGTTTGTCCTTCAAACCCCTTATTCCCCTTCTCTGAAGATTATTATCGTCAAATGATTTTTTTTTTTTAAGATTAGCTATTGTTTATTAGACAAAACCAAACAGCTGAGACTTCCCAACTTAACTGCTCCTGCTTCGCGTGTGGTACGAGTTGTGGCTGTGGCTCAATGTGCGTTAAGATTTTGTCAAGTCGTTGCTCGGTCGGAAGAGATGTCAGCTTCACATAATACTCACTTCCGTCGCGGTTACGGTAATTTCTGATGAATTCCCGGAGCATCAAGATACCTGCTGTGAAAATGTACACAACTGCAGACTCATTTCGGTACGGGAAAAGTGTGGGAAGGTTAGCGTCTGGGCATCAAACTTAGCACAAGGACAATTTTCTTTAAATTTCAAACATGAAACACGCTGTGAAAGTAAGTAATGATTGTAAGAAGAAAGTCGTAATCAGAATATACGAGGTCTATTTGGGAGGCCTACTTTATGTTTCTGAAAGCCAAAGCGGAGTTTACAGCATTTTATTCATTCCGTTTAAGATGAATAAGATCAACTCAAAGCAAACTGCATGCGCCTACGTGTTCCGTCTTTTGTTTTTGTACTCGCTCAAAAACTATTGCAAAGCAAGAACCAAGAACTAATCATTATGAGCGTTTCACAAAGCTGACCTCAGCAGATCCATATGTTGAGGCGTTTCATAACGAGAAAACTTAAAGACTGGAGCAAATCTGTGAACGTCAGTCATTCTTAAAACTGGACAAAAGTGAGTTCGAACGTCAAAAAGTGGAGCAGCTATATGGGACTGGAACGCTAGCAGAATCACTTGGTCAAGGGGACTGGAACGCTAGCGACAATACCAGGTGTGCAGTTTGCAGATATAATTAACAACCATTAAGTGTGAGTCGGTGCGCTCTTCGTGAGAAAAAGAACATGGCAAACCGAAGAACATGGACAATATAAGGAATACAAAAATATACATTAAACTGAGATAGACACCAATATGGTAATAATAAATAATAATAATAATAATACCATAAAAATGCGTTGCCAGTAACGTCAGCACGGAGGAGGGGCATACATAGGTGGAGACATTTTTTCCTGATGGGGGCACGTCCACCTAACCCAACCCCCTCTCCATCACCATTAAAAAAAATGATTGAGCACGCCAGTGGGCTCAAGCAAAAGGCTCACCAGAACATGTGAAAGCCATCCTCCATTTACTGGTGGATTACGTAAGAAGATCTGGTACCTATCACCTCATACAGTCTTGACGTAATCACCTACCCACGCCCACCTCTCTAGCCTCAGGATAACTCGGTCAAGGCAGGTGATTCTTTGATAAAAAAATATAAATGTATACCTTAGATCACTCACTCCGTCCCCCCTTCACCCCCCTTCACCTCCTTACCCATAGCATTTTAAGGCTAAAAAAACCTTACAGTGAAGTCAACTTACGAAACTACCCTTTTGCCGATTCGGGTGCGTGGATGTCTGTTTAAGCACTCATAAAGAAAATACAACGAAAAAAATGGGAACTTTGATTATGCCCACAGAGAAATAACAGTATTGGAATGAATAAAAAAAAATGGCACTTTTTAATAACGAGGGTTCGAATTATGGCTAGATTTGTGTGAATTTGAACATTTTTGTACGTTATTACGTAAAAATACATTAAACTAAAAAGGTGCCAGTCCATAGGACATGTATAGGCCTATATGCGTATAGTATTTAATAAACAAAATATACAATGAATCCTAAGATACATGCAACGTCGAAGATGCGACGTTTGGCTTTTTTTTTAATTTATGGTATAAAATATGTTAAAGCAATTTAGTTTTAAAAAAAAGGCCATTTACAAGAAAAAAAATACTGTGAGTGTTTTAGTTTTTACCTATTTATAACAACCGACAGAACTTTTTTTTTTTTCTTTCCCTGCCTCATTTGAGGTGAGATTACCACGTGCAAGACTAATTTGTCTCGTCGTATAATTACCAAAAAAAGAAAAAGAACAAAAAAAAAAGAGAGAAAGAGTTGAAGAAACTGAAGTCGAATGGATTGCATTCAAAGTATATCCTTGTTTTTTTTTTTAGTTTTGGGTTTGTTTTCTTACATCATTCACTTCCATCGGCTGACCAGCGCACATGCTGACGTTTCGTTCTGTTTTGCAGGGCTGCATTTTGGTTTGTAATGTATTTTGTTACGACATCTTTTATCGCGCAATGTATCGTCGCATGCAGCGATTAAGTGTCTTCTTCGTCACACCCGTTTTAGTTTTTATCATGCACTAATGCATGTAATCTAGGCCTCAATTACATGATTTAAAATACTACTTTAGGAGCTTTCTTTCTCTCGTCCTTGACCCCCCCCCCCCCGAATAGGATCAACTAAAACACAAAGGAGCGCGCGCACGCACGCACATACACACGAGGAGTGCGCGTGCACAGCCTTGACAGGCGCTCAAAGCTTCCGAGCGCACGGGTGCCCATCGCAGCCTTGACTTCACGGCCACAAAAAGATGTTCTAAGTTCCGTGTAGTTTCCGCAGTTCTACAGCACTGTACACTTACTCAAACACGGGAGGCACTCACTTGATCGAATGACGTTTTAGCGAACGCCCACGTTTCACTTTAGCGAATAGTCGGACGCCGCGAAGCGGCGTTTTCGGGTGGGCCAAATGGGTTCACATTTTTGTAATGAGCCGCCGCAGACTGTCGCCGCGAAACGGCGTAAAGCGCAGCGCGACGGAAGGGTTAACGCGCGCCCCCCGTTATTCGCTAAAACGTCGATTCGCTCAAATGTCGCTGTTCGCTAAAACGCCATTCGCTCATCTAATATGGACCCGCAAGGACTCAAACACGTGCACGGCTTCGTCTGGCTGCTCCATGACGAAGCCACGTGGTCACGCAGCGGTGAATCTGCAGCACTGTACTTACAAACCGCACATTTGCGTCGAAATCGACCCGCGACGAGTGTTCCGCGATATCTGAAGAAAA
Source organism: Ixodes scapularis (assembly GCF_016920785.2). NCBI lineage: Eukaryota > Metazoa > Arthropoda > Arachnida > Ixodida > Ixodidae > Ixodes > Ixodes scapularis. The sequence continues at coordinate 5,190,399 of NW_024609882.1, read as the reverse complement.
GGAGAACTTTTCGATTGAATGCCAAGTAGGTTAGCACACGAAGAGAAACGAAAGAGCAGACGAGTGAAGTGTGGGCGCGCAATCGATGCCAATCGATTAAGCCTAACGCAACATCAGCCACCCCAACCTGGCTCTTCAACCTGCAGGGGGGATGGACCACCGTAGCAACCGTCTGAAACTGTAATGTCTGCTGAGACGAGGTGTTTCCGTTTTCTTTTTGGGTTAAGATTTTTTTTTTTTTTTTTTTTTTTTATGTTTCAGCACACGAAGAAGCGGAATAAACGACGAAACTGAGCAGCAAGGTAAAAGTGTCGTGTCCAACCTGTCATAACGAAAAATACCTTTCAATGCCAAAAATGTAAAAAAAAAGAAAAGAAAAAAAAACAACACACATTTTAAAAATTAAATACGTAAAAATCTAATTAATAGACAGACGAGGGTCAGAAATAAAAATATTATTGCATTTGGTGTAACAAATGTGATCTCTGTAATAAAAAGCAATAATATAGACTCGTATACCTCACGATTTAGTGTCCCTTATAATTAGGGCTATGTGTTTTCGGAGTTTATTTTTCGTGAAATTCGGAAGGTGTTTTTCGGAGTTTATTTTTTAGCGAAAATTCGGTGTTTATCGGAGTTTATTTTTCATATATCTCCAATTCTCCGAAATTCGGAGACTAATTTCGCAGTGTTTCCTATTAAAAATAATAAATAATAACCGGATGCAAACGTGTGCCAGATAAAAAATAAAACGAGCTTGTATCAATTAAGATTTCTTCAGTTGAATTTGACGTTGGTGTCATTGGCAATACTAATTTGTCCCACGACAGAAGTCGCACACAAGTGTGGCTTCGATAAACGTCGATACCTTAAAAATCAATACACTGCCGGAGGTAGCCGCAAGGAAGCTCGTAGTCATCCCATCAAAATCTATCCCGCTGCCGCGCGAGGTGGGATGTAATAGAGAAGTTTCAACTGCCCCTCTTCCCTATTTCATACAATCTCTACGGTCCATAGCTTTCACTGTTACCCCCAGAAACATACTCTCTCCTTTCTCTAAATCCCAAATCCCATGGCCCAAACTGGAAACCATAAGAGTGGCTTTTTTCTTGACACGAATGGTACGATGACCTGTTTCCCTGAACCAACCTTGACGAGACAAGCCGTAACACCCCCTTTTGACATCGGTCCGAGGCTTGAAATATAATTATGGTGTCATTTTCCCAGAACCAATGAGCCAGCGCTGCCGAAAAAAAAAAAAAAAAAAAAAAAAAATATATATATATATATATATATATATATATATTTTTTTTTGTAGTTGTTTTTTTTTTCTTGTTTTTTTTTGTGTGTGTGTGGGGGGGGGGGGGGGGGGTGGCATGGGCACATAACAATTCGGAGTTTATCGGATAAATCCGAATTGCCAAAAATTTTACCGGCGGGTGTTTTTCGGAGTTTTTCGGGAAAACACGGAGCCCTACTTATAATTCATTTAAAAAAAAATAAAGTGGTGTTGCCTTATTTATGACAACTTTTGTTCGTGTGTATATATATATACAAGGCTAGCGGTTGCGATAAGGTGCCCCCGCGATATTTCCGTCTCTTGTCAGAGCCCCAGCCTTGTACCTGCTCCACGAGTGGTAACTTTAGTGCGCTACTACGCATACCACGTGCTCAAAATCTTTCTAAAAATTACTCATTGAGCGGTTTTCGGTGACGCTCAGCGAGTTTCTAATTGGAACCATATGTCTATTTTCATGAATTAGAAAAGTTAATTAGTCATTTTGATTAATCAGCGAACCAATTAGTGAGTATCACGCGTTTTCTAACGTCCGCCATTACGAGTAATGCGGTACCGAGAAAATTATCTTTTTACCTGAAATACACTAATTTTAGGAATTTTTGTCAGTCTTCACTAAAACACCCGAGGTCATGTGACACTCAATCTGTTGGCTTGGATTGGCTTGGATGGCTCGTTCTGTTTCTGCAATCCATTGTAAGGTGAACCGGAGGACGATCGTGTTTTTGCGGTCCGCCTCCGAATAATCGATCGCAATCAGAACAACAACGTCTTGTCCGCCCTCGTCAAAACGGGTCCCAAATAAAATAAAAAAATAAAAAAATCAACGCGCAAAAAAAAAAAAAAAAGCAAAATGAATTAATCACGACAGCTTAAACCTACAGGGTGTTTCAGGGCACTTTTCGGGCCTAAAAATAATTCGCATAAATAAACAGACGAACGGAGTGCATTGAAACTTTTCACCAAGTTGTCCTTAGGTAGCGCGTTTACCATACTAAAATTTCGAAACCCACAGAAAAGCTCACCGGAGAAAAGCTCACAGGAGATAAGCTCACCGGAGAAAAGCTTACCCAGTTTTGTGTCGGTTCGAAGAAAAACTCAACAGTATTTTGACAGACCCGGAAAAAAGCTCACCTCGAATAAAATTATTATGTGAAGTGGTCGTTATAATTTAATAGCGGTAGTGTTGCCAACGTTTTGGGTCTCTCTAAGACAGGCGGTACACCGTGCAACAGAGCTAACGCGAAGCGATATTTCGCATTTGAAGAAGAGGTTGATCAACGTCAAACTTATATCGCGTAAGTTTTTGCCACAAAATAAGCAATTTCCACCGCACTAATAGTTTTAATAGCAACCAGTAAAATGTAAAAAAAAAAAAAAAGAGTTATTCGTTTGTTTATGTTGGCAGAGTTACACAGGGTACACACTTCACCTCAGGTCGCTATGCTGTAGACAAAACCAAAAAAAAAAAAAACTAAAATAATTGAGTTTTTTTTTTTTTTTTTAAATTTAAGTCAGATTTATTTGATTTAATTCAGACTAATAACACCGTTGCTAGAAAATCTTGATCATTTATCACTATATGCATTTTTAAACACGGCAAGTTGTTTCTGATCGAGTTTTCCGATTGCGGAAAAGAAAATTACCGCATATTTCGGCAACTTTTTTGTTCATGAAAACCCCGCCATACTCAGAACAAAACAACTTAGCTCTTTGTTAGCAAAAAAGCTGTACATTGTCCTTTTTTTTTTTTTTTTCGCGATCTGATTTTCTAGCGACACAACATTACTTTGCAAGTTCTTGTTTATATGTTTTGCGTTCTGATACCACTGCAAAAAAGATGTGACGTAACTGACGAACACAGTCGGTGGTCGAAATAAAGCTGAACGTATCAGTTTGCTCCGAAAACCACTGCTTTTCACTCGTGTTCAGTGCAGTCCGATATAAATCTTCCTTGTGTGATAATTCTTCGATTTAAATACAAAATATATGGCCACACTTCCCAAGTCACTTTCTTTTCTTTCGTCCTTTTTTTGGTTGTTGTCGTCTCGTTGCAATGTTTGATCGGTGCCACGAACGAGCCAAATCAGACGACCAACGCAGAGGTCCGTTTTTGCGACAAAGGACCCCAAGAGCCCCCAAGCGTGCGAAGCTCCCAGCGTTTCAATCGAACTTTCAAGGAAAACACAGCGACGCGCCACAACAGAGCGCGACTCTGAAGTCCCGAACCCCGGCCGATGCCCCAAAACCGAGTCCCTGACAGGCCTCCGCGCGAAACGCGACGTCAGCAGGCCACCGAGGACCGCGTGAAGGCCGCACCGACAGGGGGAAGAACTCGCTTCTACGGTCTACTGCTGCCCCCCACGTAAAACGACGCTTTGGAGGGGGAGAAATGACTATGCGCCGGAAAGATCGCCAGTCCTCTCGAGCTTTTGCGCACCAACCAAGGCAGGCAAGGCGTGCGCGCGCGAGCGCCAGGTTCCGTTCGGGCGCTTGCTAGGTAGCAAGCGCCATCTGGCGCCAACTAGGCTCCCTATCATAGTAAACAGATCGCACGTGGCTTTCTCGGGCGAAATAATACACGACGACGAGTGTGTGCGCCGAGTGTGCGGAGTCCAGTCAACTTGGCAGACCGCGGAGGAGCATCGGGGTATCACACCGCCAACATCTCTCTCGCGTCGACCTTTGTCGCATTTTTGTTCCGTCACTGCGCGCTCACCTTTAAACAGCTCTTGTCCGACGTGTGGCCCTTCCGAACCGGCTCGTTGGGGAACTTTGTAACTTTGTCCACCGTTTTGTACACGATGGAACATTCTGCTTGCCGACATCTCCGAAATAAGCTTGGATCTGGTGCGTGGATAGGTTGATGTCACGTGGTGTGACGTCATACAAAAAATAGGTTTCTTATAAACAAACGCAAACGAACAAACAAGAAACGCTCTAGTATATTGATCGCGGCTTGACGACGGGTAGAGAGCTGACAAACGTGTGAACCTAGCCCTGACATTTGCATATTTTAGTTATTTATTTGCTTATTTGATAACTGCAGGAGCAGCCCCGCCTCCAGCACGCGCTTGTTGCCTTCAGTCGTGCTTAGACCTGCGCGCGTGCGCCGAAGGTACGAAACTCGCGCTGCAGGTGGAGCTTGTACAGCAGATCTCGTTGCAACTGACTGTAGTTCAATGATAGCTAACTTTATTATTTTTCTAGAACGAAACTTTATATTATATACCTTGCTACTAATAAAAAAAAAAAAAAAAGAAAAAAAGGAAATAAAAATAAAAATTGTTTTCGAGAAAATCGATTTTGATTTAGCTAGGTTTTCCAATAATTCCTTCACCCAAATCTATATAACATTTTTTTTTTGTACGTATAATGTTGAACTTTATTCATTGAAAATAGCTAGATTCGCGCTTTCCGGTGATATTAAGGTCATTAAAATATCTTAAATAGGTCACACGTAAAAACTTGTCAAAATTTGCTAAAAATCATTAAAAAACACAGTTCGACATTGTTTTGTTAATATATTGCAAGAAGTATAAATGAGAAAATGGCGAGCGATCAAGCATGCAATCCCTGAACGATGGGAAACATTAGTTTTCGTCTCGACCACTTTTCAAAAAGACGGAAAAATGAGACTCCCCCCCCCCCCCCCCTCCCCCCCACTTGCTCCGACCCTCGTTTGTGTAACCGGACCACTGCAATTCTCCTTCCAAGAGGATTAACCCATCGCTCGAAACTCGGAAAAAAGTTGCTTCACCCCGAAGCTGACAGTGCTGTGGAAGCTACGTGCGCCTTTTGCAAGCCACACTTTTGCCACGTGATCACGCTCCCTCGCGCATACCCACCCGCAGAGAATGAGGTCAGGTGATAAAAGGGAGGTGGCTGATTGGTCCGGCAAGCGCATAGCTTCCACCGCGCTGTCAGCTTAGGGGTGAAGGGATTAAGTGAGGTCCGGTGTCGTGTAACGTGCGGATGCACGTTACACGGATGCCTCGCAGTGAAAAGGCAGAGAGGTTTCGAAGGAGTCCGCTGTGTTTTCAAATTTTCACGCCGAAAATAAAACATGTTTTTGACTTTCTACCTTCTTTGTTTTGGCCTCCTAAATGATATGCTATTAGTAAGATTCCAGTCTAAATTCATTTATCCCAGACAAAAATCGTTTCATGGGCCCTTTAAAAAAAAAACGCGGCCCCGAAACCGTGCCTGACAAGAGATGAAAAACACACACAAACATAGAAACCACACACCCCTCAATTTTAAGAGCAAGAGAGCTCGGAAAGATTATTACTTATTAGTAATAATCTTTTCAAGCTTACGAAACCAACATCACCCAGGAACGCTGAAAAAAAAAAAAAAAAAAATCTTTAGTGTGATTTAAAAAAAAAACTACAAAAAATCCTAAAAAAAAAAAAAAATAGAAGTCAATTTTAGTGTATTTTTACCCCGCAAACTCGAATACCCATACCATTCGCTGCGCAAGTATTGTTAAAAGCGAGAAAACGCGAAAGACAGTCGCTGTACGTGACGTCATGGACGGATACTTTGGCTGCTCAAGGCTAGGAAGGCGAGGCTTCAGCCCTATTTTGAAATTGCTCTTATGGCTCTCCGGCGCGTCACAATAGTTGTGATCAGGCACGTAGCCAGGGGGGGGTCATGGAACCCAGCCCCCCCCCCCCCCCCCCCCCGAAATCTTCCATTTTGCTAGGACCTCCTCTCCCCCCCCCCTTCCTCTCTAACAGCATTTTGTCATAAACGCCCCCTCCCCCCTCCCCCCCCCCCCCCCCCCCCCGGAAACAAAATCCTGGCTACGTGCCTGGTTGTGAATTCAAGAGTTTTTTTTTTTTCTTAAATGCAGGAGTGCCCCATCTTCCCTTTAAGCATTAAAGGGATACTACAACGAAATTTCGGCGCTTATTTTTTGGTCTATGTGTGTTCAAAGGAGCAGTATCACATCGAACACACCAATATCTTGTTAAAGGACTCACGAAACGATCGTCCAACTTTTTCCTGTTAAGCTTTCCTCCTCAACTCATAAATCCCGCATTGTACCAAACAGTCCAAGAAGACGAATAAAGGGAAGTCCCCTCTTGCTCGGACTCTCGTTTGTGTATCCGACCACAGCCATCCTACCCCTAGAACATAAGCGCGTCGCTCAAAATTCAGACAAAAGTTGCTTCCCCACCCCGTTCACCCCGAAGCTGACAGTGCTGTGGAAGCTAGGTGCTCCTTGGGCCAGCCACACTTTTTCCACGTGATCACGTTCTCTCGCGCATACCCACGCGCAAAAGAATGAGGTCAGGTGATGAAAGGGAGACGGCTGATTGGTCCGGCAAGCGCGTAGCTTCCACCGCAATGTCAGCTTAGGGGTGAAGGGAATGAGTGAGGTCCGGTGTCGTGTGATGTGCGTTTGGACCCGGTGACGCGCTTTTGGGACCACGGATGTATCACAGAGAAAAGGCTTACGAAAAAATAGAAAAAAGCATACGAAGGGAAGGAAGTACGAAATAGTCCGCTGTGTTTTTAAATTTTCGTACCGTAAGTCAGGCTTTTGACTTTCTATTTTTTTTTTTTCTTTTGGTCCACTGAACCGATGTGCTATTAGTGAAATTCCAATCTAAATTGATTTATCCCAGCCCGAAATTCGTTTCATAGGCCCTTTAAAAAAGCCACGAGAGGAATTTTAAAACGAAGTAAACGATTAGAAAGAGCACCTGGTGGATGTCGCTAACGCATCGTTTGTAATAACCTTGAGAGGTAGTGACGGTAACTGTCTCGCCTTCGGCCACGACGAGATAAGAGGAGAAGGAGGAACTCCCCTCTTCCCGAGAACCCCTTTCTTTTGTGTCTCCAAGAAGTCGCTATTGTCCCTCTACAAAATTATAGATGATTAACCCGTCACTCAAAATTCGTACAAAAGCAGCCGCCTCGCCGTAGCTTTGCTCGTCCCGAGACAAACTACGTCACGATTGCGTTGGATGTCACGTGCTCTATGCTGGCTGTTCTCCGAGCGCTTGCCAGAGTGGGCCGTTTATAACGAAAAATACAGCCACCAGTCTCAAAATACAAACGTGCGACTGTCATCTACGGATACTGTGGATCATATTCAACCTATTTTTGAACACGACAGGTATATTTCAAATTTCGTTGACGTATCCCTTTAAAGCTGCCAAACCGCAAAACCCTGATAACATAAAAAAAAAGGAATATCAGGGTTCTATTAAAGATTTTTTTCGGCGTTTTCGGGTGATGTTGGCTTTTGTCCCGTCGCCTCCTTGCACTAGAAGTGTTTTGTGGGCTACTAAGACCTCGAAAAAGGTGTTTTAAGTTGGGAAAGAAGTATTTTGAGTCAACAATGCTTAACCTTCTCTTTCTGCAGAAACTAGCGCATACAAGCAAAAACTTATCCGTATCACAATGATTTTAACCCGAGGCTGGGGCACGAGGAAAAAATGTCCCTGTTCTGCTCCAGTCTCGGGTTAAAACCATCAAGGTAAACAAACTTGCACCAGCTCGCTTGCACACTGACCATAATTCCGGTAAAATGTTGCCTTCCAGAAAAAAATTAAACTATATTATCATTGCTTTTTAGCCTTTAGGAATATCATCCACACGATATCCGAATTTTAATCCTCCACAGCACAAGTAATTCAATTTTAAACATAGCCCAACTGATCAGATTGCACCTGCAAAACACACAACGGTTTTGTTGGCAACAGCGGAACCTCTGACGACATCAGGCGAAGAGAGCCACCTCAGCTCTTGACTGTTGTTTCCGTAAAATAACTTCGCTCTAAGAAATATTTACGGTATTGAGGGAACCGCAGTTCTTCGACGGTGATCTTTGTATGCACCATCAACCATTGAAATCAAATTCCGGAATCGCGGGTTCCGGAATCGCGGAACCCGCGATTTTGACATTACCATGCCCGATGTGACGTCACTGCACGACCAGCCATGCATTCTTGAGAAATTTGGCGTGAAGTTTCGTATCGATGTTCATAATTGATCTGACGAATATTGGGGCGTCTTTTAATGAAATAAATATCCCATATGACTCGCACACGAACGTACCGCATTGTCACGCGCTACATTCGAAACTCTGGATTGGCTGCGATCGCTCGTAGCGTGCGCTACAAACCATCACAAAAAAAAAAAAAAACAGCATCAAAATGCTTTTGCTACAAACCCCCCCCCCCCCCCCCAAAAAAAAAAAAAAAAAAAAAAAAAAATTGTTTTAGCGCACAAAGTTAACAAAACTTTACGAAGGAAACAAATATGACATGCAATTTCATCCGGACAGTTAAAATAGCTTATATTTCAATTTTTTTAAATTTGTGCACAAACGTCCCAAGGCCAGTGCCTGCATCTTCCACTTATGTCCCGACCACTGATGAGAACCGTTACAACAGTTACAGTCTACACTTACGTCAGGTTGTTCCGTGACGAAAATGAAACCAGCTCACCGGATTCGAGCATGTAACGAGGAGATATTATACAGTAACTTTTAATCTTGTTTTAGCTCACGCAACCACTTCCACACTATGATCAAGTCACGAATATTCCTGTTACATGTTGCCATTTAAAAAATGACTAATTAGAGAGTGAAAAAAGTGTCCATAACGTTGAGAGTTTCAATTATATAAGTTGTGTCAGTAATGGTACATTCAAGGACTAGTCTGCCAGCACTGCCTCTTCAGATGCAACCTTGAATGCTGTAAACGAAAGGTTGCTCACAAACGTACTACCCACAACCTTTTTGGCGGCTGGATGTAAAACAGGTGTTTACATCTAGACTCAAAATGAGAACATAACGGGGCCATAAAAGAGGTAAAGCAACGGCACAAGAAATTCATCTTGCAAGTGTACTATTTTATTTCACAGGAACATACTTTCAAAGTCAACAGTATTGAAGCAACAAACATTTTGTACAAAAAAAAAAATAGTTTTTTTTTTAATAAGAATTCAGAATTTCACTAAAAATAGAATTCAGTAGAGCAATAAATCGAAAAATGAGTAAATAGCAAGAATAAAATGCAAGGACATTACATCCTTCATCCTGGAACCCTCGACTGCACAATGTCACAGAGTTCTACGAGCACCAAGGGCACTAAAGGCACACAATGGTCGTACAAACCATACGAAGAAAAAGGAAAAAGCTGTCAAATTACGGTAAAATTAGATGTTCATAATTTCCGTACAAAAACTACAACCCGTAAAGCTGCCTGGATCTTCTCGATCAATAAAAATGCTGCCATCATTTCCCTCAGGGTCTACAGCAATGTGGACACGCTGCTGTACCGTGAGATGCTCCGTACACAGTGACCCAAAAATAAATGTACATAAATTTTTTTTTTTTTTATCAGAAAAGTAAACTATGCACTGCTGAATGCTCATTCTCCACCCAAATGGGACACTAGCGGTCCAAAACAGGTGCCAGAGTTCCAAAACTAATCAATATCTTTATAAAAATTTACAGAACTGTCTAAAAAAATTTTAATTGGAAAAATGGCGGCTAACAGAGTCCTCAAATACACAAAGCTGAATGGCACCAGTCACCAAGCACGGAACTAATTTTGCCATTGAGATTTCCAGAAAATCATTTACGGCTGTTGAATAAGGCAACAGTTAGTTTTTAACTGGATCTCTAGCGTTACACTTTGAAGGAGAATTCAATTTCAATGACGCATAGCTTATTCTTGCAGTGAAAAAACAAACAAAAAAACCTAAGTGTTTTTCTTTTTGGACACACTATACGACACATAAACAACTGTTACACCTAAATGTTACAAAAATAAACACAAAACACGGAGACAAACAGAACATTGGCACGGTACCCTAGACATGACCCTTCCTTTGTACTCTCTCTCTCTCATGACTTTGTGGATTGCACTGACGTCAAGGCTCCGGTGCTTGAAGAGAGCTACCGGCGGAGACGACGCAAGACCAGTTTCGTGACTGTGGCGCTGTTCCCTCCGACACTAGCGGAGGGGATCTTGGACACTGCAGACCGACTCCGGGAGTTCCGGATTTGCTCAATCCACTACGGAAGGGTTGACCATGTAGTCCAGATATTCCTGCACCAACCTGCCAACCTTGTGGGGCAGAAGCCTGGAACACACACGTGCGAGAGGGTACGGGTTAAAGCTTGTGCTCGTGCCGTTGCGTGAGGCTATAGACATATTTTTATTAAAGCGCCGAAAGGAGGCACCGTTGCAGCTTTGTGTCCCTGCGAATTTCCGGTCTAACGAGAGAACAAACAATCTCCACCACATCACTGATTCTTGCGACGTTGGTGAAATATTTTACAATTAGTTCTCCAAATGGATTGCAAGAGATTTTCCGGTAATTTTTAATACTCTGGTAAACCTCACCGATCCCCTCCTGTATGTGAATAGCGCAGCAAAAGAACTCAAGTCTTCAACTTGGCGATTTCTGCACAAATTCGTTGTCCCGGGAGTTTTGACAACAACAAGCTTGGTAGGTACTCCTAGACGGAGTGACTGGAGGCCTTAGATGGCTTGCGTTCGTAAATAGAAAAAGGGCTAATGGAAAATGGACAGGTAAGTGAAATGAATAGACACAGGACTGCCTCACAACCAAACTCCAGAGGCTGGTTCACACGCTTGCATTTGGCTGCAGTTGAACACGTTGTGCAGTCTGCAATTGCTTACGACGAGAAAACACGCTGGCGCAAACTATGGGGTAGCCGTGGAACGCTAGAAATTCTAGTTAAATGCAGTTCCAGGGTCACATCATAGGTGGCGCCAGCGTTTCCTCTCATCGTTAAAGGGATACTGAACCGAAATTTGGAGCTCAGAGAACAAGGCTGGAGCGATAGGCGGAATGCTGCAAAACCCAATAACATCACTCGCACAGCGATATCTCCAACGGATGGCTGTATTTTTGGAAAAGTGTGAGATTGAACACGGTTGACTAGGCCTACGAGACACGTGACGTCACGGTTCTAATTCCCTCTCCTCTTTGCTTCGTCCCCTCGAGCAGGTGAAGCGAAGCGAGGCCGCTTCCCTTCATTCTCAAATGCTTGAAGAGAATCGTGACGTCACATACATCGCTTGATTGTGCCCTTCTTTTCCAAAAATACGGCCATCCGTTTGAGATAGCGATGTACAAGTGATGTTTTGAAGTTCGTAACCTACCATTCAACGTTCCTGCAGCCTTATTTTGCGAAATCCAAATTTCGGTTCAGCATCCTTTTGAAGCTCCACTATACTGTGACGTTAGCATAGCAAATGCATTGTTGCGCGGCACACACGTATATTGATTGGTTGCAGATATCAAGTTCCCGCTTGCCGGCCAACGAAAGGTCCACATTTTGCGTTACGCTGCATTCACTGCGCTCAACATCGGAGTATAACAGAGCCTTCAGCGATCACAAGGAAGCATGCGGAAGCACAATCCAGTCGGCTGCAACAAAATGCAAGTGCGTGAACCAGCCTCAAAAAACTTTGGTTGTGAGTTGGTACTCCATCTGTGCACTTCATTAACTCTTTCCTGACCATGGGAAAAATGCCCGTCTTGTCCGACGTTTGCAATACGATGCCATACATCGAAATTAAGCTAAATAAATGGGCCTTCGAATTATGCAAGCATCAAAGCAGACTCAAATTCTAATGCAAAATTTTATTTCTCGAACACAATATACCATCAAGAAATTGTTAAAACGTCTGGCAGCCCTCTGTGCACTGCCATTTTTGTTCCGTCGAGATTCCACTGCTGTTTGTCAATTCCGTGGCGTTGTCGGTAACAATCGAGGCCTACTGCTCACAGTCATCAATCCTCAACCACACCGGCGAGCTAAGGGTTAATATTGTCTTACGCTCTTCTTGCGCATGTATGTGCTCGTCGCCCCACCGTTCGCTGGTTTGTTGCCGCAACCGACATGGCGGACGTACACTTGAGCTTGAAATTTGGCTTCAAGTGCCGGTAAAGGCAAGGGCACGGCCGCCTGGTTTTCGAAAGAGCTTTCTTTGCGCGAGTGCTTGTGCAAAAGAAGGACTCTTCAGAGCTATGCTTTCGCGCCCTGGCCTTTGCAAGTGCCAAACCCAACTGGTGAGACGGAGCATGTTCTTCGGCACTCCACTAGATGGCGCTCTGCTTTTTGTATATGGTCTATTGCATTCCAGATCAATCTGAACCAGGTAAAGACATAAAGACATGACTATATATTGAAAGAAAAGCATGCAATAAAATTGAGTTATACTATATATATTCCTCATTTTCACAACAAAACAAACTATGCAGAAACTAGAGTTCTAGCTCAAGATATTCATCTACCAAAAATCAAGACAATCCTCATGACTGACGTGCCATTGGGCTGAGCAGTTTGTTTCTCAATATGGAGAACCACAGGTCATTGAACTAAAATTTGATAAACCTGGCTTCATCATCAGACCCACTGCTGCTCTCCGAATCCGGAAAATCAACGAAGATTCTCGAGAATTGCCATGCTTGCTAGTGCAGGCCAGGCCTGCCTCCCTGTCTCCCCCCCCCCCCCCCCCCCCCCCCAAAAAAAAAAAAACAACAAACAACTCTTGAATTGGAAGAAAAATAAATCCTGAAAAGACTGATCGCTACCTCTAAATAACAATGTTTGGCTTAAACTCAAAGGTGAATCTGTCAAAATAGGTGGAATCCCTCCACCGGGCTGGCAACAACAAATTGCACGATAGTCAAGGAGACACTGTTGACGGAATGTTAAGGGAATTCCACCACACTTGCAGAAAGTATCAGCTACTAATGCAAAGTAGCACCTGGCTCCGACTTACAGGGAGAGCCTGTGCATGAGGGAGAAGCTGGCGGGGAGGATGATAACATCCTCTTCCCTGAGGATCCTTGTGACCACCTCTTGGGCTGCCACCTGCACGTCCATCGATGGAAAGATGCTCGGGAACCTGAAGGAAGAGGTGCGCCAAGATCACATGAGCCGCCTATGGACACGAACCAGGAAGGTCCCGCATGAATTACATATATACATGTATGGGTGCTTTCTTCTCAAATGGGGCAGGCTAAAAGTGCGTAATTTATATTTTTTGCAATAAAAATATATGTTTTAGGGGCATTTCTAAGAGAAAGGAAAGTAAGAGAAAGGAAAGCAAAACAAACCGCAAATTTCCCATATTTCTTGTTCTCGAGTTCTGGAGCATAGAAAACGCTGTGACAGAAATTAGCGTTTTCCCTTGCCACAGCAGGACCTATGTTTGACACGCCTCTGCTGCCATTATTTTATTCGGCACATTGATACTTCAGTTTTATGTTGTTGAAAAAAAAACACTATCCCTAAACTCTGGCATAAAAACATGCTTTTTGAGTAAGGCTTGTTAAATTACGAGGCACTGGAGAAAACCAGCCTTCTGCGTTAAGTCCTTATTTTAAACTAATTTTGTTTGCAGTCCATCCATTAAAAATCATGCAGGAAGGGCCTCAGCAAGCACATCGTATTGCAGCACCGCAGTGTTCTTCCACAGCATAAAGGCCATCTGCTTTCATCGCCGTCACCATGGCAACGAATGCCGATTTTCTGAATGCCGTCTGCTAGCTAAAGTTTAACATTTTAGTAATGAGCAGCCGCAGACTGTCGCCGTGATGCGGCGTGAGCATAGGCAAGAGGGGGGGGAGGTTAACACGCCCCCCAGTTATACATGCGCCGCCCGAAAAGGTCATTCGGTGTTCGTTGCCATGGTGACCAGGCATGTAGCCAGGAGCTTGTCTCGGGGGGAGGGGGGCCGCCCATGACAAAAAGATGTATGAGGGAGAGGGGGGAGGAGGTCCCAGCAAAATGGAAGATTTTGGGGGGGGGGGGGGGGGGGGCCGGAATCTTCTGGAATTGCTATAGGTTTGATATCCCATGAAGCAATATTACATGCACTTTCTAGGAAATGAACACCCTCACGAGGCAGGTTAGGGGGAGACTGAGGTTCTCAAAATGATAACTCAAGGGTCGAAAAACAGATGGTTTATGGTTGAAAGTATGACAAAACTTTGACTATTGAATACTACTGTGAGCTGGATGGCTCGGTTCCGACAACACCTTGTAAGCATAAACCAGACTTGGATACTGCCACCTTTTTTCAAGGGACATTTCATTGGAGTCAGCATACAGGCTTAAAACAGGAGATGTCCTAGAAGCACCGGTTGCAAGGCGAAACACAAGGTGATGCACACGTCAAGCATTTTTAAGGCAGACGGCCGGGCAGATGCATACACGATAGTGCCACAACCAAGGCGCCATCGCACAAGAGAAGAGTACAAACGAAGTAGACACCTCCTATTGGAATCCCAAGACTTGAGTGAAAGAACTTTCAAGATGTTCACCGCCTGTAAACATTTTTGCTTCAGCCACTTGATGCAACATACAAAGTTAAGCTTGCGGTCAAAAATCACTCCCAGGAACTTATGCTCTGCTCTAACCGCAATGTTATTTCTATTTAAAGTAAGAATCGGATCTAAACAAAGCCCACGCCACAAAGAAAAGGGCACACAAACTGTTTTCTCTGAAGAAAACTTAAAACCATTTTCATTTGCCCATTTATTCATTTAATTTATGGTTAGCTGTAGCAGCCTTTCACAGCTAGACATATTACACAATGCAACAGAAATTTGAACATATTCTACATTAAGGGGAGTATGATACGGAGGAAGGTATGACCCAGCATAGAGAATCAATTTTTACAGCAAAGAGGATAACACTCAGGACTCCATTCTGAGGAATCCAGTTCTCCTGAACAAACAAATCAGAAAATGTTGTCCCTAGATGTACGCAAAAAGAGTGAACACATTAGAAGTTTTTAATACAGTTAAGCAATCTGCCGCATACTCCACACACAAAAAGGTCATGCAGGATGCCATATCCTCAAGTAGTATCGTAAGCCTTCTCCAAGTCGAAAAATACCTATAAACAATGCTGCCTGTTCACAAATGCCTCCCGTGCAAGTCTCAAGCCAAACTAAGTGGTCGGTTGTGGAGCGTCCAGGTCGACACCCGCACCGATTTACATCCAAAATATTTTGTTCAAGAAAGTAAACAAGACACTTGTTAACTAAGCTTTCATACGTCTTTTCCCAGGCAACTTGTCAATGCTATCGGCCTGTAACTTGTCAGGAGGGAAGGGTCTTTTCCAGGCTTCAATAGCGGAATCACTTCTGCCTGTTTACATTCGGTACGGAAGTATGCATCTTTATACAGGCCATTAAAATAAACGAGGAGAGCTGAGTGTGATTTCTCTGTAAATGATGAATCAACTCGTAATGTATGCGATCAGGACATGAGAAAGATTGCGTCCGGATATTCAGAGCCATTTGCATCTTCACGAGGACCTGAGATAGATTGCTTCCGGATATTCAGAGCCATTTGCAGCTCCACCATTGTGAACGGTTGATTGCAGGGTGCGGAAGCTCCTCCCGCCAAGCTGATTTTCGTTCTCTTTAGATCCGATTTAAACTTCAAAAGCGCCGAAGGGTTGTGCGAGGAGTTCGAAACGGCTGCAAAATGTGCACCTAACAGAATAGCCTAGTCATGCAATGAGGACGCAGATGTAAAGAGAGGAACTGTGAAACAGCGATATCTGCTTTTAACCTCATTAAGTCAGTCCCACACTTCCTTTGCTGGGACATAGCTACTAATATGAGACAAATATCCTTTCCAAGACTTCTGCATGGCCCGCTTCCTAGTCCAACGAGCTTGAGTGCTATTTCACTGAAACTCTATTAAAATATCTGCGAAATATGCCCCAAGACTTATCCTGTTTATTCTTGGTGGTGGAACAATCATCATTCCACCATGACTTACATTTTTTGGCAATTTTAAAGGAAGTCTGAGGGATGGAACAAAAAGCAGCATTAATTATCTGTTCTGTAATGTATACTGTGACTTCATCATGTGTTAAGGACTGGAACATGCGAGGTTTCAGGTCCGAGTTTAGGCTACAAAAACTCCAATCTGCTTTTTCCAGTTTCGAACTCTCCAGGACGACTGGAAAGTGCTCGCTTCCAAAATGGTTATTCAAAACTTTCTACGTAAATAAAGGAAACAATGAGGGGGATAAGAAAAAAAGATTGATAGATGCGTATGAATTGTGAGCTGCACTAAAAAAGGTTGGCTTTCTCTTGTTCATAAGGCACAGCCCAGATGATGACAAATACCGTTCAAGGACTGCACCATGCGAATCCTAACAGGCACTACCCCGCAAGGGATGGTGATCATTAAAATCTCCTAAAATTAGAAAAGGGTGAGGATGCTGTGTAATGAAGTCTTTGAAGATCATGAAGATGCAGTGGAATGCTTGGTGATATATAAATAGACACAACAGTGATAAGGCAGTCCAAAAGAAGGCGCACAGTCACAGCCTCAAAAGGCGTAGTGAGAGGAACCTGAGAGCAGGGAACCCTATTCTGAACAACCACGGCCACTCCACCAGATGAATTAGATGCAGGGCGATCTTTCCTAAAAACTTGATGGCAACGCAACACTCACTTATGATGATCACCAAGATGTGTCTTTTGTAAGGAGAGAGCAATAGGACGTAGCTCGTCCATGAAAAGATTAACATGTCAATATCATGTAAAAGATCGCGGGAGCTCCACTGCATAAAGAGAAAGTTTGCCATTCCTCTAAGGAAAAGTTAAAAGGTTGCTAAACCAAAAAGTATAACTAGGTAAGAATATGTAAAAAGCCGAATCTGCTGCACATGACGACAAAAATCAATGTCACATTGAAGGGATTACAGGTTTTTCGTTTTGTGTTTATTCTTAGAAGTCTGCCACTCCATGTCGTCTTGCTCAGATGCACGAGTGGAGACTCCTGTACCCTCATTCGTGGCCTCTGCTTCCTGAGGCGAGGCTTTTAATGCAGGTTGGGGTAGGTTTGGGGAAAGGGGCGCCATCCCCCTTCCCCGACCAACCCCAGCCAAAGGGGCGGAGGAGGTGCTGGGCGGGGGGCGTCGCACGAGTCCATCCGTTTCTGCCCCTTGTGGAGTGAGAAGGAGTGGCACGAGAGCCATGCCACTTTCTCGATGATGCTCTCTCCAGGGAGTGTGGGCGAGAGTGCCGACCCTTCTCCCTGGAAGGAGATTCCGGATTGGTTTGCAAAACTGCCTGAGAAGACAAAGGCTGTTGCCCTGTTGGAGCGCGAGGGTTCGCACTCTGGCTTGGACGGTCGGTAGACCACCCAGCCGAGATTGCACGCCCCGGAAGCTGAATCTTCAGCTGGGGACTGCCGCGGCTTCCCATATTTCAGAAGGAACGTTGGGGTTGCCACTGCTACCATCAGTGGGGCAGGCCCTCGCTGCACCACCTGCGCATAGCAGCGCTTGTGCAAGAATGTGAAGCGACGGCGTGCCTCTGGGTAGGAAAGATTTTCCTTGAGTTCTTTCCACTTTCTGCAGGATTGAGAGTATAAAGGGTGAGGATCACTGCAGTTTGCACAGTGTGCAGGATCCTGTGGGATGGTCAGTTTTGGCACATTTTGCACAAGTGGCTTTTCCACGGCAATGCTGGGAACCATGGCCAAACCTCTGGCATTCGAAACATTTAGAGGACTAGGCACATAGGGCCTAACCCTGCAGTGGAGATCGCCCTAACAGCCTCGGATAAGGGGTGGAATCATAAATTAAGACTACCGTATTTACTCGAATCTAGGCCGATAGTTTTTCCAAAAAAATTAAATCCGAAACTCGGGGGTCGGCCTAGATACGAGGATCCGGCTCCGCCATGACCGCGGGACGCCATCTTGTCTACATCACTTCGGGAAGATACGCTGTGTACCACGGAACGCACGGAACGTTCGTCTCTACTCGACGCTATGGCATCGACCAGTCGATGCCACTACTCCGCAGCTTTTAAGAGGAAAGTTGTCTTGGCTGCTGAACACTCGTCCAACCTGCAAGCCCAGCGCGACTTCGGCGTGGACGAAAAAAATGTGCGTCGCTGGAGAAAGCAGCGTGGTCAGCTCTTTGCATGTGTGGCAACAAGAATGGCATTCTCAGGACCGCGGAAGGGAAGGCACCACGAGCTGGATCGCGGCCGCATGGGACGACATCCCGGCGGAACTGATAGTAAAGTCGTTCCGAAAGTGTTGCATCTCGAATGCCCTGGACGGTACGGATGACCACGCGTTGTGGGAAGTGGACAGTGACAAAGATACGAGTGAGGACGACGAATGATCAGGAAAAATGCGGACATTAACCGTGAGCATGCCGTCGGATAAGTGACCGAAATAGTGCTGTACATTGCAGATAAATTCCGTTCTGTGTTTAATTTATGGTGTTTTTCCTATACTTTTTGGTCAACCTAGAATCGAGAATTTTTTTTTTTTTTTTTTCGGCCTTGTTGTTTTTGCGGGGTCGGCCTAGAATCGATGCCGGCTTAGAATCGAGTAAATACGGTATATGTTTTGTTTTCCGCTCTTATCCTGACGCAGGGAGACGTGCCTCGCAGCTACAACACCTTGGTCAGAGAGCCCTTCAACTAGTTCAGTGTCGGAAGACTTGATTAGGTCATCTTCAGAAATAACGCTCTGAATAGTATTGCATTTACGATAAGGTGTAGTGGTCACTTTGTGATCAGACACAGAGTTCAACGCAAGGAGTGCAGTACTCTGCTGTCTGGATTCAATTTCCACGAGTAGGCCACCTGAGGGCATGCCTCGATGAAGAAGGGGGAGGGAACGCAAGGGCCTCCTTGCACCTTCGTGTAGGCTTGCATGCTTTTAGCACCGCGGCCTTCGTAATAAGCGTGGTCGGCCACTGATGCACTTAGAATAAACCGGTTAAAAATGTGTGCATTTTGGTTGGGACCAAATCAAACTTCAATAAAAGCGATAATTAAGAAGAAACAATTTCGCTATAACGAAATCGCTTTTGATGCTCAGAGTGCTTCTAATTGAAACCATATGTCTGTTTTCACTAATTAAAAGGTGAATTAACAAGTTTTTAGTTTATTACTCACCAGACTGTGAAGGTTGTCCGCCGAGCTCAAGAAATGTATAGTGAAGACGGAATTCACGTAGCAGTAAAGACGCCTTTTTCTAAAGATCTGTTTCCAATAAAAAATATCATCCGGCATATAAAAAGGCGAGAAATAAAAATAAAATGGTTTGGCTTAAGTTTTTAAACCAAAGCCACCATCATTAATGTGGATTTAAAAAAACGATCAACTCGCACCGGAATCGCCCTGAAACCAGCTCAGTGCACAGCGCTCCTCGGTCGTGCAGCGCGATGTCGGTGCAACATCGAGGACAAACTGCGCCGCGCCGGTGCACCGCGACGAGCTCCACCTTGCGTCACTTCACGTTTTGTTCGTTTTTTCTTGCGCAGGTCAGCGCACGGTGCCCGTCTGCTGACAATTTCTTCTATTCTGTACTCGCGGATTTGACGGTCTCACAGAAATAAACATCGTGGACGTGATTGTCGATGGGGTCACGAAGCGGGTGACAATTCCACATATATATGTTGGCCACCATTATTGGTTCAAGAAAACGAAACACCAGATAATAGCCGTACCTCGCTGTCATCGAAACGCCTCGCGCGGCTTTCCACGAAGTTCATGCTTTCCGGACGCTCCTTGCCATCGCAGCAATCGCCAGTAATCGCGGCGATGGCGAGAAGCTCGTCGTCTCGCCGTCAGAAGACCCGAGGAAATCATCTAGTGCAGCTGCGAGGCGTGTTCGTTTTTGCAAGATCGCCATCTCGATAGTCTGCGCGTCTGCTACTCCCGCCATCTCCTCGATTCCCGCTCCTGGCCGCAATGCCTGATGGGACTGCCCCCCGGCGCACCGCCGATTTTCTTGGTGCGCGTTGGGGCAACGAAAAGCCGCACCGGGAGGGTGCGCTTCGTTGATCGAGGTCGTCCGGTGCGCACCGGTGCACTTGATCGAAGATGAAGGGGCGCACCTCAGTGCCCCGGTGCGCACCGGTGCGGATGATCGAGGATGCTATAAGTTTTTTCTATGCACAAGGGGAAAAACAGTAGAACAGTCTGCTTGACGCTGATACTCACATAGACACGCTTGGATCTGCTTTTCGGTATTCATCTCAAACAAGCTTTCACTATTTTGTACCATGTGGTGCCATCTGTGAGTAACAGCGTAAACCAGACTGTTTTTACCGTTTTTCTGTGTGCAAAGAAAACAAAATAAAGTTCTTTAACATTAAAGATTTTTTTTTTTTCTCCCGAGAGAATTTTTTGCATGATAAATGCATCATTTACAGACATCTTTGGGAAAATTTCATTGCACTCTGGTCATTGGCTTATTTATACAAATATTTTATGCCGAATAAAGCTCGGAAACACCTTGTAGAGAAGGGACAACTGCCGGTTGTCAGGGAACAGGGGCATTACCAGGTGCTGAGGAAGGGCAGCCCAGTGCACTCAAAGCCCTTGGACAGGATGGCGGGGCAGACGGTGCTGAGCCGGATGTTGCGTCCCTCGTCCGACTGGGCCAGTTCCCGTTCCAGGGACAGCATCAGCCCCATGATGGCAAACTTGGAAGCGCTGCAGGGTGCGAAGAGACGTGCAGCATTTTCTTTTTTTTTTGTAATTTGGAGCACTTTTATACTCTTGGCAACATTGTGGGAAACATGTCGAAGAACGTTTTGTAAAGGAAACTGGTGTATATAATTTTGTTTGCCTTGTTTTCTGGTACTTTCAAACTGCGGGCGTAATGTCGTTCTCGAATGATGCACACCAGGGCCGTAACCAGGGGGGGGGTTAGGGGGTTCTGACCCCCCCCCCCGAAATTTTTTTCTGTGTACGGCCCTGGTCGGTGCACTGGCAGCCAGCCGATTTTAATCTCCACCTCTGCGCACGCGCAGTGGCGCCGGTCGGCTACCGGGTACCAAACCGGGACCGGTTCTCCGGTTTGCTGTAACTCTCCATTATATGCCACCGATGCACATGATTCATAGGCAAAAATAAGACAATAGACACTTTCAAAATGGCCGCCGTTGTCCCCGAAAACCTCCCCCCCCCCCCCCCCCCCCGAAATTTTTTTCTGGGTACGGCCCTGATGCACATTACCTTTATCAATGCGAGTGTTTGTGTTGTTTCTTCTTTAAAAGGAAGCTACGGAGCTTCTTGAAAAAAAAAAAAAAGAGAAGTGAATTCTAGTGTATTTTTACCCCGTGAACCCGAATACCCATACCATTTGCTGCGCAAGTACTGTTAAACGTGAGAAAAACGCGAAAGACAGTCGCTGTATGTGACATCATCGACGGATCTTTTGGCTGCCCAAGGCTAGGGAGGCGGGGCTTCAGCCCTATTGTGAAATTGCTCGTATGGCTCTCCGGCGCATCGCATTGAAATATAATTGTGATATCTGTTATTTTAAAGGCCAAATGAATGCAATTCAAACGTTTTTTTCTACAAATGTAGAAGTACCCCATCTTCCCTTTAATTTAAGGCTACTGTTTTATTTCTGATCCAGAAGATCAAACTAGGAAAAACTCTCCTCTGTAAGAAACCAAATGAGGGTTGACAGTATTTCAAAATAAAATAAATATATTAATGAATATTACAATGAAACAAATTTTCTTTTTTCACTTTTAGCTAGCTTTGTGCTCAGGATAACCTGATCATGTTTGTACAAAACATAGGGAAGAGCTATTAGTCCTTGTTCACACCTAAGGGAACTAAAATCATCTTTGATAATTGATCCCTCAAAGTCCTCATTAGTTGTAAAATACTTAGGGAGTGATCATTTCCGTTCAAAAAGTATTGAAAGGAGGTATTTACTTAGCTCGAAGCGATGCACCACGGGAAGGAAAACTGCCCCCTGGCCACCATGCCATTGTCAAATTTGCGATTTACGGGAAGTGTTGTGTACGGCTAGCTGTGTCGTGGCGAGTTCGAAAACAAGCTGATTACAAGTGTAGTTTGCTCAAATAAACATTTATTTCATGCCAACCGTCGCACATAATCAAAAAAAAAAAAAAAAAATTGGCAGATTGTTGCGACAAGAGGCTTCGATGAAGCCGCCGGTTGACATCGACAGACAGGAAGCACTCGGCTAGATTCGAAGTTCCCATGCGATCAGCTTCTGACAGATGGGCGTAAATTTTTATGCGAAAGCTTTAACTGTCCCATGGAGTGAGCAGACGTCATCAGCTGCCGCGCCAAACAGCAGATAAATCCCCCCCTCCCAAGAGAACGAAGTGAAGCAGCGATCCGAGGTATCCCAGCTTTGAAACCGTGCGAAAAGCTGAGCCAAACGGCAAATTAATTCGCCTCTTAGTGAAGCCGAAATCTCATTGGCTGGTACGCGTAGTTACAGGGAACGAGACTCCCAATGGCCGAGGCATGTCAGTTTCAAGGCAAGCCGCTCCATGGTACTACGTGCCCACGTCAGATTTAGCCGCGCCAGACTGCGCCGGGAAAAGGAAGTGTTTGGCTGTCAGGGCTTCCCAGAGACAGCCCGCTCAAGCCATACTCTGGAGCGCGGCGCGGCCACTTCACAAGAACGACATTCACGCTTTCGCATTTACAACTGATAAGAAGTGCTTCGGTGTGCCTCGAATCTTTTCTAATTGCTAGCCTTTTACGTCAATAACAAAAATATTTGCCATTGAAGGAAGGGACGACGTCTAAAATTCCCAATATGCACACATTGAAAATTGAGGCATTGAACATTGCTTTTACGAGCCGGGTGAAGCCTCGGGGGCTTGTGTGCCTGGCATGCTTTAAAGATTTCGGTCAAAACACTTCGGGGTATTGTTTTTATCTGTTTACGGAAACAGATACCTGAACTAGGAACTTACGAAGGGATAGATAGCAAAATAGGTGGCATTGCATACGCCGCATGTCTTCAATTACCACTTAACACATTGTTTAAATTTTATAATTGTAAACGGGTACGGCTACAATTGTCGGTGCGAAGGGCTAGCAAAATTATCGCACTTGCTTTACGTACGAGGTAATCGTTCATTCCATTTACTCTACCTTTGAAACATCATCGAGCTACACACTCAATTGGCTGACACTCCATGCAATCGCGTCCTCCCAGTGCCACTGTGAAAGTTCTCGAGAGTACGAGTCTTTGGAGGGCTGTCCTCGCGCACGCTCGCTCAGTCGAGCACGTAGACGTTAGGGTTAGAACGTGCACAGCGACAGTAACATTCTGGCTGGGGTGGGAAGAGATGCCAGGTGTCGAAAATCCTCCCCCTGATGGCGGCTGTTGACTTCGATGGCGATTCAGTGGTGACAACAATGACTTGTGGGTATAACTTCTTTACAATGATTCACTAAGGAATGCGGATGACACATGCCCATTGTTTACGTTGGGGATATTTTCAGTCCTAAAACCCTCCTGCCCTCCCGCGACGGGGTCCATTTTTTGTCCCAAAAGGGGACACACATTCGTTCCGCGCGGAGGGGCGATGAGGCCACTCGCGCTAGAGTAGTCATGTTTGGCTTGCGCTTCCTCGCCACCTGCACCCTTCTCCTTGGAGTGGTTTCTCGGTAACACTAAACGGCAGCAAAAAATAAACAAACATTAAAAAAAAAGAACATAAAAAGCTGAGCTGCGAGGATTCCACATACTACTACTACTACATTTCTACTTGCCAAGATTGACAAGTAGAAATGTGTCTCCGTACGAGTCCGTACGCTCGCCAAGCACATTGAAGCGCGAAGCCTTGTGAATTCTCCCTATACAGCTATGTGATTTGTTTCCAACATCGGTTTTTCATAAACAGTCATGTACCGTTAAAGTGGACATCTCTGTACCATTAAAAATTGTCCATAATGTGAGTTGTCCACAATTAAAAAAAAAAACAGCAGTTTGTCCCCAAATATGTAAATATAGTGGGGTACTCTCATCAATAGGGCCCCTATTAACGAGAAAAGACTAATTTTCTACACGCAGACTATGCAACAAAACTTCAGTTTTGCGCCCGAAAGAGCGGTTGCATGCTGTGTTTAGGAAAACATGGCAATTGCGGAAAGCAGAAGTGCCATGCAAAAACATGACACTTCTGCTATCCGACAATTGTGCGACGGTTCCCGCAAGCGCTAACACGGTTCCCGCGGGCACCTGATAGCATCGGAAAGATTGGAGAAGTGATAGCGACGCCTCCAAGAAAGCCCGAAGGAGAGATAGGCCAACAAAAGAAATGTCGGGTCTTCGGAATGTTCAGGTGGAAGGAGGCTATGTCTGCCAAAAGGTACAATCCGATCCTGAAATGCACATTCATTTGCCGGAAAGATGGGCACACAAATAAAAATACTGAGCTGTGCACGGCTGTTTTTGCAGCTTGCCTAACCTAGCAAACTAAGTCAACCATCAGGGACAAGTACTGATTTTAGACGTGTTTCAGTGACATACTTTGTGCAATAGAAAATGCACTAAATGTCACTATAATGACAAATGTGTAGTACAGTAGATTAAGTTAAACAAAACGTGAGCTTCCAACTTACATTGTAGATACACCACACATAGAATTCGACACTGATATTTGCGCAGTGCATGAAGAAAAAGAAAGAGTGCAAGTGAGCTGATGAATGTTAATTGTGTCCTCATCCTGCATATTCTTCCTTTGACTCCTAAGTTCTTCTAAATCCTTTTACCCTAGACTCTAGCAGTTTTACGACATGATGAGAAAGCAGGATCTTTCGGGGGCGGGGAGCCCACGATGCCAAAGAACCTATAAGGCAGCAGGCTCAAGCTCTCTCACTAATCACACTGACATTTACGTACTAGTAGCGACAAATCGAAAGCACCCGTCTTTGAAACACTAACCACGTGCCTACAAATAAGGAATGCGACGGCATACCAGTATTCGGTGTAGTTTGCCGCCCCAATGAGCCCCGCCATGGACGACACGGCCACAATGTGCCCCTTGCGACGCTCCAACATCTTTGGCAGGAACTCCTGGATGGTCTGCGGTTCGGAACCACAAGAGAATGATTGTGAGCCGAATAGCAAGTTGGAATACACCGCCACTATCCGAGACCCCCCCCACAAAACGCTCACATTATACATAGAATGTGTTCAAAACCATTCTGCCCAATTCATAACTGTAACTTCATAACTATCATCGCACATCTACCATATCAGCAATGAAAATAACCTTGGGTTTGTCCGATCTCTCAGTTTGCAGAAAAGTATCCTGTCCGTGTTGATTTCACAAGACCTATCATCGTAACCCAACATTGCACAAGCTTCTCTTAAAAAAAAAAAAAAATCATCAAAATAAAGGAGGCGTCTCCCACTGTCAGGCTTCACGTCTTTATCAGTCTTTTCTACCTGTGACATTGCTGGAATGGAATTGTATTCCTGCACACTTAAAGATGCTATTTCTGATAATGTTTTGTGTTCTGATTAAACATTTTCTTTTTATGTGTTAACCTGCCTTTTTTTTATGTATGCTATTCGGACATTATAGCCCATTCCTCCTCTAATGCCTTTAGGTCCTGAGGGAATGAATAAATATATAAATAAATAAATAAAGTAACTTGCTGCATTTTCTAAGCGTTTGTATTTCTACAAGTTTTATTGCTAGTTTTAGTTGCTTTCTTCTGTGTTTGCAAGACAAAGAGGAGAGCTGCTAAAGCCTTTGTCTTTGCATTGTTTGAAAGGGCATAAGACGCAAAACGTGTTGTGCTTCTAATTGACACTTACCCAGAAGTGGGAAAGAGTGTTAACCTCCATGGTGCGTCTGATCTGGTTGGGGTTCATGTTGAGGATGGGCATGGACTGGGCAATGCCCGCATTGTTCACCAGAATGTCCACCTCTCCGATGAGTCGGCCAATCTTCTGAGCGACCTTCTTGACCTGGTCCTCGTCCGTCACGTCACAGGTGAACGAGAAGCCCTTGCCTCCATCCGACCGAATGCTCTTGGCGGTTTCGTTATTCCGAGCCTGTGGGGTTTCGTTCAAGGGCACAAACTTAGGCACCGGACCGTCTTAAGCCTGGTTCAGACAGTTGCGTTTGACTGTGGTTGACTGCATTGTGGCAGCGAGAAACCAGGACATCCCTGCTGCTTATATCGCGTACCAAGATGATTCCTTGAATTGGATTCCACGCTTCATACGAAGCAGTACAGATGTGCCGGCGACTCGCTTTCGGTTCTCGACGCAACACAGTCCAACGCACTCAAACGCACATGTCTGAACCGGCCTTTAGAGACATGCTGTTAAAGTTGTACAGAAAGCAACACAATCCACCCCTCTATTTTTGTCACCAGTTCGTAAAAAGTAGAAATAGTGCGTAGTATTCAGAATTAAATTGGAACACATTTTCCCTGTATTTTGCAAAGAGAGTAGGATGTTTCATTTCCAAGTTTATTTCTGAAATTTGGCGTGCAATAAAGAATTTAAAAATATCAGAGGTTCTGGATGACTACTGATTAGATGAAAGCAATGGGCTGGTATGTTCCTTTACATAATTGGCAGAAGTGGGAATTGTATTTGAGGTCTTACAAAAGGCCTGTACAATTACACAATATAAAAAGTATCGGAAAATAATACACGAAATAAGAGGAAAATCAAGAAATTGACGGACTCCCTAGGAGGAAAAGAAACCAGGAAGTTCTCATCATAGTAACCCCCCCCCCCCCCCCCCCCTTTTTTTTTTTCTTTTCTTGTCACGAGTTTGCCGTAAAGGCGATATCATTATCTTTTGCCCCGCTGCAAAAACATCCAACTTTTTTCAAGTAATTTTTTTTTAAAGTAAATTTAAAGAATGCTCCTTTCCATAACAAAACGGCCGCACTTTTTTTAAAGAGAGAAAGAAAGAGAGAGAGCGAGAAAAAAAAAAAAAAAGAAAAGCGACGAATGGAAGCGATATCCGATTTAAAGAATGCTCCTTTCCATAACAAAACGGCCGCACTTTTTTTAAAGAGAGAGAGAGAGAGAGAGCGAGAAAAAAAGAAAAAGAAAAGCGACGAATGGAAGCGATATCAGAGCGAGGAACGAGATCGGACTACGAGAATGATCGTCTTCAAGGTTAACTTCTTCGAAAAACAAACAAAACACCTTTGGTAACGGCTACACGTGCTACATGAACTTTTTTTTTTTTTTTTTTTGCTTCTTAATTTTGTTTTGTTTGACAGTTTGGCGAAAAGTGCAATCTTCTATTCGTATGCCGGCTACTTTCATTGTTGAATGTAATGTTGTTTTTTTTGTAGTAACACGGCACCACAGGCCGCATGTGCGAGCCAACGATCCTTCAGTGACGTCGCAACCCCTCAGGGTTATATAAATACGTTATTACTACAATACCACGACTCGAACAGTGCGTGCCCACTTTTGTTTGCATCGACCTAAGCTCACCTGATCAATGTCGAGCAGCACCACTTTCGCCCCGAGTTCGGCGAATATGCGGGCGATTTCGCGTCCCAGGCCGCGTGCGGCTCCGGTTACGACAACGACGCTGTTGGCGACGTTCTTCTTCTGTTTGGGCACCAGCAGTCGAAAAGCGCACTCGGCCAAGGTGTAGGCGAGGCGAGTCACCAAACGCGCCAGCTCGGCCGCGAACAGAAACCAGTTGAAGAGACGCAGAAGCATGGCCGAAAGCAAAGACGGCATACGTGCCGAGAGTTCGCGTGGAAGCTCACCGCTGCTGCAATGGATGCACCAACTTTCTCAGATTACTGCAGGCATGCTCACCACAAAGCCCAGTCGCGTCGTCAACAAACACGTGAAAGCGGGAAAGTCGCTGGGAAGGCCGGGGGAAAAACAAAGAACAAAAGGGGGTGGGGCTCGAATATAATCGCGTTCGCTTCCTCTTCTTTTCTAACGCCGCGGTCGAGGGTTATGACTCCTCTGAACTGTATTTTTATCTTTGACGTCATAGATACAAGAAAGGTTGGGCAAAGCCGTGTCGCGTAGAATCACACAGAGTCACTCACCTTGTCATGCCTTGTCACCCACCAAGTCAGCTGTTTATACAAAACAAAAAGTTAAAAATAAGTAATTATCAGCAGCCATTTTGTGGTAAATAAAAAACAACAACGATATTTACTAAGTTTACTACTTAGTCATGGCGTCTAGTCTTGGTTTAGCAGATTTACGTGTTCAAATCCAATGTCGGCAGACTCAGTCAATCAAATCCCAATCCAATCCGTTGTGGCGTGCACCTTCTGCTTCTGCCCTTCTGCCGTGAAAGCGTGTTTCTCTTTGCGGCGTGCGTTCAGGCGTACTGTAGCAGGGCCAACATGGGAAAGGCTAGCAGAATCAAAGTAGGCAAAACTCCGCGTAATGTTCCCCTCGACGAACAGATGAAAGATGACGTGAAGCCAGGAAAACTTAGGAGCAAAGTTCGCCACCGGCAAGACGACGACGAAATGGTATGACGCATTGGGAAACTTGACACTCGCTCGCCGTCAAAGCGTGTTGCGTTTGAGTGGCACGTTCATTGTTCTCTAAACAACATTTCGCAGTATGTGGATGACAAGTTGACGAGAAGGATCTTGGACCAGGCACGGAAACAGCAGGAGGATCTTGAAGAGGAGCATGGGCTTGGACCTAGGTAAATCGGCTACTTTCTACAACATTCAGGGGGTTCGGTGGCCAACTCTGTTAATGTGGAGCGAAACCTCGCGCTGCAGAACACGGGGATCCTGGATTCAACCCCCACCCTGCCTGTTTCGCTTCGATCCCCACCCTGCCCATTGCCCATCTGTAATGCACGAGAGCATAGCCCCATACAATCATACTGCATTCACTAGATTTGTCATCTGCAGTCGAGACACTATGCGCCCATTGGTGTTGACTGACTTCCTGCCGTGGTAACATGCATACAGCACAACTGCTTTTTACAGCGGAGCTGTTATGATCTAGTTTCCTCAGCATTGCGTCCGTCAGCAAACAAATGATGACACAAAACTCTCGACAGCTACCGCCATCTATAAGCGACGGCGGCAAATTTTCCAGATTTTCCACTCCGGCTTGCCGACTTGCGGCCGGCCATTACTTCATTCCCACCATAGTACAGCTTCGCAGGTCTTCCTTCTTGACCGAGTTTAAAGGGTGAAAGTTTTTTTCTACGACATACATGATTTTGAAATTTCTTAGACCTAGTACAACCATCGCGCAAATATACTCTGGCAGACCCATTGCATCAATTATAGGCACAGTTTTGTAGCATGCATGCAGTTACGATGCAAGTACAAAATTGTTTCCCAGAATTGATTTGTCCTACCAGTACATTACTCTTCTCACGAATCAACCCCTCAAAACAATATTGCTTCATCGTTTCAAGACCTCCATGCACTCTGTGAAGCCACAGTCTCCAGCCAACCTCCTCGTGTCGGAAATCAATCAAAAGCAGTGACGGTCCCGTTTGTCACAGCCCCGCGATAGTGTAGCTGAGAAAATTGAACCTAAAATTCGAACAAGGCATGTCAAATGTTAGAGGTGTACGAAAGCCGTCTTTGACCTTGTTTTATGACCCTAACGAGATCTACCTCCTTCTTGAAATCTAAAAATTCTGCAAACTATTTGCATATGCATCCCGCTTATAATGCACGATCAAACTCTGGCATGCTTTTTTTTTTTTTCACGCCGAGCAAAGCGAAGTGGACGACTTTAATTGCGCATTATACACGGAGGCAAAACACTTGTCAAAGATGGGCGTACCTCTAACAGAAAACAAAACCTACACGCCAACCTGATTTCTAAGGAGTGAAACTATGCGTGCGAGGTGGTTGGGAAACATTGTAATGTAAACCCCGAGACACGGAGGAATAATATAAGGGAGAAGACGCCTGTTGTTTTATTTCTTTGTGTCTCGGGGTCTAGACCATGCTGATTTCTATGCCTTTGCTTTGAATGCTTTCAGCTGCAGTTCGACGGCGAAAGAGAAGGCGGCGCCCCAGGTCAAGCTTAAGGTGCAGGCGCCAGGAGCAGACTCTAGCGACGACGAGGAGTTGGACGACGTACCTGAGGACGACTCTTACTACGAAACAATCGTGAGCTTGTCTGGATTTGGGCGGACTACCCGGGTGGCATGCAGAGTAATGCGTAACTTGGTACAAGCTTTGCAATCCTAGGGGCCTAGCTTGGTCCCGATATGGTTTTGCTCCAAGGCATTAGTGCCAGGGTACTTTTCTTTGGATCGCCACCTAGCTTCCCAGGTACCAGACTGGAGCCAAAGATGCCACAAATGAATCGGCAGTGAAGCCTGACCCTGGTAGTTATTAGGTGATTTAGGCACAAAAGATGCCAGATGACAGCTAAACAACTGGCGGTAAAGCTTAACTTTGGCACTTATTTGGCGAGTTGGGGCCAAAGGTACCCAGACTCTTGCCAAAGAAGGCTTTTAAGGCCCTATGTTCCCAGACAAAAAACAAATTTTGGCCCAAAGAACTGCGCCACCTGGGCATTGACGCTTGCTCTTCCTGCAGGAGGTGGACGAAGCGGACGAAAAAGCGCTGGAGATGTTCATGAGTGAAAACAAGGAGGCACGGCGCACCCTCGCAGACATCATCATGGAGAAGCTAAAGGAACACGAAACTGAGATACAGTCGCGGTATTCAGGTAAAGGACGAAGCTTCCCTTCCCCCCCGCATTTTAGGGGTTTTGCGTGGAACGCCTGCCTGCAGTTTTTCCTTCCACCGCCACCATTTCCAATGGCTGGAGCAAGCTACCCAAATCCAAGGGTTATTTCATGGATTGTCTTGTCATGTCCACTAAACCTTGTACCGGAGCCGCTGCTTCCGTTGACAGATGCAAAGAGGGAAAGATTTTCAGCCTTGCTGAAGCCTCTGTTACAGGTTGTCAACAAATCTGAACTGAACCCAGTTCTGTAGGCTCTACAGAAGTGGAATCAGTTCAGCCTTGTTGCTCTACGGCGTCGAGCAATGTTAAGTAGCCTAGCCGAGATTAATTACAAAAGCTGACTCATTTAGCTAAATACAATGAGCATCTACACTTGTAACTAATTATAATGTTGTATACCTAGCTTGCAGTTACCTGCAGCACTTGAGAAGCATCCATTCAAACGTGACATTACAAGGCTCATAGTTATTGGATCCAGTGAATTTTAGCTTCGCTGTCAAGGCCGTTAACGGAGTGGCTATTGGGGCTGTGCAACCTCATTGGCCTCGGAGCATGGAGCAAGTAACTCCTCTTGGTCTGACTGCCGCCATAAAACTCAAGCATGCCATTGCACACCATCTGTCACCCACAGATGCAGGGAGCATTCAGATGGCCGACCTCGACCCAAAAGTGGTGGAGATGTTCCGTGGAGTCAAAAAGGTGCTGAGCCGCTATCGCAGTGGCAAGCTCCCCAAGGCCTTCAAGATCATCCCGGCACTTTCGAACTGGGAACAGGCAAGTGTCGCTTTTCACCTTGTCCTGTTCTTCATTCCCATTGCTGGCTATCTCTTGTTCTTTGTTTCTTCTATGATCCCTGTGCAGTGTTTTTTTACCTGGGCATGGTGATACTGGAATATCTCGAGAGATGCCGCAGCTCCGAAGATAACCCACCCCTACTTTTAGCTTGATTTGCTTTTTTTTTTCCCTTTGAAACACCAAAATATGGCATAGGCCACTTCTGGTAATCGTAGCGTTCGGGTCAATTGCTGCATTGGCAGAATTGGAACTAGTTAGCTTTGGCAGAATAAAAGCGAATGTTGCCCACTTGGAAGGACAGTCATCTTTGCTTCATTGCCCCTTGCTGCAGTAACAAGTTTGGCAGGGACAGATAGTCTAAAATTATAATTTTAATAAACTTTTCTTGTTCACTCACCGAAAGTTAGCCCACTCCTTATTCTTGCCCAATCAGCTCCTGATTTTAGGTGGGCTATTTTTTTGGATACTATGGAAGTTAATCTTCCGTGTTGAAGATGCGAGCAGAAATGTCTCGGCTGCGGATACTTCTGCGACCAATGTGTCGTCTGCTACAGGTCCTGTACCTGACAGATCCGGACTCCTGGTCTTCCGGAGCCATGTACCAGGCAACTCGCATCTTCGCGTCCAACCTCAAGGACAAGATGGCACAGAGGCAAAATGCGCCGGCAGTGTTCGCATTGGGTCACCCAGCTGCAACTAGAACGAAATTCCCTTTGCAGGTTCTACAATCTGGTCCTCTTGCCACGGGTGCGTGACGACATCTCAGAGTACAAGAAGCTCAACTACCACCTGTACCAGGTGAGTAATGAATGTTGACTGATATTGACGATTATGGACTGATATTGACTAGTGATAGACTGAATCTGCCGAACTTCCGATTCGGCAAAGTTCGGCACATGCCAGACTTTTGAAGAAAAGTTCGGCAAAGATTCGGCAAACGGGTACGAGAATGCGACCGGGCCATGAATTGCAAATGGACGCCGTGTGGTTACCATCGTTCAGTGTAGGAGTAGGCCACGTCGAAGGCAAGAATGTTTTTCGGAGGGGGGAGGGGGGCTGAGGTAGCTTGGGGGGATGATGGCTGAGATGTTCATGACTTGGGGTGCAGACAGGGGGACAAGGGTCAAAATGCATGTGTGAATTTTAGGGTTGGCTGGATTTTGGGGGAGGGGGGCGGGGGGCAGCTGAAGCCCCATAAGCTTCCCCCCCTGGCTACACTACTGTAACTGTGGGTTTGTCAGCCTTTGTGAGTGTGGTTCCCTGCAATATTCTCTGCCTCAAGAACAGAAGATTGACCAGACATTGACACAGTGCGCTGCGCAAGTGACACATGATGCGGTACATTTTGGATAACATGATTTTAATTTCATCTTTCCAGTGATACAACATTGACTGACAAGCACTTTAAGGCACTCCTCGCAATTATAGAAATCCTGTTTTTAACTCACAAGTAGTTTGCGCCGAAAAAAAATAATATTGCTTTTTCATTGGCGTTATTTTGTGGGTTTCATCGATGCACATAAAACTGAACACAGAACCATCATGCTTGACGTCGCACATCCGACATTCCTAAATCTTCCCATCTTCCTAGACGTCCGCTTGCGTCGTAACGTCAGAAACCGGCATTTTAAAAGTTAAAAGAACACATTGCGAATATCGAATGCACTTTCACGCAAAGCTCGCGTGTAGTGGCTGAAATCGAAAAACATGCATACTTACAATAATCTAGTTATCTCTTCTGGTGGAGGCTCAGCAGCCATTACATTCATTTTTGCACACAAAACAGTGACCTGCAGAGAAAGTAAAAACACGGTGCTACCGCCTTTATTTTAACAATGTACACACTTGCAGGCTTGGGCTGATGAGGCCTTAAAACCGAAACTCGCGTGTCGTGACACTGCCCGCTCCTATGCCCAACCTTGTTGTTCCACCACTCTGCAAGAAGTCACTGTAAAATTGCCAGTAAATACACAAAAATTACACTGATACAATTATCTTGTAGAATATCACCTTATTTAGTAATAACTGTGTCAATATGAATTATACGTTGCCAGTAAAAGCAAGATGTTAACTTTTAATTCTGGCAAAAATGTATTTTTGCGGAACCTTTGGAAAAGTATGGCAGAACTTTGGCTTTACCGAATCCAAGGATTCGGTGGCCAATTTTAGATTCAGCAAAAGTTTGGCCGATCAGAAGTGACGTCGAGTGATCGGAATTCTTAAGTTATTGGTAATTTTGGCCATGGAGAGATGATCTGCAAACCCACAGTTAGAGAGGCGAGTAAAGAAGGAATGCTAGTTTAGAATACATAGTGCGAGCAGAATGTCTTAGCTCTCCCAATGTTTGAGTCTGCGCATTGTTCCATCGTGCCAGCTTTAGCATCTACGTCCAAAATGGGTTTCCTTTGTGCATAAATTGGGGTGAAATTGCATTCCTTGCTTCTTTTGTGCCTCTATGTCGAAGTTGGAATCTTTTTCTGATCACAAATAGATGGTGGCATTGCTGCAAATTGGCTGCACTTTGGGGACGAACGGCATTATGAACACGTCTCCTTACCTCTCGACGCATTTTTCTAACCTTTCGCGACGTATGTCAGTGTCCAAGGCTAGAACGTTGAAGCCTTTCTGTCCTGCTCCAGGCTCTACGCAAGGCGCTGTTCAAGCCAGGAGCTTTCTTCAAGGGCATAGTCCTTCCCCTCTGTGAGGTAAGCGGTGACCAAACACCATTTTGACACCCGCAAAGCGAACGTGAAGGCGTTGGGAACCTCCGACTAACTGAAGCGATTGCGAGGAAGACCTCTCCGATGCGATGCGGTCAAAGCTATGCAAGCATTTTTTTCCGAGCTGCCACAGAAAGCAGTCCCCGAGCATACAGAAGGCTCGCAATAATTCAAACAAATTCAGAAATTTTGGTTATCCTGCTATGTTTTTATATGTATTCATAAGCCGCACAATTCGAATGGCGTTTTTGTGTAATTCATACTTTCGTTCTCGCAACCCCGCTGAGTGCGCTTCTTTTCGAGCACTGGTGCACTGCAGAGAGGCAACACCCGCGAAGCTTCTTTCGTGGGTGTTGCATCTCTGCAGTGCTCGGTGAGATGCGCACCCAACGTGGCTCAAGCAGGGCACACAGGAGCTATGAAAACTGGTATCATGCGGAAATTTCCATAGCAACTTGCGCGGACGTTGTATCGTGGCAAGTTGTTTTGAAAACTGTCGCGTTGCGCCCGTTTTTATTGCTCATGTGTCCCCTGCTTAATAGTTCATATTAGATAACTTCTTGGCCTGATGAACAAACTAAATTTTTTATCTCGAGTTGTCATGTGTTGTCTAAACAGTCCACGATAAACAACATTTTTGAGGGATAAAAAAATGTGTCATACATTTCGCAAGTGTTTCATGTGTGGCATACCTGCTTATGATTAGCAGGCCTATGCAGAGGAAATCATTGAATACCGTATTTACTCACAGAATGAACGCACTTTTTTTTCCGAAAAATCGATGCAAAGTTAGGGGGGGGGGGGGGGGCGTTCATTACGCGAAGTAAAATTTTTGCGTCCGTATTTACTCGCATAATGAACGGACCTTTTATCCTGAAGAATCGAAGTAACATCATATCTCTTCGCGCGCGGCGCCCAACCCCGTAACCAAACTAAGCTCTGCAAAAAAAAAAAACTTTTTTTATATTTTTTTTGCCGCTTTTAGCAAGCTGTTTTGTTTGCTTGGGCGAGGGCTCTCCGCTTATCTTTCTTATCTCCATGCGCTCGACGCACGATCCCCCGTAACCAAACTGCGCTGTGCAAAAAAAAAAAAAAAAAAAAAAAAAAGCTAATCTTTTTCTCTTTGTTTAAAGGTTTTTTTTTTTTTTTTTTTTTTTTTTGCCGCCTTTCGCAAGCTGTTTCGTTTGCTTAGAGGGCTTCTCCGCTCCTCTTTCTTACCTCCTTGCGCGCGACCCCCCCCCCCCCCCCCCCCCCCCCTCAACCAAACTGCGCTGTGCAAAAAAAAAAAAAAAAAGAAAGAGCTCCTCTTCGTGTTTGTTTTCTCTTAGTTCCGTGGGTTTTTCTTTTTGCCGCCTTTCGCAAGCTGTTTCATTCGCTTAGAGCGCTTCTCTTTCTTACCTCCTTGCGCGCGTGGGCGCGCGAAACCAAAATCTAAACTGCGCCCGTGCAAAAAAAAAAAAAAAAAAAAGAAACTCCTCTCTATGTTTTTTTTTCTTGCTTCCGTTGCATCTTTTCGAATTTTTTTAACGCCATTTGCAAGGCGTTTAGTTCGCCCACGCTGCCCATGCATTCGCGACCTCGCTGCACCAGGATAGAAAAGTGCGTTCATTTCGCGCGGGGGGGAGGGGGTCAAAATTTTGACATCCGAGTTGGGAGTGCGTTTATTACGCGAGTGCGTTCATTGTGCGAGTAAATACGGTATCTGCTTTATATGTGTATTCATATGACAAATCATAATTTTATCTCATTTTGTATTTAGATGAATTTTTGATAATTCAAACAAAATTTGTGGCTTCCTGGAGTTTGAATTAATGAAAGTCTACTGTACAGGCTTCTTTCCAAATCTTCGTGTGTTGAGGCATATCCTCTTCGGTTAGCCCACATATAGTCTTAAGAGAAGTTGAGAAATTTAAATAAGGATGGATCACACATACATTCCAGCACTGGTGCAGTGCTAACTTGAACGTAACACTGATGCAGTGCTAACTTGAACGTAACACTGATGCAGTGCTAACTTGAACGTAACACTGATGCAGTGCTGTATTAGCGTTGTATCACTACTATACGCTGCACCAGCAAGGTCAGCACTATTTCCAGTGCCGACTAGTAGTGTTAAGGTAGTGCCGTGGTGTATGCGTGAGCAGGCCTTGTGTTAATGGTGGGCGCCCAACCTGCAACCCGTAGATTCCTGGTCGCGTGTAGACAACCGCCAAACTTTGGCGCTCCGTGCAATACCTGCGCGATCCGCACGCATGACCGCGGCCATGCACACGCAGTCCGGGACGTGCACGCTGCGGGAGGCCATCATTGTGAGCAGCGTGCTGAGCAAGAACTCGGTGCCGATGCTTCACGCCTGCGCCGCCATGCTGAAGATTGCCGAGATGGACTACACGGGTGCAAACTCCATCTTCCTCAGGGTGCTGCTGGACAAAAAGTACACCCTGCCCTTCAGGGTGATAGACGCCATCGTCTACCACTTCCTCAGGTGAGGGCCGAGTCACTGGCAAGTTTGCTCGAATTGCTCGTGATTGGCACGGTTGCATCTGTCATCTCAAACTGAAAAAAAAGCCCAGTCTGTAATGTAGGATTTATCTGGAATTCAGAAGCGACAATCTAGTTGACACTCAAAGTGTGTCTTCTAGCCAGTAGCTAGACTAACCGTGAAAAGAATAGAGAGAAAAAGACAAAAAAATGAAAATAAAAAGAATTACTATTAACCGAAGAAGAAACGAGGATTTCACCTAAAATAGCAACTGTAAAAAGCTGCAATTGCAAGAAAAGTATGGGATGGAAATGGCACTTTTCCTTTAAGTTAGAAGTTCTAGGCAGAGATTGGTGGTGCAGGCTTGAACGTCAGAAAAAGAGCAACAGTTAATTAGCGCGAAGACGACGCTACCACTTTGAGCATTCTAGCACCGAATTTTACCGCCTAGGTCGGCGTCACAAGTCGTCACTTTCCATTAACCGGTAGCTCTAAAGAGAGCCTGGCGATTGCTCACTAACCGTGTCGTGCTCTACCATTCTGTAGAACTTCTTAGCAAGCCTTTGCTGCAATGTTTGGACCGCAAGCAAACTGTTTGGAATGGGTGCCACATAAACTGGGCTTGGGGCCACGCCGTCTGCTCCAGGTTCGAGCGGGACAAGCGGGAGTTGCCCGTGTTGTGGCACCAGTGCCTGCTGACTTTCTGCCAGCGCTACAAGGGGGACATCTCCTCGGAGCAGAGGGACGCCCTCCTTGCACTCCTCCGGGTCCAGACCCACCACAGCATAACGCCCGAGGTGCGCTGGGAGCTCCAGCACTCCCAGTGTCGCGACGCTGAGGTGCAGCCGCCCGAGAGGGAAACGCCGGTCGAGCTCGACTGAGCGCCGCTCCCCCCAACCCGCCTGTAGTAAAGCAATTGTTTCGAGAACCTCTGTTCCTTGTGCACCTTATCCACGGTCGCTCGTGATTAGCTACAACTCGCAGAGTTGTCTCGGTGCATTATTGAAAGATGTTCCGAACTTCGTTGGTTTCTGAAAGAAGGCTCGCGCGGCATCATTCTACGTCGCACATGGGTATGTCGCTGCCTGTTTGCGGTTGAAAATATCGAAAATAAATTTGAGCTTCGTAAAGGATTTCGAATGCGTAGCGTTTATAGGACTAGCTTGGGGGATTTTGTGTTTGGCATGTAGCCTCGATGACATCAGTGTTATTCGACTTCATGCCGTCGTGCGACAATGATGTTTGTGACACCATGACGAGACAGTGTCGTGCGACAGCTTTTACGTTCGAGGCCAGCCCTTTTGTAGTCTAACTGCACCATGGTAGAAGCAAACATCATTGTTGCACTTTGTGATGCGAGGTCATTCGACTGCAGTCGCATGAATTCCAGAACCTCAAAGGATTTCAGTCCTCTTTGTGAGGAAGAAACAATTCATTGTTGCCACACTACATGCAAGCGTACGACAATCCTGGCAGAATTGGGTCGTACTGAAGATTCACAAATATGTACGACTGGCCTGGTCTCTGTCAGTTCCTTTATTTACACAATCAAAGTGCACTGTACGACACACCGCTAACGACCGACTCAATTCAGTGCAAACTAACATAAAACTAAAACGGGCATAACAGTAAAGAGGGCAGTTTGTTGTCAAATACAAACTTGTAGAATTCATGCTCAGAACAAGTGGCATAGCCACGGTGTAAATAGGCCCCGCAATTTTCTTAAGTCATGTTCTCTGCACGAGGGCAGAAAGGACAGAAACATTGGCTGCAATTCATAGACGATTGCTGGTTTTTACTTGACAGCAGCGGTTCTCAAACTGTGGCCCACGGACCTCCAGGGGTTCTCGAGTGTGTTCATAAAGGTCTGCGTAAAGTAATGAAAAAAAAAATTATAGAAAAAAGGTTGCCTGTGCTACCGCACAAGACCTCCGATGCAGAATGCATTTGGGGTACCCGAGGGCCAAAAGCTTGGGAACCGCTTCTTTGCAGCCTCCCAGCTTTTTACTATGTCCCGAATATGCATAATGTTTGGGAAGTGTGTGCACGCAGGTAGGCAGAGCGAACTGTGTCGGCGATGCTACATCTTTACAAGCACCTTCAAACCATTGAAGAACCAAGCTGCTTTGTACAGAGCAATTCATTAAGTGATAGCAATATGCCGGTGCTACGTCCGACAAATTGATGCTTGCCTGCCGCAATCCAACGCCAGAATCGATAGCTATTTACATAAGATCTCATTCGGATGGTCCAGCCAAGAAGGCACACAGCCATATTGCAATCACTAATGCGCGACGGTATTACGACTGTTTCTTGCCCTGCCTGCGGTTACGTGCGAGACTCGCAAAACACTGAGTGACTTCTAACTCGATACTGCATGCGTGTGCCTCTTCCGAGGCGGAGATCCAGACCAATAATCAAAACTGAGCACCGACATCCGGAACAAAACGCTGCCTATGGCGGAAGAGGTTTAGTTTCAATTTATCTACGGTTATGGACATTCCAAACAAAGGCAATTCCATCTCAAGGCCGATCCAAATGTCGCCGCAAGCAAGCCGCCAGACCTTTTGATCGACCAAACGCAATTGCCCTGCACGTAAGGTTTTGGAAGGCCGGAGCCCCACTGGAGCAACAAACAAGAACGACCAACATCGACAAGCTCCAAGCACGTACAGCGTGCATGCGAAGGCGTATTTGGCAGGCTCGTAATCGCTCATGCTTACTTCGCGAGTGCCGG
Source organism: Ixodes scapularis (assembly GCF_016920785.2). Taxonomy (NCBI): domain Eukaryota; kingdom Metazoa; phylum Arthropoda; class Arachnida; order Ixodida; family Ixodidae; genus Ixodes; species Ixodes scapularis. Next base: position 5,150,857 of record NW_024609882.1, on the reverse strand, counting down.
GAGGCTGCAAGCCCGGTAAAGGTACTGGCGGGGGGGGGGGGGGGGGGGGGGGGGGCAATACGAGATCACACATTTCTTTGTGCTTCATTGGTATACCTGCCTGATTTTTGAGAAAGCTGCAATCCAAACTAGGAACGGAACGCTAAATGGAGAGCCCATGCTTTGTGCTCTTTGCCAAATTGAGAAATGATAGAGCTTGTGGGGACCGCATACGCAGAAAAAGGTTGGATCGGGTACTTCGGCCGATGCTGTTTGCGGGGGCACCCTCGTGAGCATGCTGCACGTGCTTGGGGCTTGTTGGAGTCGGCCGTTTCCGTTTGTCGCTCTAGTGGGACTCTGGCATTAGAGGCCACCCGAGTTCCTAAGCCATCCCCTTCAGAGTCCTACGAAGGGGCTAACTATCTTTGGGTTCTGTCCGTCGGCCGTGCGCATTCACCAGTTCCGGTTGAGCCAGAACAGGCCCTTGAGGAGGAAGTAGAGCAGCCCCACAGAGTACAGCACCACCTCTCGCTGTTGCCGCTGTTGGTTTTCCTGCTCCACTGCCACCAGCCGCCGGCTCACGTTGCGGATCTGCCTCTTCAGCATTCCCAGCTCGTCGTCCGAACCCGGAATCCCTGGCGGTGTGGCGGGTGCTGATCTGCAGAACGAGGGACGAGGCGACCCTTTGAAGGGATGCTGAACTGGTGTCCAGGGCTCAATTCTATGGCTGTTATGCGTGGCGCCAATCTCTGAGACGCAAGCAACGAAGTTCTTATTTTAGTAAGCAATGGACCTGAATGGATGGCAGCTGTTCCCTTTGAATCGGGCCATGACTTGCGCCACCTAGCCAAATGCCTTTTTTTACTTTACTTTTTCTGACTGATGAGCGACGTCTGGGAGTTTGTCTGGAAACTATAAATGAAGGGCAGCCCAACATGCCTCCGCCCGTCGGATCACATAGGCATCGTGCCGTTGTATCGATTTCATTGCTCCTAATGCCCCATATTACCAATGCTCAAAAAAAGAATTGCCAGAAAAGACTAAATGCGCGCAAAGACAAATATGTCAGGGGAAAGGGTTATGCATGCACAGAGGCTTACTGGAGAAAGGTCCATTCCTTCCCCTACAAATTAACTAAACAACAACATAAAGTGACATCATGGTCTCTTAGCTAAACTGGAACCTGGTATACCGTCTTTTCCAAATTCTGAGCTGAAAATTCGATATTGAGGGTTTCCACCGCCTTCTGTGTGCTCTATCCTGTGAAAAGATATATTTCCTGAAAATTCTGTAAATATACCGTGACGCATATGAAACCTTGCAAAAAGTAATCTTAATAAAAAAAAATCAAAGAATCTATACTCGTTTTCACCTCAAGAAAAAAGGACGTTTTGCGCATTGTTCACACGCCGGGCGAAGTAGTTCCTACGAAATTTGGTTGTCAGGGGAAAAAGCGATGCTTTTAGAGTTCGAAACGCTTACGTCTTGGTAAGATAGCATGTATGTAATCTAAAACTCACCGAGGGAAATTAGTAATGCTCCGCCTGGAGCCGGACTTTTTTTACTATGGTTCTTGAGGTGAAAACGGGTATAGGAGGTATTTTCTCACAGAACAAAATCATTCTGAGAATGATGCACGTTGACGCTTTATTCCCCATGCTCAAACGTCTCGGGCCACTGCACCTGGACTTTTCAAAGGCATGAGATGATGGCAACTTATGTGAAGAGATTTCCAGAGCAGATGTCAAGAGCCCAGTGGTGTCTGAAGTGGTCCGGAGATGGGGGATTTTTCTTGTAGGTTATCAGCAATTAATGACATGCCTGGGGCAGACCGCCAACCTGACCCTGACCCCCCCTCCGTTTTAATGCCACTGCAAGAGGCCTTACCAAAAAGATCTGCACACTCCCAGGTTCAAACTGGGATCAAAAGGGACTTTTGCTCCCAGTTTGCAAAAAAAAAAAAAAAACTTTCACATTAAAAAACAAACAAAAAAAATAGCAACACCTGAAACCACCGAAACATGCAACTCCTAAAATTCCAAAAACATTAATCCTTTTTTTTTTTTTTTCTTTCATGCTTGTAGTTGATTGCTGAGCAGTGTAAACAAGTAATAGGGCCTTGTCAGGCAAAGCAAATCTGCCTTTTGCCTCGATACCCTAGAGCATAGGCCTTGTGCCTAAAAAAAAAAAAAAAAAAGGAAAGAAAACTGTCAGTTATTGTTTTTTGGAAGCTACGGGGTTCCTCATATTTCCCTAGCGACCACAAATGACCCACCCCAGGCAGAATAAAAAACAAAACAAATTAACTCCATGAACCACTGTTCAGTAGAAGCTCCGTGCTTCTGCAAACTCCCTTAGCGACTGCAGGTGACCCACCCTGAGTTGACGAAGGTGATGTCTCCGTTGTGCAGCTTGCTGAGGGTCGTCTTCCTGCGGAATTTTAGAGCAGAGCGGTTTTCGGCGTTCTCATCCTCCATGTCCACGGCGGGGTAAGCGTGCATGTCCAGGGTCAGCGTCCGTGGAGGAGTCGACAACAGGATGGTTTCTTCCGCGGATCCCACGAGCGACTGCTCCAGCCGCGTCTCCGGCAGGGGGTCCCGACCTTCGATGTGCTGGTTGCCCCCTGGTGAAAAGTGTACGGATCAAATGGAGGAATTCGGCCCGTAACGTGTCTCCGACCAGTGTGTATGGCGTCCCATTCCGCCCATGCATCCAAAATGGTTCCAGAGTGCCAACATATGACGGTGCAAAAGTCGGAGTGCCGTGCTGTCGGATGTCGCGATCCTGGTGGTTGGGAGTAGAAGTTCCGGAAAAAAAGCGTGGGAGAATGTGAGCGTCGCTGTCTTCACTGCGCCCCAACTCCCGGCCGTTGAAGCACTGTCGAGCTTAAGAGCAACCCGCGACAGAACGGGCGTCTGCCAAATCCACCTCCGCCAAGATCGCGACTGGCGATGGCACGACGCTTCTAAGACGTCGTCGGGCGGAAATCGGGGGACCGCTTTTCAGGTCGCGGTAAATGCGCGAGTCCGAGTTGTATTTCAGACACCATAGCAACCAAGCACGTGTCATGCTGACGCTCGACACCCAGACTATAGTCTGCGACGGGCTAAGAAGGCAGTTGAGTGTTCTCGTTACTATGGACACGTCCGTTCCCCAAAAAACTGCCCAAAATGTGAGTTGTCAACGCAGCCGTGTCTCGTTAATACGGACCGTGTTAATATATAGACACCTCACTATATAGATAAAGTTTTTTTGGGGCGAACTGGGCAAATACATTTGCTCAATGTGTCCCCGAAAACTTTATCTACATAGGTATCTATATTAAAGGGGTCTATATTAACGAGACATCACCGTAGAAGCTCTGCCTCCAGCACGCATTTGTCGCCTCTGAAGAGGCTTTGACTATGTGTGTGACAAAGTGGTATCAGGGGCAGAAGTTAGTTTTTTGGCCAGGTGGCGCGAGCTACCACCCGTAATAAAGGATACAGCCGCTAACATCCAGTCATCTATCCTGAAAGTTTGTGCTGCAGGAGGACCGTCTACTGCGAAGTTAGCCTGTTGCCGACTAGATGTGGCACTACCATGGAAGCTAGACAGGATGCGATACTCAATAGCACTATAAAAGTTAACCCGTGCGATCGGTAGGCTGTGCTCCTTTGACAATAGAGTTAGCTCTTCGACACAGTACCTATGAACCTGCCATCACCACAGTAACAGATAGTACCGTCCATTGTGTTTGGGAGCCGTGCACTTGAAACAACATTCATCCCAACATACAATTTGCCTCGACCTTGTCTCAGAATGAAATGACGCGGGGCGCTCGACCTGCCGAACATTTTACCGTGGAGTGCAATAAAGCAGGTACGAATAAATGAGTCGACCTGTACTGAACACAAGAGCTTCCCATTAAAAAACCTTGTCAATACTTCGTTTTAGCGTAAGTCCAGACGCAGACGAACACCATGATGCTGCCCTTTTGACGGTGTCTAATTAGTCCCATTAAGCTCGTAGCGTCGGTTTTGTCTGGACTGAAAGTAAAACGAACTATAGCATCGGACCTGTTGACAGAACGGCGGCCTATCTGTTCGACATGGGTCTTATCGGGCGGGATGTGTCGGGCAAACGTTGACGGTCCCTCACCTCTGACTAGAATTCGATCGGGAACGTGCATGTAGGCCGCGTCGTTGAAATGCAGCTTGTTGGGGCCCATGTCCTCGATGAGCTTATACTCATCTTGATCCACGACGCTGATTTTCTGTGGCACCCGCATCTTATTGCTGATTTCGGCGGTAAACTCTGGATCGTAGAAGGCGTCGTAGTCCCCAGAGAATCGATGGTGCGCTGGGCTTGTGTTCGAAGACATCCTTTGGGCGGAGAAAACAGAGAAAAAAACAACAGATTAGACTAGCCGGGAATACCCGTAGAATGCTCAAAGACACGGCGTATGTCGTTTCGCCTGTTGTGGAGCAAAACTGGCAAAACCTTGGGAGACCGCAACACCGCTGAATCGTTGCACAAGTTTCAAAGACTAGCGGAGAAGGGGTTCGCTAATGGAGTGGCCAGTGCGGTTTAACCGACCGGAGTGAACGGCGTCTCGCAACGGGTTGAAGGGGAAAGTAATTTCAGTGCGCGGCTTAAATATGCGGCCCCGATGCTTACCTGAATGTGGCCTCGTGAATGAATCACATCCAGATCCGACAGTCGACCACCCAACGGACAGATGGCTGGCTGGCGCGGATGGAAACAGTGCTTCTCTAACAGTGTTGTCAACCGACCGCTAAAAAGCTCCTCAAACGCCCTAAACTTGGCTAAGGGACCGGTGGTCGGACCTGCATTTGCAGAAGAAAAATAATAACAAACCCGTGTGTGTGTATCTGAGAGTCATAGTAAATTATCTGTTCTTGCGCAAAGATTTTCTGGGGGAAAAAAAAGTTTTAAATCCTCTTCCTCCTCCCTTGTTGATCTTGGCAGTTAATAATAATAATAATAATAATAATGACAATTTTATTGCAAATGAACATAACGTATGTTAAGTCTGACCTGCCTAAGCCACATTGGGCTTGACTGGCAGCGTCTTAAAATCAGTGAAACCATGCCGTTTGCAAAAGGAAACATGTAAAATAAAATCCACACAAAAATCAGAATAACAAAAGCAAACTAGTGAGCACTTTACGATCTAAAATTTCTCAGGGCTTTCTTGAGCTTGTATTTTGTTCTTAAATTTAGTATACTAGAAGGTAGTTTGTTCATAAATGCTGGTACATAGTAACTCCGAGCTCTTTTTCCAAATCTTGTCGAACATCGAGGTATCCGGTAAGGCTCTTTGGGTCTAAGAATACGAGAAGGGACATATGGAACTTTAAATTGACTATCCCAAAAATGCCTATGAACAACAGTTTCCATCAAGAGCGAGTTAAAATCAGGCAAATGCAGTGCTTTAAACACATCAATGTCCTTATCAAGGCATAAATCATAGGAAATGTTCTTTAGCAAAGAACGCAGAATTGAATTAATTCTTATTTGCCAACGCAGAGAACAATGACCATACACGGTAATACCGTAACGGAGCACACTGTAAACAAGAGCATGTACAACAATTTTTCGAACGGATAGTGGCATAAAATATCTCATGTTGTATAGCAAACAAGACACTGCACGAATTTTCTTACACACATGAGCAAGATGAGTGTTCCAGGTTAGGTCACTGTCAAAGAATAGGCCAAGATATTTTATAGAAGATATATGCTGTATAGGCTCACATGCACATGATAGGCACCTGGACGTATGTAATCGTAAAGAGCAGGTCATATTAACTTTTTTCAAAGGGTTGTGGAAACATATTAGCTGCGTTTTGGATGCATTAACTTTAATTAAATTAGCTTCAAACCAGTCCATAGTTTTAATTGCCGCAGTTTGCAAAGACGAAAAGGCATCTGAATAATTGGACGCTCTAGATAAAATAACGGTGTCGTCAGCATATTGAAATAGCGAAACTGGTACCACCATGGAGAGGTCATTAACATAAAGATTATATAACAGTGGACTTAAAACCGAGCCCTGGGGGACACCCGCTTTGATTGAAAAGAATCCGCTTTGATACCCTCCAAATGAAACACATTGACGCCTATCCTGTAGAAAGTTTTCCAGTAAATTTAGAAAAGAACCTCGAAAGCCTAACTTTGAAAGCTTTGTTATCAAAATGTGATGGTTAACACTGTCAAATGCCTTGCGGACATCAAGGAACAGTGCGCAGGCAACTTGATTCCGTTCAAAAGATAAATTGAGCATGTCAGAAAAGTCCTCAAGGAGCATTTGAGTACCTCGGCCTTGTGTGAATCCGTACTGATAAGGAGATAGTAAACTGTGTTTATCTAAAAAGCTATTCATAGTTATCCACATATGTTTTTCCAGGATTTTAGCAAAGCAAGACAGAATGGAAATAGGTCTATAATGTTCTACGTTATTTCGCGCGCCTCCCTTGAATAATGGAATCACCAAAGCTGTTTTCATTGCTAATGGGATGGTACCATTAGATATTATGTGATTAAAAATCGAAAGTAGAACAGCCCTAATCCCTTCAAAGTTTCTGCGCAAGTCATTAACTGAAATACCGTCGATGCCTGGAGATTTATTGGGCTTAAGGCTAAAAAGGATTGACCTAAGCTCTTCTTCAGAGAGAAGAGGAAGATAAGCCGAGTCTAAGACACTTTTGTTTAAGGTACATGAAGCTGGGTGTTGCCCTGCAATACCTGATACTTGAGAGAAAAAATTGTTAAATTCATTAGCAATACTCTGTCCATCAGTAGAGAATTGAGAAAGAAGGTAGCTATCATTGCTTTTAGTGCACTTCTTCGTACCATGGAGATCGTTGATGAGCGACCAAGTTTTTTTTATATCAGAACGAGCGTCCTTAAATTTGTTTCTAAAGTGCATGCGTTTGGCCTGACGAATCATGGCATTAACCTTGTTTCTGTATTGCTTAAATTTCAATCGTAGCATAGTGTTACCGGGGGAGCGTTTTGACTGTGCCCATAAAAGATCTTTTTCTTTGATGGCTGCCAATATTTCTGAAGACATCCATTTCTGGTCTATGTTACGATGTTTAATTTTTACAGTGCGTGTAGCCGCCTTTTTAAAAAGGTTAAACTGAGCTACAAACTGTTCATAACCGTCAGCTGGAGATGTAGTTAGAAGAAAAGTATTCCAATCATGTTGCTCCACAAGTTTATCGAAGTGCCTGGGATCAACTATTGACAACTCCCTCACAGCGCCAACATAAGTCAACGGCTTAGATATCTGTGTTAATGAACAACAGACAAAATAATGATCAGCAAGTTTCGTTTCAATAATTGCAGACTGAATTACTACGTTCTGTGCTCGTACGTTTATATGATCAATGTTAGATACCACCAACTGGCCAGAGATGAATTTCTCCCGTGTTGCCTTCTGAATTGTTGCTTTTAGGCCCCATTTAGACAAAACATCAAGGTAGTCTGCGACTATGGTCACTGTGGGACGAAGTACGTCGATATTAATATCGCCGTTTACACATACAAGCTCTTCAGATGAAAGAGTGGACAAAGCTAAATCTAATTCGGCCAGAAATAACCGTGCATTACAGCACGGGGGACGATAGATTGAGAAAAGGACCAGGGATAACAAAGGAGTGCTTAAGTGCAGCGTAACTACTTCTGCCTGTTGGAATGAAAATTTTAACTCGGCCACCGACCAACTATTTTTTATAAACACAGCCACACCCCCTCCTCTTCCCATTGGACGAGTATAAGAGAACACCTCATAGCCTGGTATTTTATATTTAGAGAAACTGTCCGAAGAAATGTTAATCTCGGTCAGTACAAAAGCATCAAAACAAGAGCAAAAAGGGGAGATTAATGCGAGAAAATGGTCCCAGTATTTCCGGATGCTTCGGATATTAACATGGGTAATACGAAAAGTATTACCTTTGAAACTTGTAAAAAAGTTCTGTACTTCTGAAAATGAAACAAAAGTACGAAAGTCATCACAGTCCATAATCAGACGGTCCTCTCTAGGTCCAATATCCTTTTAGTTTATCAGTTCAAGATCGTGTTCACAGCTGATGCGCACTGGGGTTGCCTCATCTTGCCGCTTGGCAAAGATCTTGCCATTTCGAACCCAAACATACTTGAATCTTTTCTCCTTTCCCCGTGTTCGAGCCTTCCAGAACAGGTTTCGGTTGATTTGGGTGAGATTCTCGTTAAAATAAAGCTGGGGTAGAGTTCCCGCTTGTGCGAGTTCGCGCAGACCGCCACGTGCCTTCATCCATATCTCTCGTGCAGCTGATGACGAAAATCGAACCAAAATCGGGGGGATCTTATCCTTTTTGCTTGGGAGCCTGTGGACAGCTACTATGTCAGAAGGTTGAAAAGATGTGATTGACAGTTTGTCTGCGAGGTCAAAGACGGATTTTTTTAGGTCTTCATTGGTTGACACCGGCATGCCATGGATTTCTAAATTAGGCAGGCGGTTGTACTGTTCAGCGTCATTTAACTCGACCTGGAGATGGGAGATGCATGCAGCGTTCTCAGACACAACATTTTTCAGTTGAGTCATCTCTGCTTTCAGGTCTTTTATTTCCTTTTTACTTGTTGTCATTTCGACAAGTAGCTGGTCATATTGGCCTGAGTTGAACTCCACGGAGGTCTTCAGCTCGTTCACAGTGGCCTTCATTTCTTCGAATGTTGTTTTTAAGGTCAACAGGTCATTCACTTGGGCTGGTAGTCCAAGGAGACTATCTACTTTGTCCTTAAGTGAAAGAAGTTGATCCAGCTTTTCGTTCACTTCAGCAAACTGAGCTGACAGGTTCGCAATATCCAACTGTGAGGAGACCTTATCAGGGGCCGATGACTCCCGTCCGTCTTTCGCGCGACATGACCGACAGCGCCATTTTTCTCGTTTCTTAGTTCCCATAACCTGGAACGTAGATTCCGCCACACCTGAGCAAGGAGTACCCATGTGGTACGGAAAAGAGCATTCTACGCAGGTTAGAAAGCGTCCATCATCAGGCAGCAGTTTTGAACATGCTATGCACTCTTTCACAGGCATGGTAAAGTGGCAAACGAAAAGTGCGAATACTTGCTGCAGTTGGGTGAGGCAGACGTCTTCGCTTGTGATGACTGTTGCCGGTGAAAGCCACGCAGTTCCTTGAAGGCGCGGGTAACAGACGAGTCAGCTTCCGTGATGCGATACCTGGGTCGTTCTTAGCATATCGAGAACGAATGTGATCCCGTAGAAAGGCAGAAGTCCGTCACCAGACTGGAGGTCGCCGGATGATTATAGCGGTAGTCGAGTCCGTGGCACAAATCTGTAGTTGGCAAGTCACTTGTGAGTCATCAGGATTGCTATTCAAGATAATATATACAGAGCGGTGGAAACAAACGTTCGGATGCTACGGCTTCTTCTTCTTCGTTCCTTGATCTTCCTCAAGATCAACTGCCAATAACGAGTCCACATAAAATATACTTCTGGATTTAAACTTTTTTGGCATTTACATCTCCCTAACCTGAAACGGACGGTACATGAAATCAGTGAAAAATATGCGAGTAGGTGACCATGGAGCAGTGCACAAAACGAGTGATATGCAACTATGAGTACAAAAATAATTTTCATAGGCTATTTCAGTCATTCTAGCCGCTTATCCTCCAAGGCATAGGCTCCAAGGGAAGCATCGTGGGCGTCTACATTTTCGTCGATCAACTTATCGAGATGTGACAATTAAATCGATGGCACTATTTCCAACTATCTGCTAAACAAATACCTCTTGCAGATTTCTTGGTGCTATACAGTTAAATACTAAAATTCCTTCATAGTAATGTCCAAGACGCTTCGAGTAGCTGTAACATTTTACTATCCAGAAGGCATATTCCTTTCATTTGGTGGCAAAACCCTTTGCCGCCCGTGCAGCTTGTGGCATCTATCATTTGCCACTGTGTCGTGTTTGCTTATTTAGTGAAAGAAGAAGCGAGGACTGGACGTGTTGCTAGCTGAAAAGGGAAGAAGTGGAGAATAGAGAGAAGGAAGATGTATTATCCCAGGACAACATTAGCTGAAACACCCAATCAGGCCTTTTTCTGCACCTGCGGTCCCCACAATCATTATTTTCTCTCAATTTAACAAATAGTCCAAATTATGGGACTTTGCATTACATTACTAGTTTGGACCACAGCTCTCAAAAACTGGCAGGTAAACCAAAGAAGCACAAAGGACTGTTTCAACTCAATTCGTCCGCAATAGTACATCACAGACAAACTATATAAGAAAATCTGCTGTCTGTCCAATTTCCTATGGTATAACATACTGCAAAGACCCCCAGTTCCCAGAATATTACGATCAATCTTCTCTAGTGGAATAACACTCAAACCGCATTGTCGCTGCACATTAGAATCGAGCCACTTCTTATGTTTTCCGACAGAGTCCAAATGCAAGACCATTTTAATTTATTTAAACGAGCATACATCGGACACAATTCACCTCGTACGATGTTTGGCTGCAGGGAAAACATCTGTCGTCAATACGGTGCACGATGGGACATGCAGGGTTCACGGTTGGACACCAACAAACACCACAATTAGTTAAAAAGGGGCGGCAGACGTCTGCCACCTTGATCGGAGGCGTCTCTTGACAACGTCGACTGTTTCAGAGGCTTGGAGGCTGCCCGGGCGCACCAAGTGTTTAAAACTAAGGAATGTTCTCCGGCAGATGTCAACTGGCCTTGGGGCACTTTTCCTTGCGCTTCCTAGATGAATATTCACTGGCCGGGTAATGAGGCATCGGCTCCACGGGCTCTTGCTTTACCCGTCTGTATTGCCTCTCGTCCTGCAAACGGTTGCCCAGCAAATCAGAACCACACAATGCAGTAGAATTAAGATTTTTTTTTTTTTTTTTTAAATAACTTTGGTTTCTGCACATTTCTCTACAATACCTACACTCTACATTTAGTTCAAGCAGCACTAGCAGTGAAAATTATGTTTCAAACACCATATCTAAAATAGGAACATTGTGTTAAAAAAAGCAAGAACATACAGGATATATTTAAAGAAGAAGAAATCCCAGAGAATTTGTTTTATATATTTAGCAATACAAAATTGATTGCACTGGGTGTACTGAATGAAGCTGATACATCAGGGGAATCATTGTAACCAAACTGATGCATATAGACATTAAAAGGGCCATGAAACACTTTTCCAACGTTCCAACCCAGACCAGGCGGATTTTTTCAGTCGCGCACCAGTCACCTAGCTGTGTTTGGAGATTTGTGTTTGTCCTTTGTCCCTGTTGTTCCCTTTCTCCAGGGATTATTTTTGACATTCTTGTCCACCTTGCTTGCACCTTTGCCATTTAATTGCATTATACTCATAAACTTTTTTCTGTTTAGCTTTCCTCCTCAACTCATAAATCATGCATTCTACCAAACATATCAAGAAGAAGGAAAGAGGGGAGTCCCCTCCTGCTCGGACTCTCGTTTGTGTGCCCAGACACAGCCATTCTCCCCTAGAAGATTAGCCCGTCACTCAAAATTCATACAAAAGGTGCTTTTTCCACCCCGTTCATCCCCGAAGCTGACAGTGCTGTGGAAGCTACATGCTCGTTGGGCCAGCCACACCTTTGCCCCGTAATCACGCTCTCTCGCACATACCTATGCGCAGAGAATGAGGTCAGGTGATGAAAGGGAGGCGGCCGATTGGTCCAGCAGCTTGATGAATGTCAGCTTAGGGGTGAAGGGAATAAGCGAGGTCCAGTGTCGTGTGACATTCGTTTGGACCCGGTAACGTGTTTTGGGGACCGTGGATGTATCACAGTGAAAAGGCAGAGAGCTTATGAAGGGAAGGAGGTACGAAATAGTCCGCTGTGTTTTCGAATTTTCGTACTGAAAGTCAGGAAAGACTTTCTACTTTTTTTCTTTTGGCCCACTGAACGATGTGCTATTAGTAAAATCCCAATCTAAACTGATTCATCCCAGCCCAAAATTCGTTTTATGGGCCTTCTAAGTGTAGAGCTCCGGGGGTGTTGCGGTTGGCCGCGAGAGGGGTGGGGGGTCTGTCGCAGCTGGCAATGAGCGAGGGAGGGGGGGTGTCGATGCGGGCCACCGCCCCAGGTGCCCCTGACCCAAGTTCCACCACTGGTGTGTAGTGGCTTTCCCCCATTGGAATATTTGACACTGCATTAATCACACCAAAGAACCTTGAATGAAGTGCATAATAAAATTACACTCGGAAGATTTTTTTTTTTTTTTTTTTATATTTGAGGTTGACCAGAAGCCATTACTCTGGCTTAATTGTTTAAAAAGCGGAGCATGTGTGGCAACCACCTCATGTCACATAGTACTCTCATGCACAGATCATGTTTGATGTTATCAAGCAGCAACCATGCACAAGATGAAACGTGCCAATGATAGTTCTCTTTCTCTTGTGTTTGCATGCTTTCACAAGTGTTTAACTTGAAAGGAACTTACCACAGGATACTGAGGCATCGCAGTATGCTTTTCTTGCTTGTAGTTGTTGAGCCTCTGGATCAAAAACCTGTAAAATCGTCATCTTAGATTGTGGAGGCAAGTTCAATTCCAGGATTTTCATTGTCCTTGTTTACGTTTTTCTTTAGATGTTCGAGTTCATGTTTGCGAGCAATGTCTAAAATACGCTAGTTGACTTAATAACGAGCTGAATAAACTACCAACCGACCACGAAAGAACCTGATTAAACATGTCGCGGATGATACGACTAGATTCGACTAAAACCGTTTCGATAAATGCTGGCAACAGAAAACAGAATCATGCAAGTACTCGTTTGGTCTTTCTGCGGAAGCTACAATACCCGATTTAGACAGACTCGTCCTGCGTTCTAACAAGAAGAGATCGCCTTCGCGACGGGCGAACACGTCGGCCGCGGTAAAAAGAGAGAACGCGCACCTTTTTTCTTTGTTGAGTCGCGCCGTAAGTTTCTTAACCCGTTGTATCCGGTACATGAGGTGGTAGTTTTGCTGCGGGAGGGGAATAGGAAAGACAGGAAACGATGAATGCCAACTGCCAGCTTGGGCCCAAGCTGTCAAAAGACAACCGCTCGGCGGGCGCCTGCTCCCGACACCTACCCGCTGTATGCTGTTGTACCGCTTCAGCAGACAGTAGTATTTGTCGCAGTAGGGCTCGGCACTCGTCGACGTCTTCGGCGTCGGGGCGTTGACGTCGTTGCCGACGCCGTTGCTCGTCGATACACCGTGCTCCATTTTGAACGCTCCACTTGGCTGCCATTGGCAACTAACCCACTACTCAAGTCAAGGACCGTTCCTACTTGCGCTTTTTTGTTTTCCTCAATAAAGCCTGAATCGAACGGCAGTAGTTTCGAACAACCGTTGTTCGACTAGATTCGGTTCGGTCTTTCGTCTAGTAATGCCCTCGAACTTTTCAAATTCGACGGGAAAAGTTAGAGTCAACTTTTGCTAAGTGATATCTATATTTTATACTACAAAAAAAAAAACAAAAAAAAACCAAGTATTTTTTTTTAATAAGTAAATTAGTGTTTTGGGATCCGAACCTACGGAACCTACCGAACCAGGTTCGACCAAGTGGGTTCGATGACAGGTTCGTCTAATAGAGAAAGGAGAAGGACCTTTCAAAGTGGGTTTCGGTTGCCTTTAACAAGTATATTTCTACATAACGTTTATTCCACAAATTATTATGGTTATAAGGTTTAGTAGGCAAATAAAAATTATAAAAACCTTAAGAAAACCCAAACCAGAAAAAAAGGTCTTTTAAAGATATTTTATTGTTCAGTGGCGCTCTCTACAGAGTTTATTTTATAGATTTGTTTTTGCGATGCGAAGGCTTCAACAAAACAAGGACACGCTTGAACGAAGGATGCGAGTCGCAAGTTGGTTAAATTTTTTGTTTCCGTCGGTACGATGCGCAAGGTTTTGCCAATTTTGAGTCGGTTTAAAGAAGGAATAGCAGCAATGGTCATACGTGCCGCCTGTTTTGGGGCCGACTCGGACGCAATTATCGGCACACGAGCATGATCAAATTCAGCGCGCTCAACTCCAACGACAGTTCCACACCGGAAGACGGAGATGTGGTGTCTGTGGTCACCAGGGAGGCGCAAGAAGAGGAAGCCTTCGGACTGTACCGCAAGGCCCTCGGGCAAGTGCAGCAAGAGAACTTCAGCGAAGCCCTTGCCACCTTCAAGGAACTCCTGTTGCTTCCGTTCGTCCACAAAGCCAGCTCCGACGACGGTAAGGGTCCGCTTTCGCCCGCGCTCTCGCTCAAGTACGTCGCCCTCAAAAACCTCGGCTCCATCCAACTCCAGTTGGGCGACGCTCGGAGCGCGGTCGAAGCGTACCTGGACGCCGTCGAGATTGACTCGAGTGACGTCACCGTCTGGTTCAAGATGGGGAAGCTGGCCCTGACGCTACACCTGTATCCTCTTGCTAGGATCTCTTTCGAAGAAGGCCTTAAGTGTAGTCCCAAACATTGGCTCTGCCTGAATAACCTGATGACAGTTTTGTATGCTCTCAACGACTACCAGACGTGCTTGCATTACATCGCAAGGGCGTTGAAGCTCGACCCAGGCTACACAAAAGCCCTTGCACTGAGAGATGCCATCTATAAAGAGCACCCCGCCCTCTCAAACAATGAGTTCTTCGGGGACTGTGATCCATCCGTCTTCACGTGTGCTGCCACGGAAGCGGAGGCGGCGGAAGTGGTCAAGGAAGCGCTCGCCCTGAGGGAAAAAAGGAGGGAGCTTTACACCCCGGGAAAACTGGCCGTCCTACCTCTGCGTAAAAAGATGAGGGAGTTCACCTGGGCAGAGCTGGGACAAGCGCTGCTTGACTTGTATGAGTATATTGCAGCCGTTAGGGAGGACGGTCAAGTATCACTAGCTTGCAGGGTTGATCTTTGTAAAAGCGACGCAGAGGGGAAGGGTTTGCTGGGGGCCATGGACGTTGTTAAGAAGGAGTCGCCGACTGACAGTCTGCAGCAGACCAGCGGTGGGAATTCCACGGGCGACTTGGTGATCTGCATCAATCCACCGAGCGATCCGACGTCACAAGGGGAGACGGAAATGCCTCAAACGGAACAGAACAATCCTGGAACACTGCAGCCGATGGAGTTAGGCGGACTGGCCGAACAGCTGACGGTCATCACGCGGGAGCCAGCCACACCCGAGGAGATTGGCATACCACGAAACGCAATGCCTGGGAGCAGACGGGGTGGGAAGCGAAAGAGGCTTTCCCTGGAATACCTCGATCCGTCGCTGAAGCGGAGGTCGGCGAGGGTTCGTAACACGCTCCGGAAGACACAAGAAAGTGTCAATTACCAAGAGCTCCTGACTCCCTTTCTTCCATCAAGCCTGATGAGCGATGGTAAAGACGACAGGGAGGACAGCATACCAAACTGCTCGGACTTGAACAGTGACCACACCTACGGGATGACTCCCAACAACAGCCTCCAGGATGACAGCACTAAAGTTGTCTGCGACAGCGACACCATTGAGAAGATGGAGTCTGAATCGGTGCAGAAGTTCATCAGCGACCATAAGGACAAATTTGACTTGATGGACCTAATGTACAACTACCTTCACGAACTTAGCATTCGAAATCACCTCCTCTGGCCCACAACCCTTCGTTCTATCTTCGTTCGCGTTTACGAGAACCTGCGGTCACACATCCAGAGGCCCTCCATTTTTGCAGAAGAGGACGAGGCCGAGAGCATCCGTCGGCACGGCTTGTCCACATTAGTTTATTGCGAGCTGGTAATGGACAAAATTGTCGTAGTAAAGGCACAGGCATCCCCATCTATCTCACCGCGGAGCCCCGGGAATCAACTCGGACCAGACTTCCCGAGCACCCAGTTTGCAGCAGACTTGGAGTTCCTGGGACAGATGTCAGTCCGCCAGGGTGTTTTTAAGGAGCTGTGGCTTTCGTTCGCTTTGCGGTCCTTCTGGGCGGAAGCCCGCTTCCAAATGCTCAGTGGTGAGACTGAGTCTGCAGTGCAGACACTGGAGGACATCCTCAGGTATATCGACCAAGAGAGCAAGCCCAACAGGGGCCCCATCAAGGTCCAGATCATCAACTGCAAGATGAACCACACCATTACTCGAGAGATAGTTCAGGAACAGTTGGAGTCCCTGCAGAGGTGCCAATCTCTCGAGGAGGTTCATCGACTCTTTGAACAGGGCCGGTTTCAAGCAGTGGCAGACCTTTTGATCCAGACATTCAAAAAGCCGGCGTCGAGGGGACGCAAACTGCACGCCAAGGCAAACATTCCTGAACGTCACGCCCAGCTGATCCTCCTTCAGGAGTCGCTTTGGAACCTGAAGAACTACCAGAGCTGCCTGAAGTGGGGAGAGGCTTCGCTGAACGAAGCACTAAGCGAATTTCTGTCTGCGGCGACCGCGGGGCTCAAGTTTGACTGGTCTAATACAATTGTGATTGTGCTCTCAGACATTCACCGTTGCATCAAGCAAGAAAAGGGTTTATTGGGTTGTTTAGACAGCACCAAGCTTACAAGGATGGCCCATAACATCATCAAGCTTATCAATGTCCAGATGGATGTCGGCGACTCGTGCATTGAAATGGCGATCCCAACCGTTCTTTCGTGGAACATTCTGTATTACATACTCAAGTATGAAGAAGACAAGATACAGTCTTTGGCAGCTCGCTCTGACAACAAGGATGAGCCTGAAAAAGGGTCAGGGGAAAAGAATGGTAACGTTGACCTGAGTGCAGTCATGCCATCCTCTTTGATGCTCTTGTTCACGGCACACGAGTACTTGGGAAGACGGTCGTGGTGCACAACATCAGACGGCGTTTTGCTTTTTTTGTCTATCGACGTAATGACAAGGGAACTCGCTGGAAATCCAGCCACTGCACATGCATTCAAGGAAGACCTCACAAATGGCATTGAGCAGTGCTTCTACTGTCTCTACGGGCACCCCAGTCGACGAGGGAAGGTGAAGCACCTACAGGAACACAATTCGAGGCAAGTCAGCTTAAGCTGGGAGCGGACGAAGCAGGTGTTTGATTTCTTCAAGCCTTCCATCATGCCCGAGTTTGATAGCTACCGTACCAGCACAGTTTCATCCGAGTTGGAGGTTCTCCTCAAGCGAATTGTATCTATGGTTCCACCAGAGCAAGACCCTGCTGCTAATCTTGATGGAGTTGTTGCTTACGTAGATGGAGGAACTGACAAGCTTCCCAGCCTTCCCAGCAGTGACACCTTCAGTCCAGTGGTACAGCAGGTTTATTACCTCCTTGGGGACTACTATTTCAAAAACAAGGAATTTGGAAAAGCAATTCGTTATTATATGCTGGATATCTGCATCAACCCCAATCGGCTAGACTCTTGGGCTGGGATGGCACTGTCACGGAGTGCGCAGTTGGAGCAGCGTATCAATTCCTGCGAGCCAAAGAATGAAGGGACCATCTCGAAGAGGTCAATTTCATCACTGCGTTGCTTCAAGCATGCCTTGGAAGTTGATCCCGCCAATGCATCCCTCTGGATAGAGTATGGATCACTAGCGTACATGCTTCAGTCACACATATCTCGACAGCTGAAGCAGAGCAAGCAGTTTGGGCTCGGTGACGAAGCCATAGAAAGCCTGACCTCAAAGAAGCGGGAGCTTTTGGAGACGGCCAAACACTGCTACGAGTCTGCGAATCGCTGCGAAGAGGATGGAACAGGCAATGACGAGATGTGGCTGAACCACTATCTTCTTGGAAAAATCACCCACAAAATGGGTCGCCCCCCAAAAGTCTACCTGAAGCATCTCTGGTTGTCCATGGAGCACTTGCACGACATCGGTGCACGGTACCCAAAAAAGATACAGTACCACAGTCCACCGCCGCTTTCGATTGAGGCACTTGAATTGTACTACAAGATTCATGCCTTTTGCATGAAGTACCTGCTAAAGTACGAAGAGAGGTTGGCACCAAAGCACGAGCTGAAGGTAATCTGGAAGTACATTCGAAAGGCCGGAACCAGTCCTTTTGCAGACTGCCGGGAGATGACCGAGGAAACTGCGCCATCTCGTTCACCTAGTCCAGTTGAGGACGACGAACCTACCATCCGAAGAAACCCCAAGAAGAGGGGACTGGAGACTGACCACGACTATTTCCACCACAAGAAGCACAGCATTGGCAGTCGAGATAATCCTATTTCGGTCGACTCCCCTCCCGAAGGCGACCCTGAATTGACGATAGTCAAAGAGATCCTGGACTGTCTGGTGACTGTTGTGAGCGAGAGGTTGGAGGCCGAGGCCAAGCAGAAGGTACCTGCAGCTGTGGCGCAGCCTAGGCCCGAATTGAGGCAAGTGCCGCGAGAATCCAAGGAGAACACTGAACTGGAAGCCCAGAAGGAATCGTTGCCAGAGGCCAAATGCAGACATTCCTTTGGAGACGCCAGTGACAGCTGGCCAAAGCGTGGGCGTAGCTCTAGTGCACCCAGACCCTCCTCAAGCGCAAGGAAAGAAGCATCCAACGACCAGGATCCCCTTAGCATACTTCCAGAACCCGAGAGGAAACAAAGACTGCTCAAATTCTGCGTGCATGCCATGAAAGAGTGCCTGGGTCGCTTTCCGCAGCACTTCAAGAGTCTGCATTACTTGGCCCGCTTCTACAGCCAATCCAAGTACGCCTGCAACCTCCAGCTAGCGTATGACTACCTCATGGACTCCGGACAGAATCGAACGGACATGCCGACGCCGGGCCTTTTCGCAGAGCGTAAGAACACCAACTTCTTCACGGGCATCTGGCACACTCCCGGCGACGAGATTGATCGACCGGGCAGCTTTGCTACCCACATGTTCCGCTCGATCGTGCTCCTGATCGATATTCTCGAACGACGGAAGGACATAGACACGATGGCCTATCTGGTGGTTCAGCTGAGCCGAAAGCCGGAGATTGAGAAGAAGTACCTGCGGGATGTTGACCGGGAGTACCTGGCGCACAAGGTGTTCAAAACCGCCATGGGTATGGCCAGCAGTCGCCTGGACGGGCTCATGAATGAGGAGCCTCCGCCCGACGAACACGTGCTGGTGGCCGCCCTCCTCACTGTATACAAGACCTGGCAGGTTTTCCAGAAGGCAGGCGTCTTTCAGGACGAGGCTGGGGAGGTCCTGGCCGAGTCTTACAAGCTGTTCAAGCTCGGAGAAGTAGATTCTTCGCCGCCTATCCTGGACCAAGCCACCATGTTCTGTGGCCGCTGCATTCACAAGGAGACTCTTCGGGCCATGGACTCTGCTCTAAACCAGGACATGTTTGGTCAGGAGCCTGGGAGGCCTTCCATAGATTTTTACTCTCCTGGACCTCTTTGAAGTTTTGTTCTGCGTGCACAAGTTGAGGTGGAAATAATATTTAAAAAATGCCACGCCCCTTTTCTTTTTTTTTTTGAAAGAGGCATACAGTTGGATTTTGGTAAATAAATGTGTCGACTGCTAGTTTGACTAAATCTTCCTTGCATGCTATGCTGCGGCTAAGCTGGGCTGATTTGATTGCCACATTTGTAGTGCCAGAGCGCTCACCCCAATACTTCTTAACGAATACTGCAAGCCTGATCCCTGGCCCGATTAGGTGGGCATTTTTAACAAACAATAAATTAATTTTTCTCAACACTGCAGTGACACAGCAACTCTGCTGTGTTGTTCTGGTAAAGGTGCGCGCATTTTTGAAATCCTCGAATATTATATAGGATGAAGTACTATTGGATTTGGCTTTTGTACGGAGCAGCAGCGTGCCTCTCGCCTTTTAGTGCTGCTCTAAAATGCTCAAACATCGATGAGTTTGTGTAGCTGCACGCACTGCACGTATCGGTGTAAGCATTCAGAAATTTTTGGAATGCAGAAGCATTTCTGATGGGATCTTTTGCACTTCTCGAGTCCGCCTGTGCTGCAACGATGCAGGCGGCACACATCTGTTATTTTCCCACTTCAATTATACATATTGAGGAAAATGCACCCAACCAGCGGCGTACCAACTTGTTTTTTTTTTTTTTTTTTTTTTTTTTTTGGGGGGGGGGGGGGGGGGGGGGGCATATTAGACACCCCCCAAAGGCCGGGGGGCGATGCCTTGGTATCCCTTGGGCGCCGTCGGCCAGTGTTTGTCCAGTGGCGGCTGTTTCAGGGAGGGGGGGGGGGGGGGGGGGGGGGGAAACACATGCATCATTTGCTGAGGGTGAAACCAACGCGCGCGTACAAGACTGCGCGCTCTCGACGGCTGCGGTATCTTATATCGCGGAATCTGCCACATCAAAGCCGCCCAGTCAATTTCGAAGCACTACAGCACTTCAAGAAGCCAGTGGAGGCGCATAAGACCGATTTAATTGCAGAACATAAGAAGCATACCGGCGATCTGTGGCGGTGATGTAACAAGTGTTACCCTTTAATTAAAACCCGAACCGAAAGTGTTTCCTGCCCAGGGCGGCAGGAAGTAACCCGAATGCCACACATTTTGTGTGTGTTCTGAAACCTTATAACACCATAAAAAGACAAACTACAATGCCAAAGTATTTATAAAATAGTTTAAAAAAATTTAATTTATTGCGATCATAGTGAGATTGATTTTGGCCAACATTATATTTTGGCAGTACGGTTTGGCTATTTCCCGTGTTGGGCGGCCGCTTACGCCACCTAGCAGACCTAGGCTACAAACACGACCGTGCCGAATAGAATTTACAGGAGCTGCGACGCGAAGAGAACCTGTGCTGATCAACGCAATATTTAGGACGCACATCAACGTACGAGCGATCCTTGACGTCAATTATGCACAAAATTTATTTACAACCATGTTCAATTCAATGCGAAGCCCAACGGTGATGCGTGATCACTTTTCCAGCGGTGCGTAATTGAGAAGCTTCTCGATCAGGTCAACGTGGCCCAACAGCATCCGCCGGCAGCAGTACCGCTTCAAGCCAAGAGCGTCTAGGGCATCACTGGAGAGTAAAGACAAAAGACATACGTATCATACCTATTACAATGAAATATATGATCAAAGCACACGCCACGTTCGGAGTGAACGTACCCTTCGGTGTATTCGGCTTGCAGAAGGCCCAAATAAGCTTCCCACTTGTTGCCGATGACTTTGCCGCAGGTGAAGCAGCGCACGGGAATAATCATTGCTAGCTGTAGCCTCCCTACAAAAGTAAATGAGAGATTAAAATTAGATTGAGCTCCACGGTTTGCTTGGATTGTCAACCGTTCAACGTCACCCGGACGTTTAATTTCTTTGGATCGTTCCTATGAGTTATATGATGTTAAAATCTTATTGCCGTTGGCAAGAAGGTTTTAGCAGTGACGCTACAAACAGTAATTCCCCGAAGTAGGAGCTTACCGGCCTTGCTTAAACACGATGATGAGTTACCGCAACTCCGCAACCTGCCACTTGCGTGAAAAGCGAGTACGTTCAGTCGTTCAGTTATTGTCCTGACGCGACTGACTTATAAATTTAGTGACGTCACGAGAGTGACTCGGAGGGACTGGTTACGTTCATGTTGTAATATTTAAAATATCAAATTCTAGTCAAAAATTAATTGTTAAACTCCTTCAAATATATGCTGTTAATACTTAAATGCAGGCTTGCATATGTTAACACATGTAACAGGATAAAATACAATATTTTATTTTTTTCTGTTGCAGAAGCCAGTTTTGTGTTAATGGTCCTAGTCGTAGCCGTATCCATATCCATCCAGATCCAAATGAAGTGGGAGAGGTGGGGGAGGATGTGTTGATTTCTCGTAGTGTGTAGAGGGGCTCGCTGGCTCGCCGTAGTCCTGTGACGTGAACCGGATAAGTACCTCACTTACACTCATTTATCGAAGCCGTTCTCTAAAAACATATCGCGCACGCACCTTCTTTTTCTTCGAAGCTTGGTTCAAGATGTCGCGCGAGTTGTCGACACGACGCAAAGCACAGGAATGATCCTAATTCGCTTACGCTCAGCGCACACCGATGGAGACATGTGGATGGACAAAGTGCCAACGCCACGGCAGCCCTCATGAATAGCCGAACCTCGACTCAAAAGGTTTGATCGGTAAGTAAACTGGCTGTTATCCTGGAAAGTTCCGCGTCAATACTTGCTGTAGACACTGTGCTGCGTGCTAAGACGAGGATCATCTCCGCTGGTACTTCTTGCGCAACATGTTGCTTGATCCGCTTTCCCGAGCGCCACTCACCGCACTCACCGCTTGCGAGGCCGCACAACCGGAAGATCAATCTCCGGTTGATTATTCCCTTGATTGAAACTCGCGGATTTCTCGGGTTGTCCGTTTTCTGTTGATGTTTTTATTGTTTGCACGGAATCAACTTCGGAGAGTGGAGAGGGTGATGACACCACATTCTTTGGAAGCGCCCTTCCTCTCTTGCGCGGTTTTTGATTGGTTCACGTCGGATTGACCTCCCGTCTGCGCGTGTTGGTATTGGTGGAAAGCTGATGCACTGAAGACGGAGCTATCTTTATTGACGAGAGAGACGATTTATCGGAACGATGCTCTGCCGCGCCTTTCTAATACATTTCGCCTTGTAGGAAAAAAAAAAAAAAAAAAGGAGAAGAGACAGGCATTGTTTTAAAATAAAACCACGTCGCCACGGACACAGAGCGTTAAAATCGACCAGCTTAAGATCATTTGGGAGAGGGGAAGGGCTCATTAAATACGATCTCGACTACAAGCAGGTAGGTCATTAGTGACCGCTCTAAGTGAGCAACTCCGCTGTTCTCTAAATAAAAAAAAAAAGAAAATAATTACAGTAACAGAAAAAAAAAAAAAAAAAAAAAGCTTTAATTTTGGCGATTCATTTACTGCATTCAAACCTTGCCTCACAACAACCTGCTTCTGCTGGTAAACTAAAAAGAAAAGAAAAGAACCAAAATACCAACCACACTCGCAGCTGTTCCGTGTCTTGTTCGAGGGGTGTGTAAAGGCGAAAAGTCGACACTTGTGGTCGTGGAATCGACTCCGATGCGCGTGTTCGCCTGTGCAGTATTCAGCAGCTTTCTCTAGCGTTTTGCAAAACCAGTCTCTATCCGACGATCCGCATCCCAGCACTCTTTCTTTCTGTACGCGTAGAGTGCTTCGAGGGCGCGCACTTATCAAAAGAACGACCCGAAGAAGCGATAGGAGTATCTGGAGGAGTGAGTATCCATTGATGTTTATGGTGGCCTCCTGTGGCGCGCAAATCTGGCTTCCCTCTCTTTCTGTTTTCTTTTTTTCCCCGTTTTTGCGGTAGTTTATGTTTCTTCTTTTTTTCCTTTTTTAATCTTTTGCTCGTGTTTTGTAGCGTTTGCGGAAGTATAGTATAAAAAAAAGAAAAGGCCACCGCGCATTTCGGTGCGAAAATAAAGCTGATCGTGCATCGCAAACGCGTCTGCAACGTAAAAAAAAAAAAAA
The DNA here is from genome assembly GCF_016920785.2 of Ixodes scapularis. Classification (NCBI taxonomy): domain Eukaryota; kingdom Metazoa; phylum Arthropoda; class Arachnida; order Ixodida; family Ixodidae; genus Ixodes; species Ixodes scapularis. The sequence goes on along the minus strand of NW_024609882.1, from coordinate 5,127,474 downwards.
AAAAAAAAAAAAAAGCAGGAGAGAGAAGCGGAAACCATAAGCAGACGACGGGCGAAGCCAACTGGAATGACGCCAAGAGCTGCGTGTCGTCCTTTAATAAGTACGAACAAAAAAAAGAAGACAAGAAAGGCTGGAGGTGTTTCGTCTGCGTGGGCGACCGCGCGTACATACGACAAAGCAGCAGCAGCAGCCGGCGCACATCCGTCGGTCACCCATTGTGAAGCGCGTACACTGAACGCTGGCTGAAATCGAACGAACTTCTTTAGGACTGCACCGTCAAAAATACCAAGTTATGTAATAACAGAGTATCAAAGCATGCGGGGGGCGGAGCGGGACGCCATGTTGCTTCCATATCTTCGAAGTGGCTGCACATTTAATTACGCCTGTTCTAGCTTGCCGTATGCCGAACCGGTGCACCGCCGCATACCATTAATTTTTTTTTTTTTTTTTTTTGAGCGATGAAGCGGTTATGGGCGTCTCAAGCTGTTTTCCATTACTCGCGACCTAGCCCTTGAATGTAAATCGGTGACCCTGAGCGTGTTCATCTTTAAATTTAGGCTGCCTTTCTTAGGCGTGTTTGCCATTTCTTGTGTTACGTTGTCTCTGGCTTAAAAGGGACGCTGACGGGGTGTTTATGCTCGCTAAGCTTTTTGTTTGTACATGCCACATGAGAGCCCGACTACGCAGAAAACAATTCGCGGCTCGAAGTTCGTTTTCTTTCCGCCCGAAAGCCGCCGATCGAGAACTGGCCGCTTCCAGTCGCGCTCACTCTCTTCTCCGCAGTCACGTGCCGTTTTCTATGGTTTAGAAACTTTAGACAAAACCACCAAATATAATCAAAGTCGTGGGTCATCGAAGGCGCACGCACAATATTAACAATAGAGAAGAAATGCGATACCAATTTTTGATGACTTTTAAAAGGTTGCAAATACGTTACAGGAAAAAAAGAACAGTTGCGCAGCCACGTGACTTCCACCAACTCTCTCCTTCCCAGTCCAGTTTCGGTTACAGTTTCGAGCAGTTGCGTTTTTTTACTTTATTTAAAATATATGTGACGCTGTAGCAAAATATTGATTATGCAGTCTTCTGACACCATAATGAACCAGTTTTACTATGACGATTAATATTGAAGCCTCTTCCACGAGAATAATTTGGATAGTATTTTTAATTTACCGCTTGTAAAGCAATCAAAGGCACGTGGAAAGCATTTCATGCTTTCCATGTAAAAATATTGTGAGCAGTTTTTTTTTCTTTCTTCCATTTTGCGCGTCGGCTACTTGATATCATACTGCGGGCAATTGACCGAAAACGTTCGCTCACAGGTACACACACAAACACCGGCAGCTGTTTTATTGAAGATGTCCCTTGTGTTCACTAGCCATCGGTGATCATTCCTGTTCAGTGTATAGTGTTTCCACACGGCGTGGAAGTTCGTGTTCCCCTTGCGCACCTCGCACGTTTGTTTACCCACCCAAATGCGTCCACTTGCGTTTGTCCCCCCCCCCCCCCCCCCCCCCCCCCCCTATTTGAACCAATGACGGCGTGAGCTCGCCTTACTCGTCATCGCGCGCTTTCTACGCGTTTCCTATGTTGTCCTGTGCTTGGCGTGCCCCCCTTCGCGTTTTAATGCGCCAAAGACGAATTTCTAGAACACTCACTCGCCGTATGTTTTTTTTTTTTCTAAGAATAAATGAAGAAAAATAAAGAGGGACCGAAAATGACAAAGACATACACCGTTCACACACTAGCGTTTGCTTACAACCATGTCCTTGTGATCTGTTACAACTCTCTATGAAGTCAGACTTTAATCGGAGATTAGTTAATCATTGGATTTAGAAGCTTTGGCTAGGTGGCGCAAGCCGCCGCCCGATTAGAAGTGTTGAGCCGTATCCATCCATCCATCCGTCGCAAGGGATCCAAAGAGGTTTTAATAAGGCACTCGGTCGTAGCTAGTCGCAAGTGCATTGGACATTATACCCGTTTTCTCTTACGCGATCTGTCTGCTTCTTTTATGATACTATACCACAGGCCTGCGCACTTTAAAGTGCACAAGGCCATTGCCGGCGCCGGGGAGGCGACTCGCAAATTGTGCTCGAGTTCAGAAACCACTATTCTACGTCGTTGAAAAAAAAAAAAAAAAAAAAATTGTCTTGTTTTGCGACTTTTGTGCTGCCCAAATACCGTTAATCTCCTAGGATCCGACCGCGAAGGCAATGGCAACCGTGGAAGCGTGTGCATGAAGCTGACGGAAAACAATTCAGTTGGTAGCTTTCGAGAGAAGAGACGAAAAATGAGCGGAAGCCGTTCCCCACAAGGTTTTTTCATATATATGCAAACTCAAAAGTGACTCGTGTTTTGATTGGCTGAAGTATGGCAGAAAATAAAACTTTATTTTTCCAGGACAAAAGAAAAAGAAAAACAAAACTGAACCGTCGAACAGCCACACAGTACAAAGGGTGACCCCATTGTGGGTTGTGACGTCACCGAACTTCGGCAGCCTTCTTTCAGCTGTCACTCTCCCGCCGTATTTGCGGTCGTCTGGCAGCCTGTCTGCTAGTGACTATACTAGTGACGTTTCCGGTGGGCGCCGTTGTGCCTGCATTCTCCATTGTCTCGAAGAGTTCTGCCGGCACTCGGTCTTTCGGCGTCTGCCTTCTCGCGGCGTTTTCCACGATGAAGAATGCATGGCCGTGTTTTATGCTGGCCAGGCTTCAAGCAGATTACCGTATTTTCTGGACTATACATGTTCAAAGTTAAATATTTACACGATGCGGACTACCTAGTGGTGCGGACTTTACAAGAATTTGTTTGTTTTTCTAGATCGTCCACTAGCTGTGACAGGACGTGAAGGATTTTATGAATAACAGAGTATGTGATTGTTGATCTATGTATCATGCAAGCTTTTTTTTGTGAGCTAATACAGATGGCATTTGTCAAGATGTGCTGTGTGTGATAATTTACGGGTTTGGACTCAGCACTAAGAGCAGACTATGCACGGCGTGCGGACTGTGCGGAAACAAACAAGTGTCTGGTTGCCGCCGTCGCTCATAGATGGCGTTAGCTGTCTGGAGTTTTGTGTCGATATTTGTTTGTCCGCGGACAGGATTCTGGTAAAAGAAAGAAAAACATTGAACAGATCATACGAGGCGTGCAGCGAACATTTCAACACATTCCTGGTCGACTGTCTTTCCAGGAAGCCCGTTCCACTCCTGCACAGTCCGTGGAAGAAATGAAAACTTCAAACAATTAGTATGAGTCCTAAATGAGACGATGAAGTTCCTTTGTTTAGTGAAGTAGCCCTGTGAAAAATTTATGTAATCATTTAGCTTAATTTTATATTTTCCGTGAATTATTTGAAAAATAAAATATCAATCTGCATTCCCGATTTCTTTCTGTCGCTGTGCACAAAACTATGTACTGATGTCCCATACCTGTTAAAAATAAACGTTACAGCTTTATTTTGAACCCTATCTAATCTCACTATGTCTAGGTTTGTAAACGGATCCCAAACAACGTTAGCGTATACCAACATCGGCCGAATAATAGCCTTATAGGCTAGTAATCTAGTTTCCAAGTTAGATGTCCATTGTCCCTCTTGTTCCCCTTCTCCAGGGATTATTTTCATCAATACTTTAAAGTTATTTTTACATAAATTAACTTGCGAAGAGACGCGAAGAGGATTCGATAAAACGTAATCAGTGTGCTTGAGCTTAAAATGTTGGTTATCCAAAGTCCTAGATATTGCTGGAAAACAATGCATAAATACTGTAGCATAGAAACGCGCATCGTTACAAATTTAACGCAAAATATACTTCCGCTGCGCTTTCTTTTTTTTTTTTTTTTGTCATTTATTTATACTCTTGAAAAGGTATACCTTTCGATCGAATTCTGATTTCGTTACCTCGAGATGTGCTGTCAGTGATTGAGGAACGACATTGTCAGAATTGAAAAAAAAAAAAAAGAGCTAACCAAACTGGTACGCCCGGTATATGTCTTACTTCCTTTTTATTTGGCGAAGTGAAGAGATGCTTTTATCCAATGTACCTCGAGTTCGCGGAGTCGAATGTTTCTGATTTCGTGTGCAGTCACTTTCAGTTGTTGGAACAGAAGGTCATGATTCGAACATTTCATCGAACTGAACCACTTTTGAGGACAAACGCAAAATACTGTCGGACAAACAAACAAATGGACACCACACAACGCGATATATCTCCCACTCATATATATATATATATATATATATGAGTACGAAGGAGGGTGCACAAACGCAGCAGTTAAAGAATGTAAAAAGAAGTTGATTTGATAGTATAGGAGTAGGAAGAAAATAAAGCACGAGGTAGGTGAACAAGTAAAACACTGAAAGTATATTAAAACAAATTATATAGACTACAATTCGAAGTACAAAAAGAAATTTAAACGCACGTAAGGAATATCTAAAATAATAAAACAAGTTATCACGCAAGGTATTTATTCAAAAGATGAGTGGAAAGTAAAAAAGGGGGCATAGCGGGCAGGCGTCGACGTTTTGGCAGTGGTGCTGCCTTCTTATATATGTATGTAATATACAGGGTGTTTCACGGAAGGTGGACAAATTCGATATAAAAAAAAACTACGCATCGCGCAAAAAAAAAAAAAAAAAAAAAAAAAAAAAGGCTTGTGTTATTTTGGGTGTAGGCCAGGGGCCTATTCAGGAAAATTATTAAAGTTCGGGATAATTAAGTTGTTAATGATTTTCGCGGAATTAACCGTCTGCTGCGCTGTCCTCGCGCAACGCAGCAGATGTTGGTTGCACTATTTCTCCACGGGGTGCGGTACCGTCGATGCCGAGAAGCGCTCTGATTGCAAACCGAAACTTAAAAACTCGTCGAAGTGTGCTGTTTTTCAGAAAGCTGCAAAATGTAGCGCGTGCCTTCTATCGCACTCCATTTTTTTTTTCGATGATGTTCAGCAAGTTTTTAACTAAAACCATGCCCTTAACCTAAAAAAAAAAAAAAAAAAAAAAAAATAGTGAAAATAATTAACAGCTTAATTATCTCGAACTTTAATAATTTCCTAAATGGGCCCTGGTCTAAAATCAAAACGAAACAAGCCTTTTTTTTTTTTCTTTGTAAGATGCGTTGTTTTTGCAATATCAATATCCCAATTTGTCCCCCTATCGTGAAACACCCTATATACTATAAAAAGGAAATATCTCATAGTTGTTTGAGCGCATTAAGATGGGAATTTGGGCCAGCTGGTTCATGGTCGAAGATAGGCGCCGAAAAAACAAGGACAAGAAGAGACGTAAACACTGGCGCACTCGCAACTAACATTTATTGAAAAAACGAATCTCTTACATAGCCGTAAAAAAAATCTTCGTCACGACCGTAGGCATGGTGTAGACCCATTTCTACAAAATTAACCTTTTTTGAACGGTTGCAGAATTTTATGCTTTTCGTGAATCGTCTGCTTGAAAATGAAAACGGCGCCATTTTGAACGATTTATGACGAGAGCAGGAGAGGGTACCCTTCCCTCTTTTCACATTTGTACAGCAGACGCTGGTATCCGCGGCCTCCTCTCCTGCATTGGCTCTGCCAATGTGGCAAAAAAAAAAAAAAAAAAAAAAAAAACTCCGTCCTATGCACACTAAAAAAAAAAAAAAAAAAAAAAAAAAGGTGTAGTTTTTACACCCCTTGTCATATATACGACACCTCAAAACTTCAGTTCAACGTACACCGCACTGACGTCGACCAGACAGCCCCAACTTCTACGAGAGGTTTGATGACGGTGCGATGTAACATGTTAAACAGCTGAAGTACGTATCAAAGACTACAGAAAACCAACACCGACCATTCGCAGTAAGGCCAAGAAAACCCCGATTACTTTGTTTGCAGTCAGTCTCAATTACTTTAGCTATTTTAATAAGTTGCACAACTCGGTTATCAAGCCGCTCGTGAAAGTTGGTAGCGTCGGCTCAACGTCAGTGCGCTGTACGTCCAACTGAAGTTTTGGGGTGTCGTATACGTGACAAGGGGTGTAAGGACCACACCCCCCCCCCCCCCCTTTTTTTTTTTGTGTGTATGTGTGCTAAGTTGCAACAGACCATTTCCGGAAATCGCCTGTTTAGGAGGTTCTGGTCTGGTTTGAAAATACGTAAGCACGTGCTCAGGAGGGCATGGACAACGACCTTAATTAATTAAGGTAATTGTCCGTTAATTAATTAATTTTTTGTCCCCAAGTTTGTTCTGAGACGCTTCTTCTCTCTCCTTCCTGTACTGCGCGCATTGTTTTATCCTGCGAATCCTCGAACCTCGTCTTCCGCCAGGTGGCGCCAGGTTTTTCTCAAATGGGCGGTTGTCTGCGAATGTTCGGAGCAAGTTTCGAGGGCTAGTCATGACGCTGATTAGCTTCGTTTCTTCTTATTGCGGGACACGATGTCGCTAACCTCCGTATTCATTAATGTTCTTTAATGGCGGTCGTCAACTTGTTACTGCGTCAGAAGGCCCTGGTGCGTCATTCCGAGTAGGGCCATAACAGTTACGGTTAGGGACGTCGCGAACTTCTGTCAATCCTCGTGGTTCGCCGAACTTTCGACCTTTTGGCGACGAAGTTCGACTTTTGAGCAGCTTTGTCCGAGTTTTGTACGAAAATGTCGAATTTTGTAAAACAAACAATTTATGCTCTATATAGGTTTTCTTTTTTAACTTAAAAATAACAACAACGAACAATTATTTTTTTTATTTATTGAGTTACTCTGTTACTTTCCTTATCCAGGTGGCGCCATATCGTTTTCAATTTCCGCACATGCGCACAATAGTCGAATTTGAGTCGACCTTTTGTCGAACATTGCTTCAAAAGCTCGAAAAAAGTCGACGAACTCGAACCGCGTGCGCAGAGACTAGATTCCCGTGAAGTGAATCATCTGCGCATGCGCCGTGCCGACAGCAGCGCCACTTCACTGTGTCTTCAGCGGCCTTACGTGTCAGCACAATTCTGGATGTTGCGAGCTGGTCGAGGTTCGAAGTCGACCAGGTTCGACTTTTCTGAACCTCTTGTGGAAAGTTCGACAAAAATTCGACTTAGGTTCGACTGCTATGCGCATGCGCGACAGGCTAGCCAGTTGGCTTCGAACTGGATGGTGATGGCTAACAGATGAATTAAGGGCAGCACTAATTGGTTATTTCAGTTAATACAGTACAAAACATAAGTTATTAACTTCAGTGATTAGAATTCGTTTATTTTAATTGCAACTGTTCATCAAATTAAAACACCCTTTGCATAAAAAAAATAAATAAAAAAATCCACCCATGCTTTTATCAAGGTATGGCCACACTGTCCACAAAGTCGAACCGGTCGAATCTGGTTAAAAGGTAGAAGGTTCGTCGAACCATCCGAACCCCGAAAGCTCGACCTCAAAATCTGGTTCGGCAAAAGTTCGCGACATCCCAGTTAGGCTAGCCTACGAATGGATTCGACTGCATTATTTTCTACGCAGCTCGGTGAATGCTCCTCAATGCAGTGGAGGGATAATCGAGGTATTGATCATTTTTGATCGTATATATTCCTGTCTAGTTCTTCCTCCAACTCCTCCAAGCGTTTTTGTACCTTTGGTTTGCATCCTTGGTCGGGCTTGTAGATACCGATCACGTAAGCTTCTTTGGAGAGCGATATACCACATTTTTTCTTTTGTTTATGTACATTTCGTGTGCTAAGAACAGATGATGTATATATATGGCGCGTGATCACGGGTACGGTCGTCCTCTAGAGACAAATATATGTTTTGCTTCCCGTTAAAAAAAAAAAAAAAAAAAAAAAAAAAAAAGCGAGATTAAATTTTTGATGGGTTTGAAGACGAGAGTGCGTATTATCGCCCGTGCGCTGCGGCTTTCCAAGTGATGGATCGCTTACCCTAGAACCCTGGGCCGCTCGATTTATGCGCGGTTGTTGTTGTGATCTTAAAAAAGTTAAAAAAGCATGGAAACGAGGACGGTAAATTCAGATTTCATTCGGGAAAGAGCTCTCGCTGTTTGTGGGTAGAATTGCTGTGTTGGTCCTTTGGGAGATTATACTTTCGCCTTCGTGGCTCGGAGCGGGACGCTATCCTAGCCCTCAGAAAGTAGGTTGTGGAAGGATAAAGTGCTGCAATACACCTTTTGTTCAAAAGGTGTACTGTTTGCACCTTTTATTGGAACAGGAGTATTCGTGTGCAATACACTTTTTTTAAAGGGAGTTTCGGTACGGCTACTCCCTTTCAAGAGGTAGAGTATTTAGTCACAGGAGTGTAGTACGCCTTTTGCCGAAAGGGAAATACTGTCTTTCAGAGCACCTTGTTTTGCCAGTTTCGGTGCACGTTTGCCTAAAGGGAGAAATAGCTAAAAACGTCGCTTTTAAACAAAAAAAAAAAAAAAAAAAAAAAAAAAAAAAAAAGTAAAAATCTATTTTTTTTTTTTTGGTCGAAATGGAGGGACACTATTTGAGGAGTAAACGCGTTTTGGCGGAGATATATAATGCTACAATGCACCTTTTGTACCAACTGCTGAAACCCGACATTTCAACAACTAAAAAAAAAAAAAAAATTTTTCTTGTTTTTTTGTTTTTTTGTTTTTACACGGAAGGAAACTTTCCCTTTAGCCGCGCAAGCGGCAATCTAGGCTGATGAGCATCTGGTCTCTCCAGGCCCGCTAACCCCGCGGGGGCAGGTGTCACCGCATTGTGCCACCGCTGTGTCGCACGCGCGCGCGCGCGCTTCCGCGACCACGCACGCACGCGGGTTGGCCACGGCCCGCGCTCGAAATTAATTTGGGCGTAAGCTTGCTCCGCGTCACGTGCACGGGGCCGACGAAAAGTACGTCATACGAGAAAAGGAAAAAGCGCGCAGCAAAAATGAGCACGTTCTTACTCCCCCGCACGCGCTGTTGTAACATCAGCGCGCGCAGCCAACGCGCGACTGGCTCCGAGGGGGCGTCTGTATTTCCAGGAAGCGTGTGTGTTTCTTTCGCGCGGGGTGTTTGGGAGATCGAGCTCAACTCGACGACGGCTACGACGTCGTCAGCACGCGTTCTGGGACTCCGGGCCGGTGGCGCACCGCTGGTCTTGACGTGGTCGTCGCGGCTGCTCTTCGCGTCCGTCGCAGCACCCTGTCCTTGTTTACCCGCCAACGCGTGAAGTTTGGATGGTGTGTGTGCGTGTGCGGATGCTGTGGATTCTATTTTCGCCGCACGCGTAGGGGTGAGTTCTTGTGGGTGGGGGAGCGTTTCGGGCAACTTAAAACGCAACCACCCCAACGGACCGGCCGTCGGTGCTACTGAGAAAAAAAATGTCACACGGTCAGGAATCTTCCTTTTTAGGAGATGGAGGGGTACTCGAGGTAGTGGATCGGTGATGTCTTGTATGGGAGTAGTGCCCTTGTATGATGCAAATTAAGACCATTGTCTGGTTCATTGGATGAATCTATGGAGTCTTGCTGAGATTTGTGCTTTGGAACTCTTGGTTCTTGATATTATGTGTGGACATCTCCACATGATCAAGAATTGTCCTCTTTATCAGGATATTGGAATGGGAGAGTACTCAAGGTTGTTAGTCGGGGATGTCTTGTTTTGGAGTGCCTTTATACGAAGAGAAGACCACCATCTGCTAATTTGGTGAATTACTATAGGCCTTCTTGATGGGATTTGTACCGTGGGGATCTTAGTTCACGATGTCGTGAGAGAGCATCTTTAAACGACCAAGCATTGTCTTCTCTATCAGGATAAATTGCGATGGAGGAATGGAGGTTATTGGTGCTATCCCTTTGAGGGGTTTCTTTGAGGTTACTGCTATCCGTTGGATTGTTCACTGGACAATCATTGTTTTTATTACACAAGATGCAAACTGCACGAGTTTCTGAATGAATATTTAATCTTAATAATGTTATTCGAGCAGTATTGTTTCTGCGACATTGTTGAGATAGTTGCATGTTGATGTTCATCAAATATTGTCAGTCAAGGCTGTTTTTCTCGGGCATACTAAATTGTCCAACAGACCGTCTCGAAACAGTGCTGCTGTGCAGTGTTTCTGAATGACATGGCTGAAGTTATCTTGCTGGTTTTATGTCATTAAAATTCACATTGGACAGCATATATGTAGGGTTCTTCGTTTTTGGGTTTTATTTTTATTTTCAAGTCTGTGACACTATTTTCTAAACAAGAGCTTTTTCTTTTTTTCGTTTTCATTTTGACGTTATTCTACCAAAAACATTTTTTGTTTAGTTTTCTTCAAATTGTTTCAGGCTATGACCTTAAACAAAAAAGTACACAAAAGAAAATCAAGGTTAAGCCAGATGGCCCGAACAGGAAAATGGGCAAAACCTATTAAACATTATGGGAGCTTTGAATTCCTAAGCTAGGCGGCACAAAAGAGAGAGTGTAACCCTAAACCAGGACACACGGAGGACAATGGGGCCAGACCCATCGGAACAAGATAAAACTTAGTGGACATAAAAATTGTCGGTTACAAAAATAAAGCCCGGAAACGAGGAGCTCAACATATATGTCATTGCCTTAACTCTTTACCAAGTGAGGCTTGCTGATACATGTAGCATCTAAAATGTAGATTAAATAGTGATGTCCACCAGCTTTGCCTTATGCTCGAATGAGTCGCTTAAAAAGCCTCCTTTCACAGCATCATTAAATACATCCGCTAAGTATTAATGCCAATCAATATGATTTAATTGCTGTTGAATTCTAGCACTGATGATTGTTGTCTCCAAATATTTTGCAGAGCGTTAATGATGACTATCCATATTGAATGGCATTGCTGAGCAGTGTTGCTAGACGTTGCTGCAAAACTGCATTATAAAATAGCACTGCAAGTGAAACTGCTCTAAAGTCTATTTAGAGATTTTGGGAGGTGCAGTGCGTGTCACTGCTAACATGAATTTGATTTAGGCACTTTTTTTAATCCGTTGGCATTAGAGCGCTTGTTTTGATGAAAACACGTCTTTCATTTGTCATTGCCGGAGGGAGAAAGAGGGGGTGAGGGTGACGCATGCAACGCTCCCATTGATCCGAAGCGCTGACGTCAGCATACGTCAACCTCTCCCTCTCTCCCCGGTGCTGACAAACTGACAGATTCTGCCGGTTTTCGTCAGAACGAGCCCTTTCGTTTTCGTCAAAGTCACTGGCACAGCTGGCACGGAGCCAGAGAGGAGGAGGCACCGTGCAACATCTCCTAGACAACAAAGCTGTAGTGCTGAATGAGATGGCATCACCAGAGAAGGCCAACGATGGACACAGATTGGAAACAAGTGCTGCGTCAGTGCTCGGCTTCGAATTAAGTTTGAGCCGAACGTTGACGCAATCATTGTGTTCAATTCATGCCCAGCATTGGCCTTTTCTGATGACGCCACCTCATTCAGCGCTACGGCTTTGTTATCTAGGAGGTGTTGCGCTGCGCCGCAGAGCAGTGGGATGCGGGTGTGCTCAGTTGGCGCTCTGCCGTCGCCGGTTGTTCTTTGCTCTGGGTTTCCGTAGTAGCGGTGCGTGGGCTGTGATGTGTGTTTGTATTTGAAACGATGGATGCAGTTCCCTTCACAAGTGATATGGACGCATTTCCTTCCATGAGTGGTATGGATGTGGTTCTTTCCACGAGTGATGGATGACCGAATCCAAGGGCGTCAACATACTCTGACAGGCAGAGTACAGAAAGGGGTGAAACAAATTGCAGGAAGATCCATGGTGGATTCTTAGGAAATCCGTTAGCATGACCCTTGGGAAACACTAACACTGACCCCGTAACGAGGCCAGAAAGTGGCAGCAAAAAATAGAGGCAGCAAAAAATAAAGGAAGCAAAAGAGAAAGCCAAAAGAGAAGTGAAGGGGTCAGCGTTAGCGTTTCCCATAGGGGGACGTGTGTGCATTCCCTAAAGTCCACCAATGAATCTTCCTGCAATTTTTTCATTTTACTTTGAAAAAGTTCTGGCAGAAATCAAGATTTACCACTTAAATTAGTTCCTAACTGAGCACTCAGTGCTTCACTGCTTAAAAAAAGACAAACAGAAAAAACTGGCGATGGCTTGTTTGCACTATTAGTGTCACGGAGTGGGCATTTATACTGTGTGCTCCAGACCCCGGGGTAAAAAAGCAGATTTGTGTTGCTGAGCTGTGGTGCTCTTTTTCAGGAGGGACGTGTAAAAAACGACACGATGGGCAAGACCGGGTACACCTGCGTGAGGCACACCCTCTGCTGCTACAACCTGCTCTTCTGGGTGAGCCTTGCCTCGCGCATTTGCGTCGCAAGAAGATCGTCCTGAGAACAAGCTTTTTGGTGACTGCCAACTAGTAAAATACTGACTACACTAAAACCATTAAAAAAAAGTTGACATGACTGCATTATATGAGGTGAAGAGTACCATCTGGTTCATCAGATGAATTGCTACAATAGCCTCGGAGTGATTTGTACCGTAGGACTCTTGGTTCATGACGTGGAGACATCTCTACACAATCTCTACAGATTCTTACCTGCCAGGCACGAATTTCGACTTGGCTTGTTTCGTGTCAGCCGGTGGGCTGATTCTTTTGGTTCCGGCCACCTTGCTGCGCTCGCAGATCCTAGGCTGTGGCATGACAGGGGTCGGGGTGTGGCTCCACGTGGCGTACGGGGGATACTCGACGGTGCTGCCCACGTACCGCATGCTGAGTGCAGACGGACTCTGCCTCACTGCCGGAGTGGTCACCTTCCTGGTGGCCTTTTTGGGCTGCTGCGGGGCCTGGTTCCAGAGCCGGTGCATGCTAGTCACCGTGAGTCACTATTGCGTATCCTCTAATTCCCTGCCCCCTTACATTGTTCCCTGCAGCAGGCCCAATAGAATCGTAGTAGTTTCTAGACTCCCTACGAGTTTCATTCCGTCTCCTCTGTACTGGAAGCATACAGAGCCATGTCCTTTTCCCGTTTTCCCTCCTTTGCCACAATTTGGGAGAGGACGAAACAAAGGACCTTCTGCCTCGCTGAAAATTGAGGTTGTGCATATCATTATGGGTTTTCTGAATGTTATAAAAGGGCAGTCTCATTCAATAAACCCTTTTTGGCCCTTCTATGGCATTGGGTCTAGTGATATGCTTAAACTTGATTTTCCTACAGTGAAGAGAATGATGTGCCTACTAATGGCAGGCACCTGGCGTGCTTGTCAGGAATGCTCTCTTGTCATGGCCTTTTGTTAAGGCTCATCTTGCGGCCTTCTTTTGCTTTGACTTGTCTTGATTGGTCTTAAATGGGCACTTGTTACCTTGCAGTACTTTGTCCTGGTGATCCTCATCTTCTTGCTCGAGTTTGCTGCGGGCACTTTGGGATTTGTGTACCGGCGACATGTAAGTGGCACTCTTTGCCCACATTTAAAACCTTGCATTTCTTGCCATGGGACGGACATGACTTCACAACCATAAATTTCACAAATTCTACGGGATAAAAATAGACAAAGATGTGGATGATATTTGTTGAGTGTTCATGCACCAATCTTGATGCCTGGTATGGCTTTGCCAATATGTTCTGTAGGTAAATGAGCATGATGCTGGATGTGGGGGAAGAGACAGAGTGATAGAATTTCTTTATTGAAACAAAGAGGTAGATGCAGAGTTCTTTCGGTACACATTAAGGAAGGTAGAGGTGTCTGGCTAGGAAATGCATCAGATCATAGCTGAGAAATCACACTTAAGAGTAGGGATGATCAAGTTTATTTGGCTGCTCAAGGAACCAGGCTTGAAAACCTATGCCATGGTTTTGAATTGTCAAGAGCATCAATGAGAGTTAATCCGAAAAGATTTACTGGTTTGTATACAGGGGTGACCATTGTAACATCCACTACCTTGGACTATTATGTGAACTCACAAGCATAATGGCTACGGTCAGACTCTGTGATCTTAATTGGCCCACATGTCTTCAGTCTCACTTCAATTTTAGCGTTGTTTGCACTGCCGTATAATGCATAAGCATTCCTCCTCGTGTTTAAGGGTTCATTTCTGTTGATGCAACATTCAGCGTACGACATGCGTTTGATCTTGCAGATTGGCCAGTCACTCATGGAGGAGATGAAGGTGGGCATCCAATTGAAGTACAACCCAGACAACTACAATGGCCTGGCTGAAGTTTGGGACCACATCCACTCAAAAGTGAGTGTCAGTCGCTCTTGCATGTGTGTTTGGGAAAAGGGAGGAAGAAGAAGCAGCAGCAGCTCAGGGTCTCGCTTTACTGGCACACATTTAATTGTTCAAGATCAAATTCAATGTCACACACTACTCCGGTGGTCACGCTCAGTCGATCCTTTTAAAAGTATTAGTACCAAAATGGGGATTCATGTTGTGGTTTCCATTGCATGCTTCTGCCTTTTCATGAGCGAACCTTGCCTGTGATGTAAATGAAGAACCTGATTTGAATAGAACACATTCATCATCATGCAGGCATGTAGCCAGGGGGGGGCCCATGGGGCCCGGGCCCCCCCCCAAAAATCTTCCATTTTGCTGGGACCTCCTCTCCCCCCTCCCCCTCATACAGCTTTTTGTTATGGGTGCCCCCCCCCCCCCCCGAAACAAAATCCTGGCTACGTGCCTGTCATCATGTGTAGTAGTCTAACTTCAATCAAGTTTTTTTTTTTCAGTGCTCATGGTGAATTGATTGACTCAATTAGGAGGGGGTAAAAATTCTAGTAATAGTACATTGATTTAAAATCTTACGAAGCATTGCTGCTGATAACGGTTTGTTTGATATATTCTTACGACATAAAATGGTTGCCAGGAGCAGAAACCCTGACCAATGAAAGAAATGAGAGTCCTGGCCAAATATTTTCTTCTCATACCCGTGCCAATCAGTTGAGTTCTCTTCTGATTGATTGATTTCCTGCGAATCGCACAATGGTAATACCCTGTTGGGTTCAGTTCCAGTGCTGTGGAGTGCGCAGCTACCGGGACTGGCACCGGATCTCAGCGTGGCCGGAGCAGGAGTGGGTGCCCCAGTCGTGCTGCCTGGACGAGTTTGTTAACGGTACTGCCTGTGGTACTGCTGGCAACCCTGATCTGCTGCACCAGGGGGTACGCTTCACAACTTTTTGCTGGCATGCATAAATTTATGAAATATACACGGGTGTTTATTTTTTCCTGCGCCAAATTTTTAATTAAGCGGGAGAAAGATTTATGCATGCGGTTTTCACTGCGTGTTTATATGGCTCAGCGGATGTTAGAGGGGCGCTTTTTTATATTAGTCATTTTTCGAATAGCCATGCCTAA
Source organism: Ixodes scapularis (assembly GCF_016920785.2). Taxonomy (NCBI): domain Eukaryota; kingdom Metazoa; phylum Arthropoda; class Arachnida; order Ixodida; family Ixodidae; genus Ixodes; species Ixodes scapularis. The sequence continues at coordinate 5,112,244 of NW_024609882.1, read as the reverse complement.
TGTATTCTATGTTAAAAGGAAAAATTTGTTTCTCCATAGCTTGTAGCAGTATTGCTGTGTACCATTTTTACTGCCGACATGTCCTGAATCCGGGCTTACCCGTTACAAAGATAATAGCGAATAGATCCAATCAAATCAAATCCACGTGAGTTTGCATGGCTGTGGTGGTTGCTAGTGGTTTCAGTCAGTGGTGGATTCAGAGGGGAGGGAGGGAGAGAGATGGGGAAGGAAAAGGCCTTGAATTCCGCATGTGTAAAATTGTAGGGTGGGAAAAGAAGGGTAGGGGGTGTTTTCTCAAACATCTGATATGTTGACTCCCCCCTCTCTCGAAACACCTGCATTCGCTCCTGATTTCGATGGTCATCTGGTGAGAATGTGGGTTCTGTTATCAAAAGTATCTGTGGTGAAGTTGAGGTTCTCTCCCATTAAAATTTAATTGGATGGATGTTGGGGAGAGAATTTCGATAGACTATTTCAGTTTTTAAATCACTCTTGACTGCAAATGTATCTTATAGTGGTGTAAATATTGCATTGAAAATCTTTTCTCTTTTTCTTTGGGGAGGGGGGTGGAATTCGATTTGTGGCATGTGTATCCTATCCAAACTGTAAAAATAAATCTTTTTTTTTTTTGTGGGGGGTGGTGTGGGGGGGGGGGGGGGTGGCGGCGGGGGGAGGCAGAAAGCAGAGTTCAGTGTCTTCTTAATAGTGGAATATTGAAAAGCTATCATTAGTGGATAGTCATAATAGTTCTTCTCCACTAACAACAGGCATTTCATTGACGGTTTTGTGGTACTAGTGAAACAACTTGCAGGTGCACGACATTCCCCTGGCGCACACTTTCTCAGCGTTCACGCGTTTCTTGCACACACATTGCAGGGCTGTTACCAGAAGCTACACATGTGGATCATGAAGCGACTCTACATCGTGGGCATAGTCTGCATGAGCTTCGCCTTCGTGCAGCTCTTTGGGCTCATCTCGGCCATGTTGTTACTCTGCACTGCCAGCGAAAAGAGAAAAAAGAAACACTCCAGGTGTGTGCTGCTTCTAAGGAATACACCTCCGCGTTTACCGCGCCCCAAGAAGCGGTCTCTCGATTTCCGCCCGACGACCTCGTGGAAGCGTCACGCTGTCGCGTGCTGCGACCCTGGCGGCGTCGCAGCAGCGAAGGTAGATGTGGCCAGTGGCGTCGGAACAGGGGGGGCAGGGTAAGGGGGGGGGGGGGGGGGGGGCGACTGTTCCCCAGGCAGTTCAGATATTTAATGGAAACAATACGGGGGAGGGGGCGCAAAGTCACCGTCACCACCCACCACAACCACCACCAGCCCCCCGTCTCCTGAATAGTTCCAACGCCCCTGGATGTGGCGGACACCTGTTGCGCTGCAGGTCGCTTTCCAGCTTGGCAGCCCACGGAAGCTTCGGCAGCCAGAAGTTGGGACGCCATGACAATGGCAACACTCGCATCCTCTCGTGCTTGTTTCCATAACTTCCACGCCCAACACCAGGATTGCGACATCCGACTGCGTGACGTCCCCGCTTCTGCAAAGTCGCTTGTTGCCACTTTGGGAGAATCTTCGGTGCATGCTCGGAATAGGGCGCTGAACACACCAGTCGGAGACACGTTCCAGGCACCGTAGCCATACTTACCAGAAACACGGGCTGGATTGTTGTCGAGGATTTCTGCTGGATGCTTTTGTCATGCATGTAGATCGTTCCGATTCCTCCGATAATGATAGCTGTTACTCTACCAACACCTTTGCGCATGCATTGCATCGTTTTCGGGCGTCATTATCGGAAGTGTCTGAACCATCTAAAACTCCCCAATGAAAGATCACCGCAGCTTCTACCTGTTGCATGTTCATTTGGTACGGTTCAAGAAGTTTCTAACGAACGAAAACATTTCATTACATCTTGTTTTCTTATGTGCAACGGCTCAAAACTGCATTCACGAAGCCGGTGAAAGAGAAGCTTTATTTGGTAGACTGTAGTAGAAGTATTTATAAAACTTGTGACACAGTTTGATTTAGTAGGCTACTATGTGGCTGCTAGTAGTAAGAGTGTTTTTAGAGTTGTGCAAATATTAAAAATTTCGAATAGCACTTTCGAATTATGCGCTATTGAATATTCGCTTTGAGATGAACTGCGATATTTTTCGAAGTGTTGATCGCAGCAGGTTTGACCCGTTGAGTCGCTTTTCACCGATTATTTGTGCACTACGGAGAAGCTGCACCCGCGGAGCACGCAAGCTTCGCGGGTACTGCTTCCCCGCGGTGCACGGGTGCTCGATGAGAAGCGCACTCAACGGGTCTTAACCGCCTTGATTATGCGAGAGTATGTGTTAGGCAGCGATGTCTTGACAACTTGCGTGCATCATTCATGCTTGTTTTTTTATTCTGGTCAACCTTAAAATTGAAGAAAGAACATTCTATAAATCTCCTAGGTTAGGATAATTGCAACAAGTTTGTTGTTCATTGCCACAGTTCATAAATGTAGTTTATATTGAAATTTTAACTTGCTTAGAAGTGTACAAGTGGAAGTTTGGGAATAACCGTCGTGTGTTCAGCTGGATTTTTGTTTAAGCATGGTGGTCAATATTCAACTAGAAGATATTCGGCCAAAACCACTATTCGCTCTGAATTTGCTTCGAACTCAATATCTACTATTCATACATGCCTATTGCTTTTACTGGTTAACTAGTAAAATGTTTTAGTAAGTGAGCTAGCTAATAAAAAGTATTGCAACTAGGAAACTAGCTAGCGACACCGCTTGAATTAGTAAATTAGTAAACTGTATTTATTCATTTAGGTTCCCAGATATTTAGCTTTATATTATATGTGCAGTTTAAACTCTGTGCATTTGGAGATATTTTACTATTTCCCTGTGAACTTGGAAACGATGAACTCCAACTGATGTACTCATGTCAGTCATAATCATAATTTGGTTGTGGTAGTTGCCTTGCTTTTCGCCAACAAATCTAGCAATTCTTTCCTGATGTGTAAGATAGTCGTGACTGTAAGTACTTGGCGATTCACAAAGTATGTACTTTGACGTGGGAATTCTGTGACCTCTTTTCAGATACATCCAGTATGCTGCAATGGTATGAGGCAGCAAGAATATGCTCACCTTGCGGAACTTCGAATGCCAGACAGTGAGTGGCTTTTTCCTTGATTAAGGAATATTCGTGTTCAAAGGAGATGAAGTAGTGCCATGCAGAGAGGACTTAAGTAGATGGTCAATAATGACTATGTATTTAAAGAGTCATGTGGCAAGGCACAATTGCAAGTCTTGTCTAAAGTGCTACAACAGTGACTGCCTTACTCATTTTGTGATGAAATTTACACAGTAGAACAATTTGGTAGTAAAGTCAGTTTTTTTAGGAAATCTATTCACTACATCATTATTTTAGATGCCTGTAGTACTGCTTACAACCATACTTCGCTTGACTAGTATACTATTGGTATTTATTAGTTCTTCTGTATATCTTAATGCTTATCCATAGTCATCTTATAAGTTCAGGCATGACACACCACAATATATTGGTGAAATTTAGACCGAGGTTGACTTTCGGTCTGTTATTTTTCATTTCAGTTTATCTTTCACTGTTCAGTTAGATAAATAAAATAAGTTTTGCATTACATTGAGCATTACAGATAACTGGCCAATTTAAACTCGTCAGTTGAGAACTGTCTCTCGGCTTCGGACACGTTAATGCACTTCCTGTGTCATTGTGTTTCTTACATCCATTCCAGTCATTATTTGACGAGTTTCGCGTGTTGCCAAATCACCTTTTTTCGCTTCTGAAACAAACTGGTGCATCCCACAGGCTTGGAGCTCGAGGCGGCACGAAGAACCATCCGCTGCGCACGATCGACGTGCGGGCAGCGATGACGACGCAACTCGTGGTAGAACGCAGCCGGGAGGCAGGTCACAAACGGCTGCCCATCCTACTTCTGCGTCTGAATCCTTTATCCTGTTGGACCCTAGATAGGTTTTGTTAGACGTGGGGAAACATAGCAGCTTATATTTTTGTCCTCTGTCGGGGAGTCTAGGGACTTTTCATAGAACCGAGTGCAGGGTCCGATTTTGACGGCACTCCTGTTGAAGGTTTTCGAGCACCAGTGAGTTTGTTTACAAAGTTGAGAGTGGTGTACGGACCGGCATCAATGCTCGCGTCCGTTTTTTTGGAGATGGGTTGAGGCGCGACAATAGACCATTTTCAAAATTTTGTCCGGCAACTTTGATCACTGTCAGCATTCCAGTGTATTGCATCTGTGCCACTCTAATGGTGGCCTTCTTGAGGCTGACAAAGGAAGAAATTGAAAATACTATGAAACGGAGGATATTTGAGACCTGTTTCTTTGAGATGTCAGTATACAACACAACGCACAAATTGGATACAACGGCTGCATAAGCGTTGATTCCGGAGTGTGGTCCAATCAATCTATTTGGTACAAGTTTGGCACTAAAGCCTTTTGATGGCAGAAATATAATCGAGGCACTTATGGTTCGCCGCTTTGCACTGGTCAGTTCTTATGTTCAAACTGAAACAAATCAAAAAAGAATTATGAGGTGATCGAAGAACCAATTTTCATCTTCCAATGACTTGCGAAAGTGATGGTGCCCGACTAACTTCAGTTTCATGAACTTCATTAGTTTGCCAAAATTGAAACTGCTTGTTGAGCCACCAGATGTCACTGAATTTTGAAAACGGTCTATTGGCAGGCTCCTGTTCTGGAACGGTGAGACTTTTGGGCTCCCTTCGTTCCAAGAGCAGCCAAGTGTTGGCGGCGAGCATGCGAGTGTTTAGTATTTATAGCACATTTATTGCAACTAAAGTCGCGAGTTTCGTATATTTTCTAAGTGACGGCTGGGCCAGAACTTGCCATTGGACCGCGAGAGCTCTCTGCGCGCATTCTTGTTGGTGGGTGGCTCAAAGTACAACTCACCTAATTACCCAGCTCAGATCTGTTTGCGACGCTTGCGAAGGGCTAGGTGTTGCGACGTACTGTCGCGCGACTTTCCTTCTTGTTTTCGTTCTATGGAAATGAGAGGTGGCATGTCGTGTGTTCACATCAGCACAACGTGCGTAGTCGACATATTTCTACGCCTTTTTTAGAGCCTTCCAACTTTATATTTTTGAAGTGGAATTTGACGACCTTCACTGGAGGGTGGGGGGGAGGCAATTGAGTACAGCTTGCTTAACAGTTCCCGCAGTATGCTTTTACTCCTGACATTCCAGTTTATTCGCTCTGTTATTTTTTTTGCAATTTCGGGTCGTCACCGGCTCTGTGACGATTCTGCTGCGGGCACATTTGCAGGTGTGCGCGGGAAAAACGGGCAAGGGCCACTCACGGTAGAAAGATGATAGAAAAATGGGTTCACCGCTTTGGTCGCGGCTTGCATGCTTTTTTTCTGAAGTCGACGTTGGTAAGAGAAGTGCTTGTGAATCCACTGGAGGCTCGTTAGGACGCCACTGGGAGCAGACGGCGTCAGTGTCTACGGGTTAACATTCCGAATATACAGAAGGCGACGTATCACGAGCATGGGATTTTTCGCAGTGTCTCACAACGACAAAGTACAACCGCTTTGCCTCGCGCGATGCACGCTCGTACTGGTCTTTATGTGCGCGCAACACAGTGCTGGACTCGGTTGCAAATGCGATTGAAGACCAGGTTTCCCGTTTTAATCCGGCCAACCATGATTAATTAATGTAACATTATTGCCCCATTATCTAACTAAGGGGCACGATCGTTGTCCAAAGCCCACCTCGTCAGTTTGCATTTGAATCCAGCACGACGATGCGTACAGTATAGTAGCGCAATAGTGATGTGTCGTTAATTTAACCAGATTATGCAAAACCCAGGCTTCCGTGCGTTCCCCTGGCCACTGTGGTGGACGTGATTTCTGCGCGGGCGGTGATTGCTTGCCGGGACCAAGTTTTGTAAGAGCTGCGAGTGTCCTCAAATGAAACTTAGAAAGTTTGGTGGTTTTACGACGTATTTGACTCTTTGCCTGCTCCGTTTGTTTTGCATGTAGGGGTTTGATAGAAAATGTGGCATGGTACAAATGTGCAGTGTAGGGTTTCCCTCTTTTTGCTTGTCATTTGAATTTTATTGGCTGCACTCCTTAATTTGATTTAGGGTTGAAAAATCTGTCTGCATCATTCCTCCTCGAGTTTGTGCAAAACCAAAAGTATTCTCGTAAGCAGTCACCGTTCGAACCTCTTCCGTCTTATGTGTCTATTAGCTGCATAGTAGTGGCGTTGAGCAACTAGGTGGCGTGACTGTGCAGCATTACGTCTAGTTACCACTGTACCATGTTAGTGTATAACCAAATAACATATCGTAAAACAAAAGAGACTAAATGTGCCAGTCCACTGCCTTTTATGAGCATAGGCGTATTATATATATATATATATATATATTTACGGATGGAGAGCACTGTTGACATATTATTTATGGGATATTTATATGGACAGCTCTCGTGACTGTGGAAAGACAGGCCCAGTATATTTTCATGTCGTGTCGGCAACGGTGAAGTGTAAGAATATGTTGAGATGACAGAATCTATCTAGAGGCGTACAGAAAGAAATCCTTTATGTGTATTTGCATGGATATATTTTTTTGGATATCGCGGTGTTCGGACTCCCGTAATATTGCCTGGTGTTGTTGAACTTGCGACGCATATTCTTTGGTTATGTCCGTATAATTATATTTACAAAAGAAACGAAAACTGTGTGTCCTGTTTTCGTACATTTCGCAGCAACTTTGTAGATTGTAGACTATACTTCCTTGTTGAGAATGTGAAGTAAGGCAACATGCACAGCAATTTGTTTCAACGTAGCTCTTTTATTGCCATTCCAGATATTACGACTGAACGGAGTGTGGCATTTCATATGATAGTTCTGTCTGTCTGTCCATAGTTTACTTGTACACGGTATAAATCTTTCCGTCGGAACTTTACGCAACGAAAAAATAACTTTTTTAAAGGTGTTGTCACTGCCACAAGGGGTATGCACTGTGAAGTGTTCAGCACAAATGTCTACATTGCGTCTACTGTTTGTAAACGTTTTTAGGAAACAGAATTTTAGGATTTTCGATGTCCGGATGGCGTAGCCACTCGTCAATTATTACGCGACAGTTTAGTGGGTCAAAAAATTTGTGGAGCACTCGGTGTTTGATGTGCGCATGCAGCAGGGTGTCGTGAAGACATGTGGTTACTATATTTTACACACTGGACCAACTTTGTCAGGATTCAAAGTGTATGTCTGGCCCACTGATATCGTGTGCCATCTGATGCATCTATGTATTTCCATTGACGCGGGCTCGTAGCTCGGGACTATGCCTAGCGGTCTCCGTGACTATGCATTGAGTACAAGCTGACAAAGCGGCTCAAATTACCGTACCGTAGCCAGTCTTTGCCGTACGGTCATGCAGATGTGTATGCAGTTGTTTTGTAACCGGAGCATTCCAAGGGGAGAAATATGAGAACTACAATTCTTTTGCAAAAGAATGGCAAAGATGTTTAGCACAATATATGCACACACGCAGGCATGTTGTCTACATCTACCTGCAATTACTGTCGAAAGCTGACTTTTCATACGTTAGGTAAAAAAACGAGAGATATCGAGAAAGATGTAGGAAGGACATTTTAAATTGCATTAGTGTAGGCTGTGCAAGCCAGAGACTCAATGTGCTGCAAACAGAAGAAATAAAATAAAACTCAGATTGGTGAGTCTGTTCCTTTCACCTGTACAAAGTTGTTGCGTCTTCACAATTGCAAGAAGAGCCATACCTTCCGACTGTCAACAATGTTAAAGAGTGTGTGCTAGTACAATAAAATGGTGAATAAATAATTGGTCCACAAGGTCTTTTTTTTTTTTATGCGTTTCACCTATAACTAGTAGCTGTACCCAAGTTGGTAAGTACAGGGAGTTTCCAAGAAAAGAGAACAGTGTTTTTTTGCCCGGGTAAGTAAACTATGCATTGCAGAATGCTCACCCTCCGTGAGAATGTGACGCTATCAGTTGGTATATAGAATGCAAAAGTTCAAGAACATGACGTTACTTCGATCAAAACATAATTGAGAAAAACAAAACTTTTTTTTTTTTAATGAGCTGACAACCACTTAAGTCTAACGTTGTCAAAACAAGAAATGAAACTGGGCACCTGTAGAGCCTATTTCAGTTAAACTTGTCAACAAGAAAGAAAACAACATTCTCTTGCTGACAAGTGTTTTTTCTGTTACAAATTCCACAAACGTTCACAATATCTTGACAATATTAGGCTTGTTGGACGTCGGCTCATAGAAAAGTTTCGTTTTTCCTCAAATATATTAGGTCCAGATAATGCACGTCATGTTCTCTCACTTTCGCGTTCTATTCCAACTGCTAGCTTCACATTCTTACGAAGTTCGAGCTTTCTGCGATGCATAGTTTATTTATCCAGGCCGAATAACAAGGCTCTCTTTTCTCGGGAACTCCCTGTATATTTTTAATACAAATTGTAAAAAAAGAAAAACAAATTGCGAATGACATTATTTGTTTGTAGTAAAGTGGAAAGTGTAAGATAATCGCACCCATAATGGATTTTATTAATGTTCAAATTCAAATTCTTTATTGATCCCCGAATCACAGAAAGGAGGCAGAGAAAAAAACTGCTCCTTGCACTGACGTCACATCGCATACTTTTGAATAAAAGGAGGAGAGGGAAGCTGCTTTTGTAAGAATTTTGAGTGACAGGTTAGGAGAATAGCGACGCCTGTGCAAATCCGGGAAATTACGTCATGTGCAAGCTCTGCCCCCCGTAGCAGCACAAGGAGTAATGGGAGTAATTATTAAACAAAAAGAGAATATATTGATATTGATATTTTATTCTGGCTCAGGAGGGCCGCGGTGCCACGGAAAGGCAAGTCGTTCATTGTCTGTACAAACATCCATCTCAAGAAGGTAGGGCGCGAGAAAGGAAGGCCGGGGAGGAGGAACCAGACGGAACGCTGTAGAAGAGTGGAGGAAACCTCCTCCTCTCTCAACGTCCGCCCGTTTCCTCCTCCGCTCCTTCCCGGCCTTGATTTCCCTCGCCCTACCTTCTTAAAGTTGCAACGGACAGCAGATAACGCGGAAGTTCATATGGTTCGATTATAAGCCGCCCATACCAAAGCGGCCGACAGTACTGAATGCCGTCTGTCAACGCCAGGCGGCGATCGTGTCGCAACACAAGCGTTTCGGGGCAGTAAAACTGAAAACGCCGATTGGCTGAAAAAAAAATGACGTCACTTCCGGTTTTGTTATTTTGTTGATTTTTAGATGACGTTTTAAAGTAAAAATATATAAAAAAGTACTTTTCTTGTTTTTGTTTGTTTTTACTTTTTATTAATTTTTTTTTTTCCTTGCTTGATTCTTTAATTTTGGCTGGTACGGTTCCGTTCTGTTCCGCCTTGGCGCCCTTGGCCGCGGGGGCAATGTTTTTGTTTTCGTTCTACGTTCAGGTGTTGGGTGGCGACGTTTTAACCGTCGATAACCAGCTGAAGCAGCTCAAGTTCTCGAGTGGAACGAGGTTGACCGTGCGCAGTGGCAGCCGTTGACAACAAAAACAATGTATGCACTAAGTTTCGCCGGATAAGTGCCGGCGTCGATCGCGAACCGCCAGAGCCGCCAAATACCTCTCGTACATCTCCAAGAACACCAAGAACAGGAGGTATTCGTAAAGGTGAGTGTTCACCGCACTTTATTGCTTCAGTTCCGTTTGGAGTCGTTTGACATAATTTAGTCCGGTGCGTCCGGGAACAAAGGCGCTACCAGAAATGGCGGGAATGGTCGGTCGGTGCTGAACGTGCTGAATGCTGATGCCATCCAAGCGGATTTGAATTGGGTTTCGTGCGCTCAACGTGTCGACTTGTTTCTTGAGCTGCCTTTACCAACCGCTCGCCCGAAATCGTTCGGTAGAACATGCGGACGTGACGGCTAGCAGAGCCCTCCGCAAAGGCTTAGGAGCGCGCTCACAATTTTGGAAGCTTCCGTATGACCGCAAGTGCTCAATAAGTCGCTATAGCAATGATTGCATGCCATCGACACAGACTTCGATCCAGTTTTTCAACGAGACAGGAAGGCCCAACGAAGCAAGCGTAGAATCTGATGCTTCGCCTGTCACTGTCTGCGCGGGGACACGCCGAGAGGCGCTTAAACGAGCTGCCAGGGCGTAATTAAAAAAAAAAAAAATCTAACGCAGGTCTGAACCACGCGAGGATCGTCTCGAAGCATGGTAGCCTCAACAGACGCTTGCCGCCACACGCGAGGAGAAAGCAGGAGGCCCGAAGTTTGAATGTGAAGGTAAAACGTGCTTTAATAATAATGATCTTTATTTGCACGTTCCTTTGTATGACTAAGGTGATCGTGCTGAGACACAATATAGCAGCGATTGCTCTCGAACAAAGGACAGGACAGCAGAAAGGCAATGAGAGGCAGGGAGATAACTGACCTCTCTGTTGTAAAACATTTTTCAGAGGAGGTGCGAAGAGCTGGCCCTCACTTTTTCAAGGCAGCCGCAGAACACTACGAGCCCCGAATCACTGCCGCGGCTGACTCACGCGGATGCTGTGCTGCACCCTGCACTGCACATGGTTCGAAGCACACTTCAGGGGACCAGTGCATGCCCCTGATGCATCGTCGCGGTATGTTTTGTACTGCTTTTCCTAGCGGTGCACTGAGCAGTCCAATCTTGAAGGGAGCACGCGAGTGCGTAGCCAGTGCTCCATGCAGCGAGGACCGCAAGCACCCGCGGAAGCTTGGAGCACACGCAGTGACGCCAGCAGCCGTGCATGCTGGCATCGTCTGCTACTGTACCGTCCTTTCGTTCGGTGCGCAGAAAAAAAAAGGAGTGACCGCTCTGTTAAAAGTCTGATGGTGAAGGCATCCTTTACAGAAGCACTGTATGGCTCTCTGCACGCTAGAATGGGGGCTGTCGTTGATGCTCGCAGAGGCGTCGCCCACAACTAAGCAGACGACCAAAGTCCTGAGCAGGTGACTAATCGTTTCATTGTTCTTTGGTAGGGAAAGGTAGATAATGTGCTTCTACTCCTAGCTTTTTTTTTTTTTTTTTTTTTATCACCATTTAGTATGTTACCATCAAAACAGCATCCTGGTGTTCACATAAATATGTGTTAACAATACCTATCGTCAAATATGTGACTCAAAGAGCCAACTGCAGCCGAGGATATCTTTTAAGTGTTCTTTTTCTCACAAAGATCCCTGGCATCTGGCATTGACTTTTTAGCCACGTACCTTGAGTCCACAAAAACAATGTACTTCAGCTAAATGGTATTCACACAAAATACATCCTGACAAGCTGCTTTCACTCTCGAGCCTCGAAGAAATTTTGCAGTTTGATTTGAACTATGTTGTAGGTTAAGGAGGTAGGGTCAGGGAAAAGAAGGTGGGAGAGGAGGAAGCGGGCACAATGCTGGTCAAACCCTCTCCCTTTGCCGGCGCTGCATCCATCTCGTCCTCTCCCACCTTCCTTTTTCTTCCCCTACCTTCTTGAGTTGTCACTGACCATATAAAAGGCATGCATTGATATCACTTGTTCGTTTTGTGGCCATGGCGCCAGCAAGGTTTGAGAAACGTATCCTGCTTCACAGGAATTCAGCACTCAACATGGAGAAACTATTGGCAGTGCTGCTGTAATGTCTTTGTCCTCGTCTTTTGCAGCCATCTAAAAAAGAGAAATATAATACTAGGAACACAGAGCAACGTCACGTGCCAGTACATAGTGTACTACGAAGGGCAGGTAAATTGACTGCGGAACACGATTTTCTCAATGTCCTCACGGTTCTTTCGGCCAAGTACATACAGATAAGACGATTACCATTAGAAATGTTGAACGCCAATCCGAAATGTTTTTTGGCGGTGTGCCGAGCAAAAGGACATTGCTGCAACAGAAAACATGTGCCATCCTCCGCCTTTGGTGCTTCTGTGTCTGCGCCGAGCTTCCGCAGCCACCAACAGTCAACGCTGCATGGACTGCCCGCCATGCTTTCATGCGTTCCATGTATGATTGGCACGGCATGTGGATGTGTCATGCAAGTGACATCAGCGCTGTTGGCAGTGCCATGCTGGTTGAGCTTTGCTAGGCTCTGACCATTGACAAGCTGTTTTATGCAATAATCGCTCTTGGAAGTCCCCAAACTGTTTTTAGCAATTCAAGTGTCAGATTTTTTTTAGCTATGGTTATACAGGTTTTCTTTTTTAACATTTACAGATTTCAAAGAAAAAGTGAAAGTTATGACAGTTATAAGTTATACGGCCAGGCGGACATTAGATTCATGGAAGAATGCAGCTAAAAGTCCGTGTAGATCATGTGTATCATGCTTCTCTACAGCGCAGCTACATACTTGCGTAGGACAACCCCCATGAAGTGGGGTGGGGGGGCTGCATGCGTGTGTTGGGAGCCCCTCTTGGTTTTACAACTCTACCCTGATGTAAAATTTTAGATTTTAATGCGAACAAGTTGATAACAAAAAAGAACTTGGTCAACATTGATCTTACAACTAGAGATGTAAAAGGAACAAAAATAGAGAACAGCAAAATGTGGAAGAAGACATCTCGCTTCTTTCATTTTCATTTGACTAAGTGACATTGGTCGGCGACTGTAAGACTTTTAATCACAATAGTTATACACCACAGGTCCCGGGGATCATGGCATCGATGAGCTCGCTTTCGCCTTGTCCAAGGTAGCAGCGGAACACTACGGGCAGGCCCGGAGTCACCGCACCGGCTGGCTCACGGGCGTCGTCCTGTACTCTGCACGGCACTGCGTGTGGCTTAATCGGCCAAGCAGAGGGTCACTGCATGACCTTTATGAGGCGTCGCTAGCCATTGTAAGTATATTTTGGACGCTCGTGTCAGGGCATGTACTTTTGTGTTCTACAACAGAACATGTTTGGTGGCAGTTCAGTCTTGCCTATTCAGCCATTTCGAAACATAATTTTGTGGCGACTTGGCTTAGGTTTTCTGGCTCGGCCGTCTTTTGCACCAGTGTCTAGGCTCGGCGTAAGCCTCTTTGTTCTTTATTGTCAAGGCTAGTGTAATTTCTGCTACGCCGTCGAAGCAACTTCTGCATGCGAACAAGATGCAAGACGAAGCTACATGCTCGTGCTCAGTGCATGACCACATGTGAAAACTAATAGCGAGTTTGTTTCGCTGCAGTCGTGCCCATGCGCAGCCACTCGCAACATGAAGTGAGTTTGTTTCGCCGCCGGCACTCCACACGTGCATGCACTCGCTGCACCCTGAGAATTAAGTGTGTACCTGAATGCACTCCCGTCATGCATCACTTAGGCAGGGAACAAGAGCAGATGACTGGTTTGTCCACCATGCGGGACAGTAGAACTGCAGAAAAAGTGAATTTCTGCTAAAAAAATGACGTCCCACGAGCAACAAAATCGGACACGAGCTTGAATTGTGTGTCTGCTATTCTATAAAGCAAGCAATCCACAACCTGTGCTTAATTTGCAAGTTTTCAGTCATTTTGTTGCCGTACAGACGTCCAAATACACCGGTGGATAAAGAAAGGTTCAGAACGAACATCAGCCACTGCGAGATATCTCTCACCATGTGTGCGGGGCTAAAGAGTTGGGACGTTAGTTGACAAAGCTTGCCCGGCAGAAACCTGCGACGCGTCCAATCGGGAGCCGAGAAAGCTAAACTGTTTTTACCCGAGGCTTGGATAAAATCACAGTGTTTAATAAGGAGCCATGGAATTTATTTTGGGTGGGATAAATTAATTTAGATTCGTATTTTGCTAATATAGTTGAACCTTTCAAGAACGAAATTCTCGCGGCAACGAAGAAATCTGGCGGCCCCAGCGAACGTCCATAGGGTTCAATGCATTTGCACCCTCTCAACAGCAAAGAGTTTTTAAAAAGCAGTCCCGCATTAACGAAAGTTTGAGGTAGTGATCTGCCATAGAGTTATTCAATGTGTCTACCAAGTTGGCATTTTCAAATTCCCTGAGTTTTTCAGGTTTCCCCTGAGTACTTTTGTGAAATTCCCTGAGTGACACAGAACTTTGTTTTAGGTCAAGATGGGCGGACACCATGTCGCAACATGCTGTCACTCTCTAAAAAGCATGTCATAAAATAAAATAACAACACAATACAGTTTTGATGATAGCGAGTAACTTTTATTAGATTTAAAAAGAAAACAGAACGAAGTGGTTAGTAAAATTGATAGCGAATAAAGTATAAAAAAAGGTAAACTGAGGTTTACGTGACCCCCCCAGGTCTGGTCATGTGACCTCAGGGGGGGGGGTGTCGAGACCTGACGGTGACGCCGCTCAAGCCGGAAACGGGAGCAATAACGGGGAAAGGAAAGGGTAAACAAACATAAGGCGTTCAAAGTGTGATTGCTCAACCCTTGTTGTCAAAACACTCCACCTGACAAAATCTTTTTTTTTTTTTGGGGGGGGGGTAAGGAGTCACACAGTGACAGCGGTGTTTGGGAAAATGAGCGCACGCGACCGTTCCAACAGCGGGCACTCCCTGCCCTCCCCACGCGCGCAGGTGCCCTTCCCCTTGCTTTTGCCATCCTCCACTTCTTTTGTTTTTATTGGTTGCTTTTTTTAATTTTTATACAATTGCTTTTTCGCTGCGCAGCATTCCCGGGTGCGCGTATGCTGGCTTGGCGGTCTGCCAGCCCCGCAACCCGAGCTATGTGCTCCCGGCCGGCGCAATCCGACCTATAGGGAGAAGCGAAGAACCGCCTTCGTCTTCGTTCCCTACATCGAGTGTCCCCTCCATGGGAGTTATGGGCATTCGATACAGAAAAACAATGCAATTTTCTAGGGGATGTTTGGACTGTTTCATATAAACAATAATTCGAAATACGGGTGTGATATAACCGGGTTCGACAGTATGTTTGGCCGTCTCCCTTAATTTCCAGATACCTTCGTTCGTTTGGCACATATATCACCGATGCTAGAAAGCGCCGACGTCGTGTTCGCGCTGAGAGTGTCCGACAGTGCACATAAATACACGTGCGAAGCCGTTTTTGCACCATTTTTTTTTTCCCCCATAGAAATGCATTACCGGAAGTCAATTTTCGACTGGTTGCTGTCTGCTTCAACTTGCGTCGGCACACTAGCGCCACTTGAACCTCTAGCGTACATTATAATAACCCTATGTGATCTGCAACATTTTTTCGTCACATGAGCCAGTTTGGAACCCAGAATTACGAAAAGTGGAGCAGTACACTCGTCCGGCAAGTTGGGCACATGCGTTTCCAACAAGCATCAGCGCAGCCATTGCTGTTTACATTCGGTCAAAAAATAATAACAATAGCAACTAGATTCTTTTTTTTTTTTGGTTGGTGAAAACAGCGTTTTGCAAGCCCATCTGTTGGCAACTACCAAGGTATGTGACGTTTCACGTGACGACACCGCCCGCTGCTATTTCGCCGACACCGCAGTTGCTGACGAGCTAATGCTCTTCAGCAACTGACGGATTAGCTCCTCCCGCATCGAATACGCGGCAAAGAAGTTTGTCACATCGCGGCAATTTCAGGCGATCGATTAATTAGTTCTATCAAATTTTTACTAAGAATTGTTTACAAATGTAAAATTGCTCGCTGAAAAGCGCATCACACATTATGCGCAATTGGGACCGAAAAATTAAACATACAAACGGTAGGAATTCATAGCAGGTGTATACCTAATTTTTTGGGATGCTAATTGTCACCGACTTACTAAATTTAAGGCTTCGGTCGCGAGGGGGTCTCGCATGCTTCACGTCGATCGAGTGAACAAGCAGGGATTTCATTGAGACGACTCTGGAAGCCAGCCACCGTCAATGCCAGTTGTTTTGAGGAAATGTTTGTTTACTGGTTTAAAAAGACCAAAAATGAATCAACTTGGGACTAATAAGAAATCAGCACTTACAAAACACATCGGAACCACCAAGATACACGGAGTGTATCTTGGTGGTTCCTTCACTGAAGTGTTTACTACACAGGTTAGAGATTCCCGAATTTCGCTTTCCTATTTTCAATTTAATGAGACATTTCTTTCTCAGCTTTATTTTGTCTGAATAATAATAAAATAAATACACCCTATTCGCCATGCTAGCTAGATGTTGTAGTGGGGTAAAGCGCTGGATATTCTATTTTAATCGTCCATCTTTTTGTACTGGGGTGGAGAACAGTACATCACCATCCCAGCATTTCGACACCTTAGTGCCAAAAGTGTTTGTTAGCATGACTACGCGTGGCACGGTTTCAAGTATAACTTCACCAAATAAAAACAATGCGCGAAATGGGCTTTGCTGCGCGATACAGCGCATAACGCTGACTGTCGAGCCGAAGGTTCCAAGATCTGCGCAGTCTGTCCCAGTGTGCCCTACCCGTGACGTCAAAAACGACGATGATGATAGCTAGTTAGCGCATGCCGCCAAAGAGTTGTAAACTTGGACGTTCCGTCCGGAGTTGTCTGTCTTGGATCCTGCTCATTCCGTATCATGTAGGGGAGAGTATGCCATCCTGCTGGCCTACTGTCGCACACTGCCAGTGTTAAACTTTCAGAACTCTATGAGCCGAGAAATTGATGGAGAGGGGGAGACGAGAGTGCAGGGACATCAGAACGCAGAGGCACCTAAACCTAGGTGCCTTTGTCTTCACTGCACTTGTCAAAGACGTTCGAGTGCGAGAGCCAAACGCCGGGGGCAGCCTTTGGCATTTGCATCCCAATACGTTCGACGAGTGCAGTGGAGACAAAGGCAGCCTTTGTTTCTGCTGCACTCGTCGAACACATTCGAATGCAGAACGCCAGTATCCAGCTTTGGGCTCTCGCATTCGAACGGCTTTGACGAGTGCAGTAAAGACAAAGGCACCTAGCTTTAGGTGTACCCACTAATCATTCGAACCAGAGCTCGGGTGTCCTGACATCCACACCTGCTCTCGTCCTCACTTTTCCCTCAGTTTCTTGGCAGATTTTAGGGGAAACTGTGTGGGGGGGGGGGGGAGGGGGGGGGGGGGACGGCCCCCCCCCCTGAAGCCTTCGAGGTTAACTTTTTCTAGAAAAAAATGGACTTATGCCGGCTTTTGTTAGGAAGAAATTAAGTTTTTGACAATGTGACTAGTACACTCGGTTGGAAAACTGCTATAGGAGCCTCCTTTGAAAAAGTGGCTTCAATCCATATGAGAGAATCAAACTAAATGCAATCGCAATGCCACTGTTTCTCCCGCGGTGGCCACTCCGTGAACTACACTGCTGCACTGACTGGTTCCGTAGATTCTCGGAAGGGCCACTGGTGTCATCTCGCAGGGCCATCTTGGAGTAGCTATGCAAGGCAACTTTCATGTTTTGACTTGTTGCTAAAGAGTGGCACTGTTATCATATTTAGTTTGGTCTCGGTGGACGCCAGCAGTCCAGGTTCCAAGGTTGAGTTTCCTAGCTGAGTGTTTTAGTAACGTTGGTTTTGGTGGCATAACAAATATTAGGTAAACAAAACAGATCTTGCCCTGCATGTTAGGGTCAGATATTAGTTACTGTTCACCTGATCGACCCCTTTGTTCTCTGCATTCATCATAGGTTTCAAATCGTCCTGATTCATGGGCCAAGCCTTTCAAGACTGCACTCTTAGGCCCAGTCCTTTTTGGTGGATCGGATCTTGCCATCTTCCCCTCTCGTGGCTTCCTGTTGTACTTAAATAAATTGTCATATTTTTTTCTTATGGTGGTGCATACGTTTTGCCACACTTCACAAAAACAGTGTGGTGAATCCATGCCGCAGATTACTGTGAAACGTGCAGGAAGGGTAAACTCCGAAAAGGTTTATGGAAAGAAGATAGACATCCCCCATTAATTTTTTCTGGACACTCTAAGCGTGCTATCTACGCAGTATTTCTGCCTATTATGGCATCGGCTTTTGACCATTCACGCTTGCAAGGAAAGGCTATCAGCAAGAAGGGTTACGAAGTCTGTGTCCTGTTTGCATTTAATTACTGAAACAAGATTTATAGACTTTACCAAGTGTATTTTAACATAACTAAATGTTTAAACTTTAGATCTTTATTTTAAACTTTACCATTATTTTAAGAAGTTTTTGCTAGGGTAAATGTTTTCCATAAGTTTTTTTTTTTTTTTTTTTTTTCTTTTATATATCAGATAAAGGGATTACATTTGTTCTCTGAGTTTTTATAGAAGCCCCATCGCTATCACCATCACTATTTTGATTTTTCCAAGATGGCCGTTTTTGTTTCGCGAACGTTCTGCGAGGAGAGTTCGGCGACTTGCGTGACTTACGAACAGAACTGCCTAATTGGTATGTTAATTTTGGTGGCTACTTATCGCGGAATATCGTGGGTATCTTGTATTTGTACAAGAACTAGTATATAAGGTTCAGATTGTTCGTACAGAACGTTAGCTCGGCGGGTCTAGTCTCTTCTAAATTGCTTGGTTGCCTTTGTCCACGTTTATTTCCCTCCCAAACCCATCACACACTGGTTCATTTTCTGTTTCCAGTACCTACAATTGAGTAAATTGTTTTAGAGGAGGGGATGCCCAGTTTCAGCAGCTTCAATGTGCGAGGAACACTCCAGCCCCCTCAACAAAGCTGGAGGTGCGGATAGAGTTGAGATTTTAACTGACTAATGAATGCTGCATCGGATGTTATGCAGTAGTAAGTCATGACATTTTTGTATTTATGTCGTGCATCGGCCGTAAAGCGAAACTTACGTTGCGTAGGTTACATAGGACGTAACTAACTTTTATTTTGGGTTCTGTTTGTCATAGCTTTAATTTTCATATTAGGTTACGTCGGACCAAACTTTATTTTTCATATTGGGTACCTTAGATGTAACTCGAAATCTTGGGGTAAGGTTACGCTAGACACTGCGTTGAAAGATGCACTTTTATTTTTTTGAAAAGTATTCTTCAACTTACGGCAGTGGCGAATAGCACTTGTGTTGATGAGATGTTTTGATTCCGCATGTCCGGAAAGTTGCCGGGGCAGCTGTCGACTATCTATATAGGACGGTAATGTTGCAGGTACAAAAGTGAATAATACACCGTGTTGAATATTTATTTATTGGTCTTTTTCGGCAGTGCCGCTTGTGCCTGGACAATGGAAGATGATGCAAAGGCCAAAAGAAAGCTACTCTGCATCTGCACTCTGAATAATGTGATGTCTCGGTAGCTACACATGCTTTGTTAAAGGGAAGTTTATTTCGCCACTTGCTAGGCATCATTGAGGTGATTTGGCTGTGTGCCTTTATTTTATGCTAATAGAATGTACTGCACTTACAACTGCTTGTTGTAGGTGCAGCCTACAACAATCGGTTGCAAAGGAGCACCGTTTAGTGAATCCATTCGATTAACATAAGCAAGTCTGGAAGATGCTAAAGACTAGAGCATGATGCACTGAGGCATGTTGACCTATGCTTGAGCACCCACTCTCCTCTCTTGGGCTGTAAACCAGGCAAAATGTAAAATTATTCTTGCGAAAACAGCAGGGATGTGGCATGCATAAAAACTTGTCGATCATGCTCTGAATATGCTGGCCGCCCAAGCGAGCGACTCACTGACTGACTGGCTCGGCTTTGCCATCAGCCAAGGCAGGACAAGCAAATGCTAGAGCAAGCAGTCAAGTTCGGTGAATTTTGTTTTTCTAAAAACAAATTTGCTAAAAGGAGATTCGTTGCCATTTCCTCTAAACGGAGTGTCTTCTTGAAAGAATTCAATAAAAAAGGGGGTTTCAAAACTTGTGCTTGGAAAAATAGATGCCTCTGCTCGGGCCGTACACATCAACTTTCTTAGATCTGTCGGTTGACAAGCTCCATAGAAAAGCAGCAGTAAAAAAAAAAAAAAAAAAAAAATTGAGACGTTTACAATTCTTTGTAACATGAAATTGGAGCGCAGCGCTTGAGTAGGGGGAGGGGAGGTTATGCCTCTCCTATCCCTCCATACCCTCTCCTCCCCCTCCCATTTAGCAGGCAATTTTCGCTAAATTTCCTGCTAAATTTAGCAAGAATTTCCCCGCTAAATTTAGCGGTTTAAGTTTCCTCTCTAAATCTTGTGGGGAAATTGATGTCACACAACCTCAACACCAATTCAGTTTCCCCGCTATATTTAGCGGGGAAACTGAATTGGTGTTGAGGAAACAACCCTGCTAAATGGCACATGACTTCATGCCACGTCACTCACAAACAAATTCAGTTCCTCAGCTAGATTTAGCAGAAAAATTGACATTGCGTGACCTCAACACAAATTCAATTTCTCACTAAATTCAGCAAGGTGATCATGCAGACGGCGACGCAATGAAGCGTGGAAATGGGCACCTAAGAGCTGCACTCTAAACCAGTTTTTCTCTGTTGCCGGTGCACAAGCAGGTAAGGGCGGATAGCATTCCTAGTGCCAATTCCTTTGCGGTCAACGAAAATTGCTTTTTGAACAACGCTCTTTCTGTTTTAAGTATTGTGCAGGCCTTAAGTTTACTATAAGAACAACAACAACAACAACAAAAAAAAAAAATCACTTTCCACTGCAGGTAATGTGCATCCAACATTCCACTGGATCTGTCCAAAGGGCAGGCTGATACTGCGGCAGACGCCACTGAGCGGACACACTGCAAAAAGGCGTCGGGCGTTTTCCGAAGTTTGTCAACTGACCTAGATCTGAGAACGTTGGTACATGTATTGCTACCGTTGCCAAGCAGGACTGGAGATTGTTAGAGTGTGAACAATGTTCACACTTTGGTCAATGCAAGCACATCTTTTTTTTTTAGTAATATTGACTAACAAGATTGCAGCAATCAAACAAGTTAACACCGAAATGTTAAAAGCAATAAAGAAATTAAAGCCCGGCTGTTCTGCGAGTGCAGATTTTATATCTTGCTTTATTTTAAGGGCTGCACTGATTTGTTTGCCCCTTCATTAAAGGGGCCCTGCAACCATATTTAAGCGTCTACCTTTTTTGCGGTTTGCACGTCTCTTGGCGTTCAGGCAAGCCAGCGGGCACGGAGAAAGTAACTAAATGTCAGTGCGTCATATTTTAACCGGCCGACGCAGAAACCTCCTTTACCTACGGGGGCGACCCGCATTGCTGAAAGCGCGCAAAATGCGACGTCTTTGGTCCTGGGCTTACTAGTGGTCGGAGCCGCTAAAAGCTAAAAGAACCGTTTCAATTATTTGTGAAAGTAGTTTTTGTTCAGTATTTTAGACCAGAAAAGAAACAAATGCAGTTTATAAAGTACGGAAACAAGAAACGACCCTTCGACATACCCGCCACCCAAGCGGTGGAAAAGGCGGCGCATACTAGAAAGGTGTAGTGGGATCAGGCAATGACGAGGGCAAGCGTAGAAAGGTCTCGGGTGTATGCGGCGGCGCTGCAGTCGAAAATCCGACCGGTTCCGAGCATTTCAAAGGCCTTCGGCGAGCAGCTTTGGCTTGCGGTTTGGCCCTTTGGCGGTATGGCAGTGCGAAGTGGCTCCCGTTCTGAACTGATCTTTACCCCGTGTTTGCTGTCGTTTGTGACCAATGAAGTGTCATGCCGAATTAGTGTTTAATCGTGCAGCAAATGCAATGCGAGCCCCCCTGGCTGCCCGCTTCATACAGCCTTTCCAGAACATGCTATATGGCGCCCTCTCGAGCTGTTGACACGGAGCGCTCGCTGAGCTCACTTAGCCCTCTTCTAGTTCATGGCCACTCGAGCGACCAAGGATGTCATGAAAAAGGTTATGTTTTGCTTGTTCTTGTAATTTTAATTTGCCTATAACTTTTAAAATAAAGCGAAATTCGAGAAAAGAAAAGTTTAATTAAGTTGCACTGACTACGTTCAGTGCGCTCAGGTTCGGTGCAAATGAAAAACCAGTCAAAAAGCCCTTGCAGGGCCCCTTTAAAGCATGCATTTCATCTCCGAGAAGTTGTGATTTTTCATTGTTGTGGAAGAGGTCTCATAGCACCAGTGAAGGACGATGGTGATATATCTAGGGTAGACAGTCACTGCCTGGGTCTTTAATATAAGCTTTGAAAGAGTCTATAGTCAGTTGCAACCTAAGAACGAAGGGCGAGGGTAAGACGGGTTGGGGAGGAGGAAGCAGGCGGAACACTAAAGAGAGAAGGAGGTTTCCCCCTCTCTTCTCCAGCGTTCCGTCTGCTTCCTCCTCCCCGGCCCATCTTACCCTCGCCCTTAGGTTGCAACGGACTATAGCTAGTTGTACACAGACATGGGTCTCTTTACTCCAGTTAAAAACAGCACCATTCAATGGGATTTTTTTAGGTTGTCAGTAGAAATGTTTTTGTAAACTTGAATACAAGGCACCATCCGTTTTTCTCACTGAAGTAAGTTGATATTTTTTCTTTCTATTTATAACTAGCTTTTGACAAGATCAATTACAAATTGCCTTTGTAAAAACCTTTATTGTATGGTGTAGCACTGCCACTTTTAAAATGGTTTAATGACTAAGTCCCTCACAAGATGAGAATGGCTATGAGAAGCCTCAGTTGCCCTGCCTCCAGCAAGAGAGCTTCCTACCTTCGGCAACGCGTAGAGGCGGGACATTTGTTAGACACACCCAGCCATTCGCATTCCATTCAGCAATGCTTAGGCATCTTGCAAACCTCAAGAATGCACGCACAGCCAAAGCATGAGGAAAGGCGATGAGTGCTCGCTGGAGGCTGAGCTATAAGACATGCCCTGCATTTCTCATCTTCCCTGCGATTATTAACACCGAGATGTTCTGGTGATATCCTATTTCGCTCGCAACATCACGGGCGGTTTGATACTTCAACCCTATGTTCCAGGTGAGAAAAAAAAAAGTGCCTTTCATGGAAGGCTTGTCAAAATAATAGGCGCCAGAGAGTAACGGCTATCTGCGTTCAGTCCTTATTTAGAACCCTATGTTCTTGTTCTGTGGCCGCATTGAAAAGTACTGCAAGAGAGCCCAAGTGTGCTCCTGATCTCGCCCCACCAGTCTCCTCCTGCACAATAAATTGACTGCTACGGTCACCAAATGTCAATAGATGCACATTCGAACGCAGCAACTGAAGCCAGCTACAAACACAGTATCTTTCAAAGTATCTTTGAAAGATATCTTTGTATCAAAGCTACAGACACAGTATCTTTCCAAACAGACTGCAGGTCACCCCTCACTTGGGCGAGGGGGGTGACTCGTGTGGTCTGCTTCTGCGGTCTCCAAAAATATTTTCGTAAACAACTCCCACATCTACCTACAGTAAAATAAGCAATATTCAAAACTTAAAAAAAAAAAAAAAAAAAAAGCCGTTTACGACTCCCTGTAACGCCGGATTAGAGCGCAGCTCTTGAGGAGGAGGATGAAAGGATACGGAGGGATGGGTGACGCCCTGAGGGCCCCCTCGCTTTCGCGCTGCGGGACAGTCCCAGACACGAAGCTTTGAGGTTCTCCGGCGCGGGCTGCGGCACCCCAACACATGTGTGCTGGGCTGTACATGTCTGTTTTTTTGTTTGTTTTTTTTTTCCTCGGGCGCTTAAAAGCTGAAGTCCAAAGTCTACTCGTCGAACAGCGTTCACCCACACCTTCTCCAGTTTTTGGTCCGTTAGAAACTAGTGAAAAAGCACCTCCGTGTTGCACAGCGGGTTGTTTGAGCAGCCCACAGCGCTACAAGTTGTACTCGGCATCTTTTGAGGAACAGCTGGGCAGTCTTGGGCGCACCAAGTTGCTCGCTAAAACGAGTCTTGGAGTCCTCACAAGCAGATAAACAAAAGGCTATAGCGAAGCTACATGGGCTACAGATAAAATCAACGGCTAAACACGCCAATCACAAGCCGAAGTACCGGTGGTAGCGGCTCGAAGAAACGCACTCCGCGCAACGCCCGGGCCGGAGGAAAAGAGAACGATACTGACGTCACGGCGCAATGTTGCTTTAGCGATCGCCAACCCGCTGGCCGCCCGCTAAGAAGCAGCGGCTTGCGGCAGGTCACATTTTTATTATCGGCATTAGTTGAGAATGCGGCGTCCCACGGACGTAATATTTTGGCTGAGGTCGTATTTTGTGTCTACAACGATACCAGTAATTTATTTCATTTTGAGTTTTGACCGGAGTTGCCCTTTAAGTTGGTCAGAGTATCTGACTGCAAAGGGTTAATAATCCATTTTTAATCGACATAGAGGCGAACTAACTAGCCACTCGGCGCTTTGACGTAGCGCGTCGTCTGCTCGATCCTACCAGCACCGCTACAGGAAGGCGTCCGCGAGATGAAACCACCAAAACATCTCGTCGCCAATGGTGACACAGTGGTCGAGTCTAACATGTGAGCTAGGGCCAGCTCACGTGCTTTGGGTACCACGGATGTGTCGCACTGAAAATGCGGAAAGCTTTTGAGGGAAAGGAAGTACAAAATAGTCCGTCATGTTTTCGAATTTTCGTACCGAAAAGCAGCCTTTTGACTCTCGGCCCACTGAACAATATGTTACAGTTGAACCCCGTTGTCACAGGGTTCTTTGTGGTTAATAATTGACAAAATACAATGTCCTTCGTTTTTCATGAAAACTTGTATTTACAAAAAAAAATCAAAGGGTTCATATGCTTATACAAAAAAAAGAAAACTTAGTTAAAGAAAGGAAAACGCATCAGTCACCATGTCTTTGAGTCCCTGTGCAGCAGTGTGTCTTGTGCTGTCGTTGTCGGCCCACGGTTGTGGCTGGAAGTCAGGAGCGGGAGCGGTTGGCTTCCGTCGGCGGCCCCAGAGTTACCGCACCAAGCGCTCCCGCTGTAGGAAGCCGGGGGCAGCGTAGGTTTCTATTCGCTGCCCTCGCTGGAACAGGCTGCTGGTCAGACAGTAGGAGGCCGCCGATTGCCCTGGCCGATCGTGTCGTTCCGCTCTCTGCACAATCTCCCGGCCAGTCCTTTTCACGCCCTCTGAGCACGCACTCCAAAATCTCTCTTCTTCGTATCTCCCTCCAGGCCGATCCATGGGTTGACTTGCACTTCTTTTCCACATTAAGTCACATCATCACACCCGTAATAACCAAACCGCGGGGGAAGGTAACGTTTTTCGTTCTCGCAAGAATTTCGCTGCTGCAGAAATGGACAACTAAGCACACCTATTACTTTTCATGATGCTGTCCTTGGAATTCAGAATCGTAGAAAGCGAGAAGCAAAGGATACTGAACTCCTCTGTAATATCGGACTTCTTTCTGGCTTTGGCAGTGATCGCAGAGTTCTCCTGAAGTGCAAAAAAACTTTTTAATGGGAGGCGGCATCTTTCCGACAGGCCAAACGAAAGGTAGTAAACAAGGCGCGAGCGATCTCGGCGTGCACGCGGCGGACGGCGAAATAGCAGCAGGCGGTGTCGTCACGTACCTAGGTAGTTGCCAACAGATGGGCTAGCAAAACGCTGTTTTCACCAACCCCCCAAAAAAAGCATCTAGTTGCCATTGTCATCATTATTTGACCGAATGTAAACAGCAATGGCCGCGCCGATGCTTGTCGGAAACGTATGTGCCCAACTTGTCGGACGAGTGTACTGCTCCATTTTTCACAATTCTCGGTTCCAAACTGGCTCATTTGACGAAAAAATGTTGCAGATCGCGTAGGGTTATTGTAATGTACGCTAGAGGTTCAAGTGGTGCTAGTGTGCCGACGCAAGTTGAAGCAGACAGCAACCAGTCGAAAATTGACTTCCGGTAATGCATTTCTATGGGGAAAAAAAAAAACGGTGCAAAAACGGCTTCGCACGTGTATTTATGTGCACTGTCGGACACTCTCAGCGCGAACACAACGTCGGCGCTTTCTAGCATCGGGGATATACGTGCCAAACGAACGAAGGTATCTGGAAATTAAGGGAGACGGCCAAACATACTGTCGAACCCGGTTATATCACACCCGTATTTCGAATTATTGTTTATATGAAACAGTCCAAACATCCCCTAGAAAATTGCATTGTTTTTCTGTATCGAATGTCCATAACTCCCATGGAGGGGACACTCGATGTAGCGAACGAAGGCCGTTCTTTGCTTCTCCCTATAGGTTGGATTGCGCCGGCAGGGAGCACACAGCTCGGGTTGCAAGGCTGGCAGACCGCCAACCCAGCATACGCGCACGCGGGGATGCGCAGCGAAAAAGCAATTGTATAAAAAATAAAAAAAGCAACCAATAAAAACAAAAGAAGTGGAGGATGGCAAAAGCAAGGGGAAGGGCACCTGCGCGCGTGGGGAGGGCAGGGAGTGCCCGCTGTTGGAACGGTCGCGTGCAAACACCGCTGTCACTGTGCGACTCCTTAGCCCCAAAATAAAAAAAAGAAAAAAAAAAAGATTTTGTTAGGTGGAGTGTTTTGACAACAAGGGTTGAGCAATCGCACTTTGAACGCCTTATGTTTGTTTACCCTTTCCTTTCCCTGTTATTGCTCCCGTTTCCGGCTTGAGCGGCGTCGCCGTCAGGTCTCGACACCCCCACCCCCCCCCCCCCCCCCCCCCCCCCCCCCCCGAGGTCACATGACCAGACCTGGGGGGGGTCACGTAAACCTCAGTTTACCTTTTTTTATACTTTATTCGCTATCAATTTTACTAACCACTTCGTTCTGTTTTCTTTTTAAATCTAATAAAAGTTACTCGCTATCATCAAAACTGTATTGTGTTGTTATTTTATTTTATGACATGCTTTTTAGAGAGTGACAGCATGTTGCGACATGGTGTCCGCCCATCTTGACCTAAAACAAAGTTCTGTGTCACTCAGGGAATTTCACAAAAGTACTCAGAGGAAACCTGAAAAACTCAGGGAATTTGAAAATGCCAACTTGGTAGACACATTGAATAACTCTATGGCAGATCACTACCTCAAACTTTCGTTAATGCGGGACTGCTTTTTAAAACTCTTTGCTGTTGAGAGGGTGCAAATGCATTGAACCCTATGGACGTTCGCTGGGGCCGCCAGATTTCTTCGTTGCCGCGAGAATTTCGTTCTTGAAAGGTTCAACTGTATTAGCAAAATACGAATCTAAATTAATTTATCCCACCCAAAATAAATTCCATGGCTCCTTTTTAAACACTGTGATTTTATCCAAGCCTCGGGTAAAAACAGTTTAGCTTTCTCGGCTCCCGACTGGACGCGTCGCAGGTTTCTGCCGGGCAAGCTTTGTCAACTAACGTCCCAACTCTTTAGCCCCGCACGGATGGTGAGAGATATCTCGCGGTGGCTGATGTTCGTTCTGAACCTTTCTTTATCCACCGGTGTATATGGACGTCTGTACAGCAACAAAATGACTGAAAACTTGCAAGTTAAGCACAGGTTGTGGATTGCTTGCTTTATAGAATAGCAGACACACAATTCAAGCTCGTGTCCGATTTTGTTGCTCGTGGGACGTCATTTTTTTAGCAGAAAGTTCACTTTTTCTGGAGTTCTACTGTCCCGCATGGTGGACAAACCAGTCATCTGCTCTTGTTCCCTGCCTAAGTGATGCATGACGGGAGTGCATTCAGGTACACACTTAATTCTCAGGGCGCAGCGAGCGCATGCACGTGTGGAGTGCCGGCGGCGAAACAAACTCACTTCATGTTGCAAGTGGGTGCGCATGGGCACGATTGCAGCGAAACAAACTCTCTATTAGTTTTCACATGTGGTCATGCACTGTGCACGAGCATGTAGCTTCGTCTTGCATCTTGTTCGCATGAAGAAGTTGCTTCGACAGCGTAGCAGAAATTACACTAGCCTTGACAATAAAGAACAAAGAGGCTTACGCCGAGCCTAGACACTGGTGCAAAAGACGGCCGAGCCAGAAAACCTAAGCCAAGTCGCCACAAAATTATGTTTCAAAATGGCTGAATTGGCAAGACTGAACCGCCACCAAACATGTTCTGTTGTAGAACACAAAAGTACATCCCCTGACACGAGCGTCCAAAATATACTTACAATGGCTAGCGACGCCTCATAAAGGTCATGCAGTGACCCTCTGCTTGGCCGGTTAAGCCACACGCAGTGCCGTGCAGAGTACAGGACGACGCCCGTGAGCCAGCCGGTGCGGTGACTCCGGGCCTGCCCGTAGTGTTCCGCTGCTACCTTGGACAAGGCGAAAGCGAGCTCATCGATGCCATGATCCCCGGGACCTGTGGTGTATAACTATTGTGATTAAAAGTCTTACAGTCGCCGACCAATGTCACTTAGTGAAATGAAAATGAAAGAAGCGAGATGTCTTCTTCCACATTTTGCTGTTCTCTATTTTTGTTCCTTTTACATCTCGAGTTGTAAGATCAATGTTGACCAAGTTCTTTTTTGTTATCAACTTGTTCGCATTAAAATCTAAAATTTTACATCAGGGTAGAGTTGTAAAACCAAGAGGGGCTACCCAACACACGCATGCAGCCCCCCCACCCCACTTCATGGGGGTGGTCCTACGCAAGTATGTAGCTGCGCTGCAGAGAAGCATGATACACATGATCTACACGGACTTTTAGCTGCATTCTTCCATGAATCTAATGTCCGCCTGGCCGTATAACTTATAACTGTCATAACTTTCACTTTTTCTTTGAAATCTGTAAATGTTAAAAAAGAAAACCTGTATAACCATAGCTAAAAAAAATCTGACACTTGAATTGCTAAAAACAGTTTGGGGACTTCCAAGAGCGATTATTGCATAAAACAGCTTGTCAATGGTCAGAGCCTAGCAAAGCTCAACCAGCATGGCACTGCCAACAGCGCTGATGTCACTTGCATGACACATCCACATGCCGTGCCAATCATACATGGAACGCATGAAAGCATGGCGGGCAGTCCATGCAGCGTTGACTGTTGGTGGCTGCGGAAGCTCGGCGCAGACACAGAAGCACCAAAGGCAGAGGATGGCACATGTTTTCTGTTGCAGCAATGTCCTTTTGCTCGGCACACCGCCAAAAAACATTTCGGATTGGCGTTCAACATTTCTAATGGTAATCGTCTTATCTGTATGTACTTGGCCGAAAGAACCGTGAGGACATTGAGAAAATCGTGTTCCGCAGTCAATTTACCTGCCCTTCGTAGTACACTATGTACTGGCGCGTGACGTTGCTCTGTGTTCCTAGTATTATATTTCTCTTTTTTAGATGGCTGCAAAAGACGAGGACAAAGACATTACAGCAGCACTGCCAATAGTTTCTCCATGTTGAGTGCTGAATTCCTGTGAAGCAGGATACGTTTCTCAAACCTTGCTGGCGCCATGGCCACAAAACGAACAAGTGATATCAATGCATGCCTTTTATATGGTCGGTGACAACTCAAGAAGGTAGGGGAAGAAAAAGGAAGGTGGGAGAGGAGGAGATGGATGCAACGCCGGCGAAGGGAGAGGGTTTGACCAGCATTGTGCCCGCTTCCTCCTCTCCCACCTTCTTTTCCCTGACCCTACCTCCTTAACCTGCAACATAGTTCAAATCAAACTGCAAAATTTCTTCGAGGCTCGAGAGTGAAAGCAGCTTGTCAGGATGTATTTTGTGTGAATAACATTTAGCTGAAGCACATTGTTTTTGTGGACTCAAGGTACGTGGCTAAAAAGTCAATGCCAGGGATCTTTGTGAGAAAAAGAACACTTAAAAGATTTCGTCGTTTACCCTGAGACTGGGGGGTTTTTCGAAGAGCAGAAGTAGCAGAAAAAACAGACAGGTCTCAAACTCAGCTATACGTTTATTTCAACAACTTCCTCTTATATAGTTCGTTTTCGTCGTCAACAACCAATCACATACGACTTCTCCTTTGCACCGTGACTTTTCAGGTTCCACTCTATCACAAAAGAAGCGGACACTCCCAACGTTTCCAAGTGAAAAGGTTCTAGCAGAAGATATGCCTCACAAAGCCCCAAGCACTCTTTTGTGTCCTCACAATAAACAGGACAACAGCCCACAACAACATCCCACTCAAAACTGGTCACCTCCAAAATTGTAGAAAACAGACAATACACACCAAAGAAGCCTTTCAAGATGATAAAAAAAAAAAAACACACTTAAAATTGTAAAAATTGCTTGCAGCGGTTCCCTATTTGCATGGAAGGTTGACTAATACAATGGAAGGTGCAACTAATGCAATAAAAAAAAAAAAAAAAAAAAAAAAAAAAAAAAATCTAAAATTGTAAAAATTGTTTGCAGCGGTTCCCTATTTGCATGGAAGGTTGACTAATGCAATTTCCTAACGATCTAATCCTAATTGTTTCTCTTACCACCCTTTTAACATCGTTCCTTTCCTTAACAACTACATCCGTTCCAGACCAATCCGTTGTGCAGTTTCTACACTCCTCCAGATGCTTAGCCAACTCCGAATTTGCTGCATTATTTTTAACATTCCTTTTGTGTTCTGTTAAACGATCGTTTAAACACCGAGAGGTTTGGCCTACATACTTAAAACCACACGCCAAAGGAACCTCATATACCACGCCTACGCTACACGGCACCGACTTTTCCCTATGCGCCTTCTGACATCCCCTCTGAGCCGTTTCAAAAGGTGTCAATCTATCTAACCTAAAATCCGTGCTGAATACGACATCCACGCCATATTTTTTTGCACATGCTCTAAGATTGTGGGACACCTCGTGAAAATACGGAACCACAGCGTACCTATTCCTGATTTCTTGCGTTTTCCCCTTTTTCTCCCTGCACTGTAGGGCAATCTGTCTTTTGATGTACTCTTCCCCATATCCTGCCATTACCAGTCTTTCCCACTGGTTTTTTAGTGGATATGGGGAAGAGTACATCAAAAGACAGATTGCCCTACAGTGCAGGGAGAAAAAGGGGGAAAACGCAAGAAATCAGGAATAGGTACGCTGTGGTTCCGTATTTTCACGAGGTGTCCCACAATCTTAGAGCATGTGCAAAAAAATATGGCGTGGATGTCGTATTCAGCACGGATTTTAGGTTAGATAGATTGACACCTTTTGAAACGGCTCAGAGGGGATGTCAGAAGGCGCATAGGGAAAAGTCGGTGCCGTGTAGCGTAGGCGTGGTATATGAGGTTCCTTTGGCGTGTGGTTTTAAGTATGTAGGCCAAACCTCTCGGTGTTTAAACGATCGTTTAACAGAACACAAAAGGAATGTTAAAAATAATGCAGCAAATTCGGAGTTGGCTAAGCATCTGGAGGAGTGTAGAAACTGCACAACGGATTGGTCTGGAACGGATGTAGTTGTTAAGGAAAGGAACGATGTTAAAAGGGTGGTAAGAGAAACAATTAGGATTAGATCGTTAGGAAATTGCATTAGTCAACCTTCCATGCAAATAGGGAACCGCTGCAAACAATTTTTACAATTTTAGATTTTTTTTTTTTTTTTTTTTTTTTTATTGCATTAGTTGCACCTTCCATTGTATTAGTCAACCTTCCATGCAAATAGGGAACCGCTGCAAGCAATTTTTACAATTTTAAGTGTGTTTTTTTTTTTTTTATCATCTTGAAAGGCTTCTTTGGTGTGTATTGTCTGTTTTCTACAATTTTGGAGGTGACCAGTTTTGAGTGGGATGTTGTTGTGGGCTGTTGTCCTGTTTATTGTGAGGACACAAAAGAGTGCTTGGGGCTTTGTGAGGCATATCTTCTGCTAGAACCTTTTCACTTGGAAACGTTGGGAGTGTCCGCTTCTTTTGTGATAGAGTGGAACCTGAAAAGTCACGGTGCAAAGGAGAAGTCGTATGTGATTGGTTGTTGACGACGAAAACGAACTATATAAGAGGAAGTTGTTGAAATAAACGTATAGCTGAGTTTGAGACCTGTCTGTTTTTTCTGCTACTTCTGCTCTTCGAAAAACCCCCCAGTCTCAGGGTAAACGACGAAATGGTTGACTTCCACCAGCTAGCCTGTACTTTGACTCTTTTCTACTTAAAAGATATCATCGGCCGCAGTTGGCTCTTTAGGTCACATATTTGACGATAGGTATTGTTAACACATATTTATGTGAACACCAGGATGCTGTTTTGATGGTAACATACTAAATGGTGATAAAAAAAAAAAAAAAAAAAGCTGGGAGTAGAAGCACATTATCTACCTTTCCCTACCAAAGAACAATGAAACGATTAGTCACCTGCTCAGGACTTTGGTCGTCTGCTTAGTTGTGGGCGACGCCTCTGCGAGCATCAATGACAGCCCCCATTCTAGCGTGCAGAGAGCCATACAGTGCTTCTGTAAAGGATGCCTTCACCATCAGACTTTTAACAGAGCGGTCACTCCTTTTTTTTTCTGCGCACCGAACGAAAGGACGGTACAGTAGCAGACGACGCCAGCGTGCACGGCTGCTGGCGTCACTGCGTGTGCTCCAAGCTTCCGCGGGTGCTTGCGGTCCTCGCTGCATGGAGCACTGGCTACGCACTCGCGTGCTCCCTTCAAGATTGGACTGCTCAGTGCACCGCTAGGAAAAGCAGTACAAAACATACCGTGACGATGCAGCAGGGGCATGCACTGGTCCCCTGAAGTGTGCTTCGAACCATGTGCAGTGCAGGGTGCAGCACAGCATCCGCGTGAGTCAGCCGCGGCAGTGATTCGGGGCTCGTAGTGTTCTGCGGCTGCCTTGAAAAAGTGAGGGCCAGCTCTTCGCACCTCCTCTGAAAAATGTTTTACAACAGAGAGGTCAGTTATCTCCCTGCCTCTCATTGCCTTTCTGCTGTCCTGTCCTTTGTTCGAGAGCAATCGCTGCTATATTGTGTCTCAGCACGATCACCTTAGTCATACAAAGGAACGTGCAGATAAAGATCATTATTATTAAAGCACGTTTTACCTTCACATTCAAACTTCGGGCCTCCTGCTTTCTCCTCGCGTGTGGCGGCAAGCGTCTGTTGAGGCTACCATGCTTCGAGACGATCCTCGCGTAATTCAGACCTGCGTTAGATTTTTTTTTTTTTTTTTTTAATTACGCCCTGGCAGCTCGTTTAAGCGCCTCTCGGCGTGTTCCCGCGCAGACAGTGACAGGCGAAGCATCAGATTCTACGCTTGCTTCGTTGGGCCTTCCTGTCTCGTTGAAAAACTGGATCGAAGTCTGTGTCGATGGCATGCAATCATTGCTATAGCGACTTATTGAGCACTTGCGGTCATACGGAAGCTTCCAAAATTGTGAGCGCGCTCCTAAGCCTTTGCGGAGGGCTCTGCTAGCCGTCACGTCCGCATGTTCTACCGAACGATTTCGGGCGAGCGGTTGGTAAAGGCAGCTCAAGAAACAAATCGACACGTTGAGCGCACGAAACCCAATTCAAATCCGCTTGGATGGCATCAGCATTCAGCACCGACCGACCATTCCCGCCATTTCTGGTAGCGCTTTTGTTCCCGGACGCACCGGACTAAATTATGTCAAACGACTCCAAACGGAACTGAAGCACTAAAGTGCGGTGAACACTCACCTTTATGAATACCTCCTGTTCTTGGTGTTCTTGGAGATGTACGAGAGGTATTTGGCGGCTCTGGCGGTTCGCGATCGACGCCGGCACTCATCCGGCGAAGCTTAGTGCATACATTGTTTTTGTTGTCAACGGCTGCCACTGCGCACGGTCAACCTCGTTCCACTCGAGAACTTGAGCTGCTTCAGCTGGTTATCGACGGTTAATACGTCGCCACCCAACACCTGAACGTAGAACGAAAACAAAAACATTGCCCCCGCGGCCAAGGGCGCCAAGGCGGAACAGAACGGAACCGTACCAGCCAAAATTAAAAAATCAAGCAAGGAAAATAACAAAAAAAAAGTAAAAACAAACAAAAACAAGAAAAGTACCTTTTTATATATTTTTACTTTAAAACGTTATCTAAAATTAAACAAAATAACAAAACCGGAAGTGACGTCATTTTTTTTTCAGCCAATCGGCGTTTCCAGTTTTACTGCCCCGAAACGCTTGTGTCGCAACCACTCGTGAAGCTTTACAAATGGCGTCTTAAGTGGCAGACGATTTGGAAAGTTCGTGGTACTTGTTTCGCGTTTTAATCCTTAATGACACTCTGCGATTCACGTAAGCCGTGGAGGACGCAACGGTAAATAAACTGCTTCGTCATAAACCCGAAACGTTCAGCAAAGTTCCTCAACAAAGACACCCGTTACCTTGTCAATATCGCTATCGGTCACAAAATCCGTGTCTTTAAACGCTTTATTAACGCGTCATACATCGCTTAAATGCATTACTGTATACTGTATCACATACGTCCTTGAGCCTAGGAAGGCGTCACCTATACATTTTACACGTAGCTCATACTCTAGCGATTTAAGATGGGTGGCTGCTAAGGCGGATAGGCTGTTTGCTAGTTTGTTTTGCTATCCGGATGTGATTGAAATGGGCACATCCAGTAGAACAATAGATAGCCGATTTTTGTTTTGTTCGTAAGTTCGATCCTAAGTTACCCATTGTTACGTGTGATCGGCCCGACAGTGTTTGTGACAGTTGTCGCTGTGACGTGAGACTGAGGTGTGACCTCGGCGAACTCTGCCGTTTCCTGTGTGGTACCGCGTTCGTTGTGCGGTGACGCCTTTTTGATGGGACGTTGCCTTTGATCTGATCACGTTCCATATCTTCCGTCTTTCATGTGGCCTCGTAGGAATGGACAGGGATTGTGACGCTAGCCGGGTGCTAGCCGCCGCCTTGGAACAGATGGACGGGATTATCTCTAGTGAGTTGCCACTTTTATTCCGGTCGCGGATGACCTCTCACGTCAGAGACTCTTGGGAGTTGGTGTTTATGAAGTTTTGTATTATTTCTGCTGGAAACTATTTAGTGTAACATTAGAAAAAAAGAAAAAAACCCGTAAAAATGGTCAAAGTACAGCCGAGCTAATGTGCATCTGTGTGTAATACTGTGTCAGTGTGTGTCCCTCTTTCCTTTTATGTTATTTATTTGTTTCTACCATTCCCTTTTATGTTTTTCTTTGTGTGTGTGTGTGTGTGCTAAGGTTAGCTTAACCAATCTTCCACTTTTGCAGTGTCAAGCTTTCAGGGTCTAGCCGCTTATATTATGGAGCCATGCGACATGGGCGGTCTTACTTCATTATGTGTTTGCAGATTTTGAGCAGCCTTGTTTACCTGCCAAATGAACCTGCATCCCGCAAATCTCGAGTTTTGAACTACTACTAAACATTTGCATATTTATGTTTGTTGGCATAGTTTATTGCCCTTTTCTTTTATGCCGCTTGCTTTCTAAGACTTCCTTCTTAAGTTCACACCCTTGCGACTGCTTACGACCATGTATCTTAAAACCTCTTACAGTGAGAGAACACAATGGCACCATCTATTGAGCAGAGCCGTACATTGGGAGGGTATGGCCAATGGGCGGAGCAAAGGCCGCGCTGCCAGCGCCGAATATTCTCCCCGCAGTTAGGGCGTAAACTAAAAGTGCAACACAGCGTCGACCAATCAGCGAACCTCGACATCACAATATTGGAAATGATATTTAAAGCGTGAAATAGAAGCATTCAATTTCGCCGCAGCAATGATCACAACTATGCAGTTTGCTCTGGTTTGGAATGCGCATTCGTTTATTCCACTGTTGAATATGGACGTGACGAAAACATCACATGCACCAAGTTTTCAGTCACCATGAGTTACACCTTTTTACTCTAGCGACACTAAAACGGCTTAAGTTAGTCGAGTCACATTTTTAGAACTCGCGACCACTGCTAGGGGCTGTTTTGCGGCCTGTGCTTAGTCACGAGATGCTCGCCTATTCAGACCAATGAATTGCCAAACTCTCCCAATATATGTCTCTCCTGTTGAGTAGCCATGGAACACTTGCAGTTTTTGTATGTTTCATACTTTTGCCATATCATTCTTTCTTTCTTGGTTCGAAAAAACTTTTGGCCATGTTTTAAACAATCATTTCTCATTGATGATACATACATTTGATTTTGAAAATACCGCACAACCATTGCTCTAGTCACTGTTTGGAAGTACTTAAAGTACTACTTCAGGTAGGATTTCTTGTACTTTACTTAAAAGTATTTTTTTCTGGACTTTCAAGGAAAGTTCAACTGCCAACTTCAAAGTACACTCCCCAAATTTGGTCTCGGTGAAATTCACCTCTTCCAAGTACAATGTGCTGGTGTCCTTGGCTTTCCCAGTAAGGTCAAGTCCAACTCCTATCAAAAAAGAAATGGAGTATCATCATTTGAAAATGCGATATCATCTTTCGAGACGTTATGCGGTCATTTCTTTGCATGAAGTAATGTTGTCTGTAAGACCAATACAAATAAGTGCCTTATAAGTTGATTGTGTTGATTGAATAGTTTTCCAGTGAAAGTAAAACAACTACCCTTTGGCCACTTGACTTTATCTAATATTTGCCGCCATTTCTGACAATAACTGATGCACCCCCAATTACACCTGGGGCAATGCATACCAGGGCATCATAAAAGATTGTGTTAAAAACTAGTTGTACTTTACTTTGAAAGTACATTCTATATATAGTACTTTACTTCAAATACATTGCACCTGGTGTACTTACTACATTACTTGAAGTACATAACCTCTCATTTACTTTGTGCTTTAAGTACTTTTTGAATGTACTTCGACCAACACTGACCCTAGTGAAATGCACTTTCAGGGTCCCGTCATAGATGATGGCAGCATGTGAACATGTTCTTTCTCATCCAAGAGGTCACTAGAACTCGGTCCTAAGCAGACGCGAGTGTGTGAACGGGCCTTTATGATTTAGAAAAGTGTGCTTTAGTATGTCGTTGACCGTTGGTGCTGGGAGCTCCGCAGACGGCACGCGTGACGGAATCCGATCCTTCCTAGGTGCGAGCTTGGGCGGCTCCGCCGACGAAGCCAATCGCAACGGGGAACGGCAGAACGGCATAGGCAGGCTCCTTGCGGACCTCAAGCACGCTCTCGAGTGGAACGTGTCTGCGGATGACAATGCGTCCTTTGCACTGGACCCTGCGGCAGCCAAATTCGTACACGCCTGGCTCGATCGTATCGTCCAGCCTGCTAAGACCTCGGTGAGTCGCTGAAAAACTTTTAAAGCGATGGCTTTACAGGGTGTTTTATTTAAGGCTTTAAAGGTTTATTTTAAAAAAATGAGACATTTATAAATCTGTGTAATGAGAAATTAGAGCTCAGCTTTTAAACAGGGGAGGGTACGGCCCCTCCTCCTCCCATTAAATTTGCCCACTGAATTTTTTTCTAATTTAGCGGGGAAATTGATGTCACACGACCTCAACACCAATCCAGTTTCCCCGCTAAATTTAGCGAAGAAAATGATAGCACATGACTTGATGTCACGTCACCCATGAACAAATTCATTTTTTCCACTAGATTTAGCGGGAAAATTGATGTTCTTTGACCTCAACACCAGTTTAATTTTCTGCTAAACTTAGCGGGGCGGTTACGCCAACGCCGACGTTGCGAAACGTGGAAACGGGTACCTAACAGCTGCACTCTAAAAAATAAAATGTGAAAGCTACACTAACAAATTCTGTGCAGGTGAGTTATACAGTCAGAGGGGTATTATATAGAGGTATGATCGTCGAGATAAGTTGGTTAATTAACTAAAGTTTGTTAATGAACTTTTGAATGTTTATATGTATGTGGGAACCCTGGACGGACCTGGCTTGCTCGTATTGGTGTCGGTCGCACCATAGCAAGGCCGTGGCAAGTAGTGTCAGCAAAGGAGCACAGTTGTTGGTTTGACGTCATAGCGTGTGGGACCAACGGCATTGCGTTGCGTGGAGTGGGGGGGGGGGGGGTAGGTTGGTGCTGTAGCACTTTCCGGTCTCCCTCTTCCATCCGCTGCGTAGGAACGCGGGCTGAATAGAAGGGTCTGCGTATTGGTGCTATACTATCGCATCTCCATTGCATTGGGCAGTATGTCTGAGCCAGGTGACGTTTCCTGAAGTTAACGGTTGGAGTAACACTTTTTTCCGAAAGTCAGTCTGAAGCTGACACATTGTTGTAGTGGCGAGCGATGCATTGATTTCTTTATTTTAAGTAACTGGCATAAAGTGAAGTAACAAAAATCTAAATAAATCTTTGGTGAGAAAATAGCTGGATATGCCTTTCGATTGTCTTGTGCATATTAAGCGAGGCAAGTGTGTTTGTCGACTGCTAGCATATGGCTTTTATGGAGTTTCCCTGCAAGCTCACACATTCAGATATGCTGGGTGGCCCCAGCATATCTGCTCCCACAATGCCATCCCCCCGCCAAGGTTTTCATGTCCC
This sequence comes from Ixodes scapularis, assembly GCF_016920785.2. NCBI lineage: Eukaryota > Metazoa > Arthropoda > Arachnida > Ixodida > Ixodidae > Ixodes > Ixodes scapularis. The sequence goes on along the minus strand of NW_024609882.1, from coordinate 5,074,166 downwards.
AGGACCTGACAAAGTGTACCCATGCCTTTGTCTGTTGATGGCATTGTGGGAGCATATCTGCTCCCACAATGCCATCCCCCCGCAAGGTTTTCATGTCCCATGACCTGACAAAGTGTACCCATGCCTTCGTCTGTTGTGATTTGGTCAAGAAGACTTTGCCACCGGCGCACGATGGCTCGTTTAAAGTATTGGAACACATGCTAAAGACAATGACCTTAGATGTCAACGGCATGCAGCAAGTTATCACCGTCGATCGCATCAAACCCGCTTTCATCGACTCCCCGCGTACAGCGGGGAGTCGATGAAAGGCCTTCACTTCACCTCCGTCGCGTGCCGGAGCCGGCCCAGATTTTAAACTTAAAGGCCGGACTGTGACGTGGGCCCCTATTTTGTTTTGAATATGTTTATCGTCTTCTGACTTCTCAACGCTCAAGCCAGGAAACTGGGGGGGGGGGCATCTGTGGCGGCCTCAGCCATAATCCGAAGACAGTGACCGCCCAGCCAATGACAAGCGACAAGTGAACATAACATTTGAGTAACTAGCAGCCCCAGGGCTTCCCCATGGTTTTACCCTAAGGAAGTGCCTCTGCACTCCTGCACTGTCATGAGGCATGGTCAAGCCCCCTTCAGCCATCCCAGATACTTCTTGAAAACTTCTATATTCTAAATCTTTTACCATAAAGCGACTAAGGCACATTTGTGGGCATACTTATGACATAAAAGTATTTTGAATAATAAATTTTTTATAGTTTTTGTTTGCAATCTTGACAATCACGTATTTAGGGAATTGTAGGTACATGTGTAGATGAAATAAAGACAACAGAAAGATTTGGTTGTCTTTTTGTTTTTGTGATGTTTCAACTATCCCAATGTCTTAAATTCTCACTCAAGGATAATTTAATATTACTGTAATATCCCGAGAGGTGCCCCATCCCCGGAAGATGGCCCGCCCCCTATTTTGGGCATGATTTGCTATTTCTTCAAAAACACGGAAAGATAGCTTACTTCCAGTAATTGCAGGGTCCTGGCCAACGGTGTCCTTGGCAAAAATGGTGTTACTTAGCCACGGCGGGAGATAAGTAAACATTGCTGGCTGGAAAGGACATTCGTCTTTGGTTCATCGCCCCTCCCTGGGAGAACAAGTTTCGAGGGTCACAAAACCTAAAACTAGCATTTTTTAACCATTTCGTCGTTTACCCTGAGACTGGTGTTTTTTTTGAAGAGCAGAAGTAACAGAAAAAACAGACAGACCTGTCTGTTTTTTCTGTTACTTCTGCTCTTCTAAAAAAAACCCCAGTCTCAGGGTAAACGACGAAATGGTTGACTTCCACCAGCTAGCCTGTACTTTGACTCTTTTCTCGTTAAGCATTTTTTTAACTTTTTTTTTTATATATATAACAGCGAAAGTTAGCTTGCCCTTATTTTCATCTTATTTGCTATCGATTTTGGGTGGGCTATCTCGCATGATATTACGGTAGTCTAGCCTTAACCATCCTATTTGTGCCACTTGTACTGGTATGCCCTTCCATACTCCGTTCAGCCCTAAGCTGAGACTGCAGTGGAAGCTACGAGCGCGTTGGATCAGTCGTACGTCGATCCTTCGCCACGTGATCACGCTCTCGTCCACGTCATCGCGTGGAGGGCTGGGCCAAGTGAAGAAGGGGAGGCGGCTGATTGGTCTGGCGACAGCGTAGCTCCTCCCACCACAGTCTCAGCTACTGGGTGAACAGAGTATAGTCATAGCCGCCTCGCAACTCATTTTGACAGAGGGGGCGGGTTTTAGAAGACCCCCCCCCCCTCCCCCCCCAAATGGAGGGAAATCCTCCATTTGGGGGTGGGCAAGGGGGGGGGGGGGGGGTCTTTTACAGCGGAGCTGTCAAGGGCTAGTTTCTCCAGTTTCGTGTCCGTGGACAAATGAATCTCGACACAACCCTCTGGACAGCTACCGCCATCTATTAGCGACGGTGGCGTAAAAGCTTTTTCTTCTTCTTCTTTTTTTTTTTAATTTGATATTAGATTGATTTTTGTTCTTCATGTATGATTTTATTTTTGTCCTTTTTTTTAAATCTGATATTGGACTAATTTTTGTCTTTCACGTATAATTTTTTTTTTTTTTTTCCTCATAGAAAACATTGGTTGTCGTAAAGTTGGCTCTGCCGTGCGGTCGGTCGCAATGCGGGGAAGCCGCGCTCGATGTGCTAGTTGCACAACAATTAATTGCACATGTGCAACTGTAGCCGATCTCACAAACGCGTGGATTGCGGTTAAAAAATTGAAAATATCGCGTTATCCGGGTTTATCTGAACGATGGTTAGTGACCCATGAAAGTCTGGAAACAAAGAATTTGCTTGAGTTTTCAACGCGACAGCCGGATGTGGCGTTCCCAGCAAAGTTTTTTTTCGCGTTCTCTTATTTCGCGTCTGGAATCCCAGTCCTGTAAATGAATATCGGTTTGCGTCCGGAGCGTGGGTGGGTGGTCTGTCTTTCCTTACAGCGAGCCTCACTGGAACGACGCGGCGTGGCGCTAATCGTCGTCTGGCGGCGATCTCTCGAAGGCCGAATGTCGTACGCGTCTGGAAGTCATCCGACCTAATTTTTTCTGCTCTCGTTCGTTTGAATCCGCTCGCCCTTTTATGCACCCTTGGTCCTCTTGTCCTCCTCTCCGCCTATCAACTTCCTCATTAAAAAAGAGACTGACAAGAAGGCACCGGAAAGAGCGCTAATGGAAACGGGAAAGGGCAACGAGGATTCCAAGCTGATTCCAAGCCACGGAAAGAGGACGTCGTCGTCTGCTGAATGTCCTTTTGAAACCGCGCCGTTACCCTGTCTCTAAGACGACCTGTACGTTCCGACCTTGCGGACAAGAGTGTGTGGTGGCCTACGGGCTGTGGACTGGAAAGACAATGACGCTTCCCAACCCGTATCCAACGTTCGTGGCTCACCGACCCCCACGGAGTCCATCTCCGCGGCTCGGTCGAGTCGACTCGTCGGCCCAGCCTCGTCGCGTCGTATCCAGCCGTCGCAGGAAGGCGATTCCAACAGTGTCGGCGTCGACGATGACTTCGTCGACCATAACAGAGGACGAGGAGAGTAGCGGCGGCAGCGAGTGCAGTACGGGACGGCGATGTCGAAGGGGTTGGACCCATCGGGATGCGCTGATGCTGACGGACGCATTTCGTAATCCCTGGTGGAACTTGCTCCAGCAACAGCAGCAGCAGCAACAACAAACGTGCCCCTGGTTCGCGGCGGGGATGCCGCCTTCTCCGCCGCCCGCGCCGCCCTGGTGGTGGGCGCCGGAGTCTGCTGTGCATCATTGCTGCGTGAGTGCTGCTCACGTGGTGCTGCTTGCGCTCTTTCTTGTCCTGTACGCAATTTTTTTTGGGGGCGGCTCCGAGTTTACGAGTTACCATACCATACTCACGGAAATAAACAAACATTAGTCAGCCACTTCCTTTTATTTCTCGAAAAACTAAGCGGCAAGTGATTTTTGAAGTGGTACTTTCCGTTCATGAGATCACCAAAAAAGTATATCAACAGCGTGCGCAGAGTAAATACGTAAAACGTTAAATAGCTCGGTTGGAGACAAATTACGCGTACATTGCCGCCAGCCCGTGTTTGCGGAAACACACACTCCTGTGGCGCAATAACGGTACCTTTTAAGGCGCGTTTAAAAGTAGCAGACGACGCGGCAGTTTCTCCTGGCGGGCGAAATTATTTTCGGTTTCGCGCTCGAGGGTTCGTCGCCGCGACGGTGGCTTTCCTTTCGCGGGGGAGTCTGCTGACGACGTAAACGGACGGGCCGTTTGTTTGTCTTGTGTAGAAATCGGGGAAATCGGTAAAAGTTATTAAAAGTTGCGCGCGCGCGCGGAGAAGGCCGAGGAGAGGGGTGAAAACGGAGCACGGGCCTCGTACTCCGACGGCGTTTCGTGTAGGGGTGGAGGTAGTAACGGCTCTCACAGGATGGGGGAGATGGAGGAAGCTTCTCGATTGCTCTATTTGAGGAGCCCGCGGGCCCCCTGAGTCTGCGTTCTAAACTTAGCGAAAAAGTGGGATCCGTCCCTCGAGGAGCACTAACGTTCGCTCTTGCTCTTCTTTCCTTCTCACGTGAGCGCCGACGATTCGCTGCCGCCGTGCGCTACGCCACTTTCGAAACCGCGCCTCTCGACGACGAACCGACCGATATCGACTTCTATTTGTACGCTTTTCTTGTTTCTTTGTGGGTGTCGCATCGAGCATCTATCCCGGGTTCTAAGACGGGAGACGATCTGTGCGCATTTTTTTTTTCTTCGCTAAGTGCCGGCGCTAAAGATCGGCTGCGCCGCGTGCGCGTTTTCTCGACGAGTCCTTTGCGCCTGAGGATGCCGGATGGTTTTCGCAACGGGGACCGTTTCCGTCTTGCTCTCGGTGTTCCTTTGGAAATCGTGTCGACTTCCGTGAGTGATGCCTTCGCACCGATTTGTCGTACTTCGGGACGGAGTGAGGCGACAACGAGAAGAACGAAACCGCGCCACTTCTGCTGCGTCATCGGGTAGCAGACGACGAAACGCTGGTAGCAGACGACCGGGTGTTTTGCGAGAGCCGACTTTTGACCGACTCCTGCTTTCTGGTTTGATGACGCTTTGGGTATTTTCGGGGTCGAGCCTACGATGATCCGGCATGTATTACGGCACGCCAAAGTTGCCCAATAGCGGCGGGAGTAGAAGCCCCGCGATGTGGACGGGCGACCCGGCCGACGACGTCACCAACTCTTCGACCAGCACGTCGGGCCATTCGACGCCCTGGTCGGCGTCCCTGCAGCGCTCTCAGGCGCGACGTCGCCTGGACGACCTCGACAAAGACAACGACGATGACGACGACACGACGCCAACGCCAAACCCGAGTCGCGGGGGCCCCGACCTGGACTGGACCGACGTCCCCAGCGAGTACAGGAGGCCCGTGCGGCGACGTCGGCCGCCGGCTGCCCTCAGGGACCACCAGGAGCGCGGGAGGTCGCCGCACCCTCCGCCGCGCTGGGAAGAACGCCGCAGCCTGGACTGTTACGACCCGCACGTGCTGGCGGTCGTCGCGGCCGCGCAGCCGTGGATAGCGGCCGCCGCGGCGTCCCAGCAGTGCTGTTGCTCGGGGAACCATAGCGGGGGTCATCCGGCAGACTTGAGGCCACCGCCGCCCCCTTGCGGAGGTCACGGGTGTCAGATGGGGTGTCGGACGTTCACCCCTGCTGGGATACCGCGGAAGGTGTCCTCGCCGTGTTGCGCGTGCTGGGGCTCGAGTGCGCACTGTGGGCATGGCTGCATGGACCGCGGTGCGCAGAGCCCTTGTCCCACCTGGGCCGGGTCCCGGTGTAAGGTGTGTCTCCGAGGACTACTGGTTTTCTGCATACGGTTGTAGAGGTGGCTCTTGAGCCTCGCATAAAGTATGATCTCTGCTACGTCATGGCCAGCTAGCTAGTTCATGTCGGAAGCAGCCTTGTGTGTCGGGAAAAGAAATAGTAAGACTGATTAATGGTGGCGTTCACTGGGTAATTGCAAGCATAGAGTATGACAGTTTGGGATCATTCTTACTAGCGGCAGTCTACGTTACATTGGTTTGCCACTTGGCAATGACTTGCTTATAGTCTGTGACAGGTTAAGAGGTGACCTCCTCTCCAGTGTTTGCTCTGCTAAAGTGGAAAGAGATAGGAGGAGCTTCACTTGAACTATTAAGCAGAGGACACATGAGCGATGAAAACGGGCGCCGTGCGGCAGTATCGTAGCAACCGGCGCTGGCGTCCCTACGTCACTTCCACGCGTTGTGGCGTCGCTTGGATCCTGTTCGATACAGAAAAAGCCGCGCGGTGCGCCTGTTGCGTTCCTAGCGGCGAACGGTGTGCGGCGCCCGGAGTGCACAAGCTGACTGATACTTTATTGGGGTTGGTGTGAATCTGGTATTGTGGATACCTTAATTTTTTTAAATCTGTAAATGGACATCAATAAGTATTTCTCTCACATCAACAAAGATATTCAACTTTAGGCATAAAGCTATTCATAAAATTCTGTCTCATTATGCAAAATTGTGCTTCCTATCTCTAAAGAGTGCAAGTTTAACTGATTGGTTCCAATAATGATGACACCAGCTCTTCTTGGAACACCATCAGATACCATTTAGTAAGTCTATATTTTCACGAGGAGCATTTTCAGGGAGAGAAATGAGCCCCAAAGCTATCACTGCATAGTATCGCTGGCCTATACCATAGGATTGCGTGCCATTGATTATCTTGTTTAATAACTTCGCAATAAGTCCATCACATTATTCTGCCCACAAAAGTGGTTTCCAAAGCATGCTTGATTCAAGGTCACAGCTTTGAAAGAAAACAAATGCATTGTTCTAGGAACAACAGCAGTTGCTAATATGGGCTTGATAGGGTCTCTACATGTTGGGGCTTGCAAGTGTGAGCAGTCATAACATACATTTCTTTATTGCAGTCTAAACACAGTGCAGTTTTCCTCGATCATCGTAGCATACCGAGCAATGCCAATGACATAGGAGTCACTTAGGTGTTTGTGTTGTAGATCTGCATTCTTGGAAACAAGGCTGTGGACTTTTGAAATTTAAAATGGTGCAAAGACGGACGAAGGACGGTTAGATGCACACAGACAGAGCTGAGCGCTCTGTCTGTGTTCATATACTCGTTCGTCCTTCTTCACTCCGTTTTTAATTTTATGATGCAGAGCCCACTCACCCAAGTTTCAACGCTCAGGCATTTGTCCAAAATGCTCGAGCATCATCCGTTCAAAAGCTGTAGTCGAGATCTTCAGCGGGCCATTGCCAACGGTGTAGTCATCTCGTAACTGAGCCATCCGGTTATTCCCGTGTTGTTACTCGCTCGTAACCTAGACACGCGTTGCTAGTGCATGAAGGCTGCACGGACGACTTGCTTTGACCGGTGCTCCTTGCTCCTTGCAGACTCCGGTGTCTGGTGACTACGGCGACCTGCAGGACAAGGTTTCCCACCTCGAGAGCGAGAAGGAAAACCTGGCACTCCAGGTATGCCTGCCTCTTTCTTCTCTGTTCGTTCCTTCGTGGCTCGTTCGCACACTTGTGTTTTCGTACGACCGAGCTCTTGATATCTCTGACGACTGGCGCCATCTATCAGGTGGCCCTGGAACTGCATTCCGCTACAGTGAAGGTTTTGCGGCATATGCGAGATGAAACATACATACTATCTCAGAGCAATGGTTGTTCATGACATTGTCAAAAGTGTTTCGAGCCAAAAAAAGTGAGAATGATGTGCAAAAAAAAAAAAAAAAGACGCAAATGTCACGCAATTTAATGTCACCCAACAGTGGGGTTCTCTTGGCATAAGATTTTAGCCTCTTCACTACCGACAAAAAAGTAGGCATAAAAAGTAACAACTGTATGACAAACCTCATCGGACAGCTTGCCAAGAGTCTATGTAAAAAAAAATTAGGCACATACAGTGTTGCCTTCAGGCCCAACAAAGCTGTCCATGAATGTGGACATTAGTTGTGAGGGTTGTGCAACTCAAAGAGACGATCCCTTGCTTGAAGGCAAGAAATACATTGCATTTTATGCATTTGACTATGGTCTTCCCATTGCAGTTCTTGTTTCTACATCGTATGGCATTTTCGAGTTTTGCAATAGTCTGGGAAATGACCAAAGCCATCTCTCCGCTTGTCTTTGGCACTTAAACTGCCCTTATTTTTTCTGCCACTGGTGTACTCTCTCGTAGGTCTGACCGGCATTCGGGAGGTTGGCTCTGGTTAACATCTCTGCAATATCTTGTTTGAAAGCCAGGAGTGGGAGGCAATCTTTTTGAGGCACATTGAGAGCTTGAGCGTCACGGAGGAACTTAATCCACGCATTGCAGACGACCATGTCAAGGAAGTGAGGGAACACTCGAACTGTCCACTTTTTGGTTCATACTGACGTTCTGTAGTACGCAATAAATCTGTCGATGAGGTCGACCCCTCCCATACAACTGTTGTACTCAGTGATAATGGCTGGCTGAGAAATTGAAATTTTTTTTTCATCTTCCTTCGATCACCTTTTGCAGGAACCTATTTGGTTTGTGCCTACAGCATTTGAAAGGAACAGAACGCCCTTGCCCCTCCACTTTACAGGGCACACCTTTTCGTCTTCACGCACAAGAGGGACTGCTTCCCCGTGATTCGTGTCTTTCTGCTTTGGAAGACTCGCAGCAGCACCCCTCAGTTGCGGTTCGCATTCACTGTTCCAGTGAGGTATTTGTTATCTGCCAAAAGGCGTTCTGCTCCTTTCAAGTCCTGTGAAGTATCTGTCCGTGAAGACCTGTGCATTCTTGCTGATGACAGCCTCTGTAGGCTTCTTCACGACTTCGCTGCCTAGGCCAAACACCTTCATGTCAGCATCTACGACCGTGTCTTTTCCGGCGTAAATGAGCAAGTCAAGTATCAAGCCGTTGGGTGAGGCAAGAACAAAATTTTTCAGTCCAGCTGGGTTTGTTTTCGAAGGCAGGTACAGTATAGACCACTTACAACGTAACCGCTTATAGTGCAGGACCGGGTATAACGCGGTTTTTTTAAACCACCGGTTCACCTCCCATAGAACTCCATGTAATTACATACCGCTTAAAATGCAGGCGCGCGAAGGGAAATACCGGTTATAGTACGGTTTTTGGCACAGCCCGCCGACCGCGCTGACGACCGGAGCAGCGAGCTCGCTTCCCTGTGCGACACTAGATAACGGCGCTGACGGCGCGAGCCGCAAACTGCACTCGCGGGGCAAGGAGGTTGCTGGAAAACGCGGGGAGAAGCGAGGAGAGAGGCTTCAGTTGTCGTAGCGACGGAGGGACGCACGCACGAGTCGTTCACGTGCGTGCGTCCCTCCACTGCGTTGGAAACAAAGAAACAAACAACCGCAACAACAGACCAATCCCAGGTCGAGAAGAAGTGTTCGCGCGCATTGCATGCCGGTCGCGGGCGTCGGTTGTGATCGTCGTCGTAGACGGCATGCATCTCATCGTTCTGCGTGAAAGCGCTATCCTTGACTCTGAATTTTCGTTGTGTGTCGCTATAACCCAGCACGTACTAGAAAGGAAGATCCACCTACTCGTGCGGCGATGTCGTGGCGGTGCTCTCAGTACGGCAGAAACGCTCGTGTCGTTGTGTTTGTTTACTTCGACTACTGTGGTGATTTCTAAGCATTTGTGTCCTCGAACATCGCCCGGATTTCTTATTTGGCGCATTTCATGCGTGTGCTCAAGTTCAAGGTATTACTGGCACGTACCGTATGAAGGATGCGAATTTTCACGCGTTTTCATCTCCGGAGAAAAGTGATTAGGGTTAGCAATCCTGAACGCTCGCGACGTCCGTCCGCAACCCGCGACGCCGTTAAAAGGCTGCGCCAGGCAAAAGCCGCTAATTTCTTTTAAAATGTGTGACACACTTGAGACGTAACTGTACTAGTCTATTGAAATAAAGACTTTCCTCAAACTAAGCTTATTTCTTCATCTAACATAAAATAAATTATTTTACAAAGGTAAGTTGTCTCATGGCATGTATTTTGGCCTGAAAAATTGATGTTTTGGTTATAGTGCGGTACCGCTTATAGTGCGGATTTTCGCGACTCCCGAGACATACGTTATATGCGGTCTACATTGTACTGCCTAAAGCCACACCTTCCTGAAAACGGAATTATTTGATCATCAATTGAGACGCAAGTTGTCCTTGGCAGTGAACGACAGGAACTTTGGAAGCAATCAACAACAGAACGCCCCAGATGCAGCTGGTCTTTTTTTTTGTTCATCCGTTCTGACGGAAGAATCAACGAAATGGAGGTGACTGCGGAGCTAAAAAAAACTATTCCGAGTCATGCCGTCTGCAATCAGTGGTGTTAGGGTTCCCCGGGACCAGTACATGTAAACCTGAGGAAGGCTCATTACACTCATTAGAAGGCGGATTACGGCAAGCTTCTTCACCTCCACAATGTTTATTTTCACCGAGCGGTGATTACATTTTTGTACAGAGTACAAGTTTCGTCCCTCCAGCGCATTCTTTTCGAACGTCTGCTGAAAAGTGTACTTCATGAAATATTGGTGAAGGTGAAAGAAGCTTTTGACGACTTGTCTCTTCTCCCGTATCTTCATCTGCTGGAACATCATGTGCTTGAAACCTAAAAATGAACAAAAATAGTAAGCTTTCACCCAGAACAAAAACACAATATAGACATACATAGTTTGTTTCCAGAAACATGTTTTCTTCTCCGGCGTGTGCAAATCGCAAATTCTGGGTCCTCCGCGTCCGAGAGATCTGTATCGCTTTTGTACAAGATTGCAGCTATTTCCTCGTCCGTGAGAATCTGCATTGTAGAGTACCAAGAAGAAAAACATACTCTCATCATTCCAAACTTTTCTCCACCTACGTGGACACAAAGTTGAAAAGAATGTTATTTCTTTCAAAACTTGTTTTTTATGTTCACAACATGCTTTAAATGACTCCAAGGGATGTTGTCTTTAGGTTCAATCAATCTCGTTTACATTAAAAAGTTCAAAGAGGTCACAAAATCTCGTAAACTGATTTTCAAACACTTCGGACTGCTCGAACAGGAATCCCATCATTTTGACTTCTTCTCCTGCTTGCAAGAGCAGGCGCCTAGCGCCATCTCTCGGGGGGAACGAAAGAGAGATTGTCCTCAAACAAGGACATTGGTTTTAGATGCTGATAAAAATATTCCTTAAAAGTACCATCGTACGGCAAAATGTCAAATTTTTTTTCTTTTTTTTAGTTGAATGTTAGAGAATTGAATTTTTTATTACTACATTTAAGAAGTTCTTGCTTATAAAGTTAGATTGATTGAAAGTTTCATAGTCGGAGTGTTTACGAGCAAGTTTTGAAAATCTTTTCCTGTTTTCTCAATTCATTTTTTAGTCACAGCACAGAGCTTTGCCCATTTTTTTAGAAAATGTTAACTACAAAGTTTTCTAGCTGGCAAAGACTTTAAGTACTCATTGCTAATCATCGGCAAAAAAATTTGAGCTTGTGGTACCTTTTTCTAGAATAGTGCTAAAATTATAAGTATGGTATTGCTGCACTCTGTACTGTTTGTAGAACAAGCAGATATATTGTACATCATAGTTTTTGATAAGGATATTGTGAAAATTAGGGCAAAAATATTTGCAATAAAGCTGTCATTTTTTTTATTACCCGTAGAAGATATAAAAACCATGAGCAGATAGTAGATATAAGAATTCAATATAATTTGAGCGAGAAATTTAGGAAAAAAATTCAAGACCAGGGTTTCCTTTTAAGGAGTCGCAAATGTGCGAACCAGCCTTAATAAACACATGCAAAGCAAAAAAAAAAAAAAAAATTGTTGAAACAGCTTTGATGGGAAAAGAATGTCATAAAACAAATTTACAACAACAAAAGAAAATTTTCAGAGGTATATTTACGGCGCGAAGCAAATTTGTAGTTGGCACCCACAGGAGCTTGCAGAAAAGTGGCCACTACGGTCACGTGGTGCTCGTGCTCTTTCGGGAGCTTCATACGGGCTTTAAAAGTTACTAATTAATCTTCGTTTGAAGTGTAACAACAAACAAAGATTAATAAGTAGCTTTTAGAGCCCAAAGGAAACTCCTTAAAGAGTGCAAGCACCATGGGATAGACCTGTGTGCCGGTCAGAAATTGACGGCGATGGCACGCTAGAATGTTCCCTTCCGGCGGCAGCGTGGAGAAACGCGTTCAACCAGTGGCGCACCATGCTCAGCGTGCAGCGGCGGCACGACTTTGTGGCGGCGGCAGCTCAGCGCGGTGGCACACTGGTGTACCACGTGACCAGTGGCAGCTCCAGCGGGTGCCAGCTGAAAGTCGTTTCGCGCCATAAATGTAGCTCTGAAATTATTTGTTTTCGTTGTAAATTTGTTTTATGACATTCCTTTTCCATCTAAAATGTTCAAAACAATTTTCTTTTCTTCTGCATGTGTCTTTTATTTTTGTCGAGCTGGGGGTTTCACTAGTCCGCGTCTGCCTCATACCCAGGTGAGTGTCCTCACCGACCAGCTCGAGCTGCAGAAGGACAAGCTGCTGGAACTGGAGGCAGCTCTGGCCGAGAAGAAGCAGCTTCTGGAAAGGACGGAGCATCTTCTCAAGCAGGTGTGCCTTACCTCACGGATAGCTGTAAACTAAGGCTGCAGTTACTTTGGTCCATCGAATGACATTCATTCATGGCTCCAGCAGGCATCCCCACCTGTACCGCCGAGACATGTTCCAAAGCGAAGCTCTCGCATTGTGGCTTTTAGGAGTATGAAAGGAGGTTAAGCTAGCTTAGGTTCTATGCCACAAGGTGCACCTATCCTCGATGCACGTTATCTCTACGCGACTCTCGGTGGCAAGCGTTTTGAATGCAGCTGTTGATTGTCTAAACGTTGCTCCTTCACAGGGAGAGAAGGATCTCCATACCTGGTGACAACATTCTGTGGCAGTCATGTCAGAGCTATGATCACTTCTGCACTTATTTGCTGCATGTGTGTGCTTTTTGGTTCTTCTGGGATGCAATTTTTAATTCTTCCGGGATGCCACAGATAGCCTTTCGCGAGCACAGGTTGCTGAATGTTCTTTTGTACATGCTTCTTTGCAGTATAAGGCAGCACTGCAGGGAAGCGCATCCCATACATGCCTTGTTACTTCCAGGAAAAATGTTTTTGTGACAATTCAATTGTTACCCTCCCAGGAGGTGTTGCTGAAGAAGAAGATTGAGGCTGACCGCCTGGACATTCTAGCCGACATACCGGCACTGAAGCTGAAGGTAGCCACAACCGAACGGGAGAAGTCCGAGCTCGAGAGCAAAGTCAAGAAGTTGGAGGTGAGGTGCTGCCCCCTAGTGGAATGCGCACCCTATAGACGAGTTTTACACATTTATTTATTTATTTATTCGCTTACATTAGAACTAAATTGATCCACCCTGACTGGGCCGTCATAGGCAAAAGCAGGGTGGATCGGTAACAGTGGAGAAAAACAATTTCCTTGGCAAGCAACAGTAAATCTTTGCAAGCCAGAACATGAAAATACTTTCATTTTTATGTCCCGTCAGAAGCTATGCAAGATCTGTACTCACTTGATATATTTTTCTATGTGAGTATCAGTGCTTCAGATTTTTCAGTGCTGTAGCCGTGTTACACTTATTTAATGTGTTAGAAACAAGCAAAAGTGCATTGAAGGTTGTAGTGTCTACAGCACTATACTGTAGGCTCGCAATAATTCATACTCAGATATTTCAATCTTCTAGTTAATTCAAACAAATTTCAAAATTTTGGTTGTCTATCTGTGTTTTTATTATATTAATAAACTGCTTAATTTGAACGGCGCTTTTGTGCAATTCATACTTTTTGTTCTCACGGCCCCGTTGAGTGCGCTTCTTTCCGAGCACCGGTGCGCTAGAAAGAGGCAACACTCGTGGAGCTTGCTTCCACAGGTGTTGCTTCTCCGCAGTGCACCGGTGCTCGGCAAGAAGCGCACTCAACGTGGCTCAAGCAGGGCACACATGAGCTACGAAAACGGGCACCACGCGGAAATTGCCGTGGCAACTTGCGCGGATGCTGTGACGTGGTGGCATGGCATACGTCCACGTCACAGCGTCCACGCAAGTTGTTATGAGAACTGCTGTGCAATGCCCGTCTTCATCGCTCATGTATGTCCGCTGCTCAATAGTCCACATTAGACAACTTTTTGGCCTGATGAACAAACTTAATTTTGTTTTGAGTTGTCATGTGCTGTCTAGCGGTCCTCGATAAGCAACATTTTTTAGATATCATAAGTAAATAAACTTGCGTCATACATTTGTGCTTATGATCAGTAGTGCTTATGATCACCTGCTTATGGTCAGTAGGCCTATGTAGAGGAAATTATCAAATATCTGCTTTGTGTAGCCATTCATATGGCAAATCATAACTTTGTCTTGCATCATATTTAGATGAATTTCTGAAAATTCTAACTTCTGATAATTCGAACAAAATTTCTGGCTTCCTGGAGTTTCAATAAATGAGTCTACTGTATGTGTGTATTATTGAAACATATCTTATTTTTACAATCCTCCTCTTTTCAACATTTATTTTTCTTACTCTTGGGAGTAATATACTAGTACTCTACTATGCACTCATCCTGTTTTAAACAGTATTAGAATATCTATTTTGAACTATTTGGCCTAAGTATTTTTTTTTTGCTTGTCATGCATTCTTGTTGTTTTCCGATTATTGTGCAGTTATTATTCAGTTTTCGATGTACCATTTCTGCACTGCAATGAACGGAGAGAACTGGTCAGACACAAATGCCTCTTTCTTCTACCCTGGCGGCCTTGTCCTGCAGAACCAGATAAATATGATCACAAGACACAAAGACAAAATCTTAGCAGTATTAATCTTAGTGTGATGTTTGTGGCAAATCCTTACAGACAGACGTTGTCCTTCTGAGGTCTTACCTTGCCGAGCGGGAGGCAGAACTCATCACAAAGTGCGGGAAGATCTCTCATCACGGCTCTGTGTCTTCGGTCGGCGATGGCAGTGGTCTTCGCTCGACCCCTACCAAGTTTGGTGAGTTATGCCACATCACTGCATTTAGGGAAGACATTCTTGGCACCATGTTAATTTTCTTTATTAAAAGTGGTGTCTCCATAGCATTTGCAAGCCTTGACCTTCATTTAAAAGCGCACTGACAGGTCAAAATGATATTTTTTTTTATTATCCGAAACAATTGGAAACAATGCCTGGACATAACCCCCAACATTCTAAGCTGGGGAACACAGTATATGCGAAGTAAAAGTACAATTTCCAAAAGCTAAATTTGAAGTTCCCACACGATCCGCGCTAGTGCAGTGACGTCAAAGATTGAGTAGTCCTGAAACCCGAGTTTCTCTTCTGCCTTCGAACCGTCCCGACCTGAAGTGTCGTGTTCGCCTGCGTCCCGCGAACAACCATTCTCCTCCGTGCTGGAGCATTCAGTTAAAGCAGTGGTCTTTCAACATTGGAAATAACGTTTTTCAATGTTGTCTCGCAGATCAGTGTCATTTTTACTACTTCAAAAGTTTTAGTGGGCAACTGTGAGTGCGATGCAAGTGAAAGTGCCTCGGGGCTTTCTGTACACTAATAAACTGCGATTCAAGACGGAAAATGTTTTGAATTAGTTAGGGTGCAGTACTGCAGGCATTTAAATCAATTTCAACAACAGCAGAGATTACGGGCATCATTGCAAGATTAAGCGGATCTGAAAGTCGGCGTATCCTAAACGCAGGACCGGGGCTCGACTGGAAGGAGAAATCACCGGTGTCTTGTGATGGCAGTGGCGACAAGCAAATGGTGAGAACTCGCCACGTGTCTCATTGATCTTGCGGATATTTTGTCGGACTATTCCGGCATCTCTTTTTACGCGAATAAAGTCTAATGCCAGATCTGTTACAGTGCTCGGAACGGGAGGCACGCCTCACAGAGAAGCCTCCGATGTGCCCCCGCAGTGCGTCGGCCACCCTGCCTTCGAACCACTCTGCTCTGAGGGCGAGCACGCCCTTGCAAAGCCTACACCGAGCCAACAGCGACGACGGCATGCACATGGTACCGTGGCATACGAGCTCTTTGGGCTCTGTTTGAGAATGGGGATGTGGACATGCGATTAGCAGTCATATCTCGTTAACACGGACACCTCCGTTCTGCCAAAAATCGTTGACAATCCGAGTTCATAAAGGCCGAACTGCGTGTAAGCGATTTAGTGGGCGACGAGCGACAGATATTTCTCACTATTGCTCGTTCCGTCGCCCGGCTCTGGATTTCTAGAAAATGTCGCTCACCGCCCAAAAGTGGCTGAAGCGATTATTTGATCATTGGCTCCGATGGGTAGCAGCCCTGACGACAAGCACCACTTCAATGAATGCCTCATTGATGTGGTGGGGCGAGAGAGGATCCTTTGAGACATGTCCCGCACAAAGTACAAAATTGAAAAGCTATTGTGTGGAGTTGCGTTGCTGCGGCCTTCAGATTGAACGGTGAGTGAAAATGAAATTGTTTCCAAAACAATGCTTAGTGCTGGTTTCATCAAATGAGAGTTGCGCTCCGTGTGCTGCGATTCGCTGCACACGGAGCGGGCCTGAATGTCAAAAACAGGCAAAATTGTGGACATATTTTAATGTTCTTCTTGCATGCAGCCAGATTTACAGTTCGCAAGCCGCGCGCACCCGGGCAACACTAAAAAGTGGTCGCTTGCTCCCGTCGCTTTCATGCGGTTTGCCTCGTCTGTGACTGACCGAATGACAGCGGGTCCTCGTCGCCGTCGCTTGTCTCGTTGCTCACCAAATCGCTTGCATGTGGTTTATACTTCATAATAAAACAAAAATGTCCATGTTTACCTAGTTCGTCCCCAAAGATGTTGCTGATATATAGTCTTGTATCATTAATAAAGACCCCCAATAATATGAACATCCCACTATATAGACAGCATTTTCAGGGACCAACTGGGCAAATATGTGCATCCTTGTCTCGGTATCGCGGATAACTCACATTAAGAATGCTTTTCGGGGGAAATGCAGGTGTCCGTCTTAACAAAACATTACTGTCGTGGGATATCCATATTAACAGGGTCCACATTAAAGGGACACTGACACCCCCCAAAATTTTTTTTTAATTTTTTGCCAGGCGCTTCATTATGGTGTCGGAGGACTACCCAATTAATATTTTGCAACAGAGTAGCGTATTTTTTTAATAAAACCAAAAGACGCAACTGCTCGAAACCGAAACCGAAACCCGACGGAGGTCGGAGAAGTGGAGAGAAGAGAGTGAGTGGCGGAAGTCACGTGGCTACACCCGACCGTGTGTTTTTTTTTTTTTTTTTTGTTTTTTTCTTTTTTTCGGTAGCAGACGACATGCGGCGTATGGGAACTGCTCGCCGTGGGATTCTTTTGCAGTTATGTATGTTCCGCTCGTTGTTCTGTACTCCAAGATGAGTTGTTTTGTATATTGAGGAGTTGGAGATGAGTAGTGAGTGCCCGTGGTGAATCTTGATCGGCTCCGAAAAGAATACACCCAAGATGTTGCGTGAAGAGCTGGCTCACATGTCCCGCGTCCGAAACAGAAGTGGCATTGTGCGACAGAGTTTCCGAAAGATCAACGGGATCGGGACCAATGGCTGGCTGCAATTCCTGTAGACCATTTACGGGCACCTCGGAAAGCGGACGCTACCTGATTTATATGCTCCTTGCATTTTGTGGAAAGTGATTACATTGAGTTCGCAGGTGTCAAAAAGGAAATCCCATACCATTTAATTCAGCGACGTGCCGTTTACAACATTTGTTTCTTATATTTCTTTTTTGTTTGTTTCTTCAGTAATAATTGTAAAAAAAAACAGAAATGTAAACATCAAAAAATATTTGAAAAAAAAAAAAAAAAAAAAATTCGTTTTACGGGGGATTGAACCCGGTCCTACCGCGTGTGAAGGGGACGTCTTTCCCACTGAGCTACTGGGGCATACCGAAACTGCTGTATCTCTTTCCTTAGTAATACTTCAGCCGATAAACTAAGTTGGAAAGTTTTCTGCCGATTTTCCTCTAGCAAAAGCACTCCCGGGTCGAAGTCGGCATGCACCACGCATTGGCGACATTCTCACCTAGTAAAGAAATCGTACGCGTGCCTATTCAACTCGAAGTAGACACGTCGCGCTTGACGTTTGCGCGAGCGATGTCTTCAACCTCAAGAAGGGAGCGACGGCTCGGCGACGTCTTCGTGCAAATCAGCTTGGTGGTCGGGCGTGTCGTACGGGATGAATACCAATTCTTTTGGCCAGTCCCAAATTTCTCTTTTAAAGGCAGACAAAATTCGCCGGTACCGCGAACGACAGTTCTGAAATAGAGGTCCCACGCCCGTCGTCCGCTGCCATCGCCGTCCCCGCGAGTCCCACGATACGCGAAACGACGCACGCACAGAATGTTTCCGGTTGTCTGTGGAACTTTTTTTTTCAATCAACGTATTTGCAGCTTTTTAGAAGCCGCAAAAAATGGGTTTCATATTTTTTTCTATTTTTAATATTGAGTGTGTGCCTTCAGTGACCCACGACTTTGATTAAATTTGGTGGTCGCATCGATACCTTAGAAAACGGTCCGTGACCGCGAAAAAGAGAGTGAGCGAGACTCGAACCGGCCAGTTCTTGATCGGCGGTTTTCGGGCGGAAAGAAACCGAATTTCGAGCCGCAAATTCTGTTCTGGGTAGTTGAGCTCTCATATGTCACGTACAACTAAAAACCTCGGCGAGCATAAATACCCTGTCAGTGTCCCTTTAACGAGACACTAATTCGTGGGGTGGTTCGTTGAGTGGAAGGATGGAGGAGGAACAAAGTCAAACAAAGTACAAAGTTAATTAGACGTTATGTGCTGGGCACAATGTACTTGAAGTAAAGTATTATAAATACAATATACTTGCAAGAAACACTACAAGTACATTTTGACACAACCTTTAATGCCTTTTCATTCCCTTAAATATATATGTATATTTTTATTTACCTAACTGGTATGCATTGCCTTAGGGGTAATCAGGGGTGCGTCAGTTAAACTTTGGTGGAAATGGCAACAAATGTTGGATAGAGTCAAGTGACCTCAGAGTGGTCCTACTCTCGCTGACAAACTACATTTACCACAATCAACTTATAAGGCACTCATTTGTATCGGTCTAATAGCCTCCATTACTTCACTCAGAGAAATGACCGGATGATGTCTCGAAAGACGGTAGCACGTTTTCACATAATGACGATACGCTATTTTTTTTGTTAAAGTTTGGTGAACTCTTATAGTCGACCTCAAAAATTGTGTAGTATAGTACCGGGCAAGCCAAGGACGCGAGTGTGTGGTCCTTGAAACAGCTTACTTTCATTGAGTGCAAGAAGGCACTACCCAGATCGACGCGCTCGTCCCCGTGCCTTTCTCAGCACTTTACAGAACGCACAAAGTATAATTATTACCTTCTGAGAACGACAAAAGAAACGACTTCCGTGGAAGCGCGCTCCTGCGGACACACGTCAGCTTGGTGATTTTCTACCGATTTGGCGACAGGACCATAAATCCGCACGCCAACAGAAAAAAGATTGGGCAGTGGATGTCGAAAACAACAGAGTAATCTCAGCTTGCCCAAAATACTTTTTTGTGCCCTTTGTCTACCACTAGGTCTATTCGCAACTTTTAACGACGGTGGTACCGCAGTGTGAGAATCGCGCTCTCTAGCTCCTGAATGATCGGCTTCGCAATGAATGTGTTTACTTACACCTTGCTGGCGTGAAAAATCAAAGTAAGGCTCCAATACTGCCCGTATATAGCAAAACTAAAATTACTTGCACGCCGCAGACCCAGCCTTGTACTGCCGTTCTGCGACGATCATTCAGATGACAGTCATTTTGTTAGGCACCAGTGCGCCCCCTATAAGTCGTGAAAGTTACGAATTATGCCCCACCTCTATGGCAAAAAGGTTTCACGGAATATGGGGAATGGACTTTGAAGTTGGGAGTTGTATGTTGCTCCGAAAGTACCAGGAAAAATACTTTAAGTAAAATACAAGTACTCACCTAAAGTAGAGTACAAGTTTTCTAAACCTATACTTAAAGTAGTACTTTAAGAACATTGTACTTAAAACACTCCCCAACTCTGGGAATGGGGCTTCGTATTTGTGCAGTACAGTCCACCGGAACTGCCCAAGCGAAGAGAATGGCATGTGCCCTTTCGCTCTTTTCTACCCGCCGAATCGATTGAAATGCTTGTGGAGGGCGGCCGGCTTATCGTCTGCTATCGGGCCGCACGCCCTTGCCCTCATTTACCCTGGTGATTCCACTGAAATTCCCAAAATTATGTAGATGGTGCTGCAGTCCAACAAAATGACGCAGCACAGAAATCCCTTAGTGGAATGGTCTATAGCAGGGGTAGCCAGAGTGGCACGGAAGTTAGGGCCACGGACAAAACTACAAAAGTTCAGAGAGCCATTGGAAAAAGAAAAGGGGGGGTTCTTTTAACAAGAAATGATGTGGAGGGGACAGTCCTTTCCAAAGGGGACAAGTAAAATTGTCGACTACAACAAATCACACCTGGCAGCAGAATGTGTCTTCAACTGCTAAGCAAAAATGAATGTATGGTTCGCTAGCCAGCCACTGTCCCTGACCCCTGTTATGTGTATACGGTTCGAAATTCTTTCTAGAACAATAAAGGAATGAAGGAAACCGGGTCGCTGGACACATTGTGGTGTCAAAAAGCAGTCCAGCTGTATGTATGTATTGTAGTACAAGGCTGCCAAGACCGTGAGCTTCTATTTTAAATTCTAGAACTCTTTTGCTCTTGGGGACACAGGAAGGAAAGGGGTGCATGCTTACCAGGGAGTCGCGCACTGCATTTGGACTTGCGAAGAGCCGTTTGCGGATCGTGAGCCGTAGTTTGGCCACCCCTGGTCTATAGCAAGTCGATGTTGTACGTACCATGTGGCAAACAAAACAGTGTTAGTTTTTTCCTGTCATTAAAGGCTGGTGGGGCCCGGCAGTACAGCAACAGCCTTCCGCGCAACCACGGCCACCAGGTGAAGTTGCAGGTGCCGGAAGAGCGGCCGGCCGAAGCACAGGACTCCGCGGGGGGCAGCTACCGGTCGCGCAAGAGCTCGACGGGCGTGTCGTTCGGTAAAGGCTTTTTCCGCTTGCGGTCTTCTCGGCGAACCTGCAGCGCCCCCGAACTAGGTGACGGTCTCTCCTCTCTCTCTCTTACGTCCTCCCTCCTCCCCCCTTCCCCGCATCTGCTCGCTTCTGTCTCGGTGTTTGTGTCAATGCATGCTGCCTCATTAGATTCCTGAATCGAGCATCTGTCTAGACGGCCATTCGGCATCTGTGATGGCTTGAACAAAAGTATTTTCTCGGGATCATGTCGGATGTAATGTGTCGTCGACGTCGACGTTATGTTGATATGGTACCGGTGCTGTATTGGCATTACACCGGCATTATGACGGCACTACGGCTAGTTTGGTAATAGGTTAACGTTATTCTAGCATTGCATGGGCATCATATTGGCACCATATCTACATTATATGTATTGGTAATAAAGTGACTCATTGTCATCATGCAAAGTCCACTTTGTTGAAGTCAGCACCATAATGAAATATTGACAAAATGGTATATATAAAGTTACTGATGTCTAGTAACATTACTTCATTACCTGGTCACTTCATTGCAGAGTTCCTTAAACTGACTGGTCCGATTGTATTGTGTACATGCCGGGGAAACATCACAATGCTGGTATAATGTTGGTACCATTGTCCATGGTGGTGGTACTGTATCATAGTCACATTTGACTTCTCGTCTGCACCACTTACCTAAATCACAATTGGTACTCAATTGGTGTATAGCGGCATCACATTGGTTTCACGTCTATTACTCATATTTGTGGCACAGTGCACGCCTCTGTCTTTTTCTTTGCCGTGCAAAATGTTCCTCTTAATTCGGATGCCTTTTTCTTTTCCGAGCAAAAGATTCCTCTTCATTCAGACGACCGTGTCTTTGCCGTCATGTAAGTACTAGTTCACGGATGCGTAAGACATTGCCAAACCACTACCAAAGCTAAAGAAATGCTTCGGCTTTTGTGAATCTATGTTTAGGAGGCAGCACGCAGAATGCTGGCTCTCGCGTCCGTGTTTGTCAGTTTTGCGTTACGTAACGTTCGCCTTCGCTTCGCTGCTCAGAACCCCGACCCTTAGATACGTTAGCAGACTCCTTTTGAACTCGGAAAAGTGGCCAATCTGGCGAGCACCGGTGACTGCTGCCAGTGTTGGAAGTGAACTGAGGCACAAGGGCAAATTCCAGCTGAATGTTACCTTATTCTTCGTTCTACAAACTTCTAAAGGGCGGTTCAGAACGCATTTGCGTTTGAGTTCAACGGAGCATGCCGCATTCGCTCGTGACCGGTTACGACGAGAGGACACGTTGGCGCCGTCTGTCGGATACCAGGAGAACGCTTCTGCGTATAACTAGCTACAATGGTTGTTAGTACTTGTAAGAAATGCGAAGCATGAATTTTATCGAGGGACTTTAGTAGTAAGGGATCACAAGCAAGTGCCGCATGCTTGGGTGCGCTCAAATGCAAATGTGCGGACCGGCCTTGAAGGGGAGCTCTGGCGAAATTTTGATAGTCGCAGGGCATTGCAGTTTGTTCCCGACGACTTACGGGAAGTTTAGTGGTGTAAAATGCATGCCGGTTAAGACCATTCGACTGAAACAAGAAAAATGTGCGCAAAATACTGCGTTTCTTAGACAGCGCCCGCTCGACTCGCTGATTTTACGTTGTGCGACATCGCCCTACCGTAGAGAGTGAGAAAATTCGAACGTCGGTTCTGGCATTGTCTTCATTTGCCATTTCCTCGATTGCTATTTCGAATTTAGAGATAATAAATAGCGTGCCGGAAAGAGCAAAGCTTGGGGTATCCCGAAAATGCGTTCTGTTCAGGTAGCTCGAAAGTCTGCCAGAGCTCCCCTTTAAAAGCGGCGATGCGCTTTGCGTCGTTCGCGTGGAGAAGAGATTGCGTCAGGCTTTGAGCCTCGGTGCTTGTTTTTGAGAGACTGCAGTGTGCGCATCCTTACGCCGCGCGACTCTGAACCGCCAGCCCAGCCGGAACTGGTGGTCATCCGACCGGGCTGCCAGACTTACTCTCCTCCTTCGACCTCCTCGACACTCAAGCACAGCAAGAGCAGGGGAATCAAGAAGATGTTCGGCAGGTGGGTCGGATCTTCTCCGGCACAACCCGCATGCTCGCCCCCAACTCGCACGCTAAAGGCACGTTCACACACTCACGATCTCTGACGAGTTCTCGCGATCTCGTACGAGTAGAGAGGTTAGGTCAAAGAGAACATCCAACTGCTCGATCGAGGTCACATGGTTTACGGGCCGCGTTTGCAATATGAGCTGGGAGGAGGTAACGAAAGTGTCGATCGTCTGCAAGTGTCGCTGCCTTTCTGCCCACTTTCCTCCTCAGCACGCGATGACGCAGTGCAAGCACACTTGCAATCGATCTCCACAGGAGGCGTCCGCCATTAAATTGCAAATGCTTCCCACGGTTTGAGTTGGGCATTCTTTTTAACTGAGGCTTTCTAACGACAAGAGAAGACACTGGCGCCATCTGTTGGGTAACCTGTAGGGCGTGCAATTTCCATATAGCTAAAATTTATTTCACGCACCATTCTTTCTTTATTGGCTCAAAAATATTTTGACAATGTTATGAACAGGGTTCCTTTTTTTGGGATAAATCTGGAAAACTCGGTAAAACAGTCGCCGGTAAAGGTTTTGTCGATTCCAATTTATATAGAAAAACTCTAAATTTGAGGTCATGATGGCAAGATAAAAAGCGAAAAAATACGGTATTTGATGGATAAATTTTGTGAGAGCACAGTGTCGATGGTCTTGACTAGAGGCCGTTTCGGTTCCCTTTGAAATCTCGGACTATCGACAAAGGAGAGTTTCCCGTTCATCTCATCGAGGTTCGATTGGAACGACGGGTCTACGTTCGTATGGGTCACGGCAAAAGCCCTTGCTCGGGTTTCCTGTTTGGATCATACCATTTTCGTATTTTAGAGGGAGAAGGGGTCGTGTTTTTATAATGGCAAAAGCTACGAGCCTGAGGGGGGCAGGGCAGCTGGCACTTCTTTGCTTCCTAGCAACAAAGTCCAGGTGTTTAGTTGTCTCAAAGTATAGGGGTTAATTTAAGCGACCCTTCTTTGCAAGATTTGTCGTGGGACAGATAGTATTTACAATGCTAAGGGCGGCTGCAGGCATATCATTCGATACAGGTGATGTTCTTACGAATTTGGGGTATGTTTGTGTCCGGATAATAATTATTTTTATTTTTTATCTTGAAAAATTGTAAACAAAGTAAAATTAAACTTCAAAACTTCATAGTATAGAAAAACACACAAAAAAAACTCAGATAAACCTTGAATTTTTAGCAAAAAATAAACTCTGGACCTTTCAAATTTCACAAGCAATGGCCGCCTCATAGATAGGCCTTCTCATAGATGGTGCCAGCGCGCCAGTGTGTTCTCATCGTAAGAGATCACAAGAACTTGTTCCTAAGCAAACGCAGGTGTGTGAATGGACCCAAAGGCTCGCATTTGATCAATTTATTGTTTATTCACGAGCCTATGCGCAATCTACGGCGGTGGTGTTTATATGCCTCGTCATCTCAACCTCCTCGCAGGCTGAAGAGGAGCAACTCGCACACGATGGACGTGTCGGACAGTTTTCATCGTGGCGGTCTTCGAGCGACCGCGGGACCACGGCTGGGATGGGCGCCCCCTTCGCAGAACAGTAGCCACTTGTGAGTAACTTTATCAGGAGGTGTCCCCAAGGGCAGCGTTTCGACAAAAGGAGTGTTCTTGAGGGGAAGTTCCTCTGTGTGGAGGCATCCTTTTGAAAGCATGGAGACGTGCATCTGTTGGGAGAGTGCGTGTCCCTCGGAGTGGGGAATGTTCCTGCAAGAGATGCATCGGCAGGAAAGTGTCCCTATGAGGAAATCGATAGTACCCTTGTAGAGATTTCGACATACACCTTGGGGGAGCACGTACACTGCACTACACTGTTGGCACAATCACGACCTCGGGGCTTTCCTTTATTTTACCCAGAGAGAGTATTTGCGGGCATCAAAATTTACCGCTTAGGTTACTGCTCCAAATGAGGGCTTTTGGCCACACTAATAGCTTTTACAACAGCTGTTCAATTTAATTAAGAAAACAAGGAAAAACTGATGACTGCTTGTTTGCTCTAAGAGTGTCGCGCTTTGTGTGTCCCATGATGTAGTAAAAGTCAGTCGAGATGCGCTGCTACGGAAGGTGCTCTCATGAAGTGATACTGTTTCGTTGATAGCTCATCTTCCCTAGGGATGTGTCCCTTTGGGGTACGATTGATATGGGGATCAGGGAAGTGCACCCGGGGAAAGTGGCCCTAGCGGGAAGAGTCCCTCTGGGCTGGCTTGCTGGTGAATACAGGTTTATCTCCCCGGTGGTTCAAATAACTGCAAGAGGGATTTTCAGGTCACGTGACTAGCTCCGTGAATGAAAAAGTACCTATTGTTTCAGCCGACTCCATTTAAGCGACATAAGCCTTGCCTGTCGTTTTTTTAAATTCTCGCTTAATGCATCCTTCCCCACAAATAACTTTATATGCTGCTCCTAAAATACATGAATGTGAATCATTTCATTTACTTTTTGAGCCTGCTCATGCTCATTTGGCAAGCAAAATCGAATTTGCATAATCGAAGCGAGGACAGATTTACGGCAGCCATTTGCCTGGAATGCTAGTTACCACATTTTCCGGACTATAGTCTGCGGTTTATGCATGTTTAAAAGTTTAAATTTTACCCCATGGGGACTTGCTACTGTGACAAGACGTGAAGGATTTTATGAATAATATAGTATATTAAGGCTGATTTATGTATGATACAAGCTTCTTTGTGAGCTAATACAGCAGGCTTTGTCAAGGCGTGCCATGCTGATCCTTTTTACTTTTGGACTAGGCGCCAAGTGCAGGCTATGCACCGGGTGCGGATTATAGTCCGGAAAATATGGTACCTTTAGTCTCTTGTCCCCACGGAGCCGGTCAAGTGGCCTCAAAATCCCCCTTGTGGCCATCTTAGCCACCGAGAGAGATACCCACATTCAGCAGCAGACCGGCCCAGGAAAAGTGTTGCTCGAACTTATGCGACGTTTGCAAAACCCTGACATGGTTCTGCCGTCTTTTTGCTTGATCAGCACGGAGAAGCCGGTGTCTCAGTGGAAGGCGGACACCATCTCGAGCTGGATGGAGAGCATGGGTCTGGCGGTGTACAACGACACCTCGAGGTCGTACCTGTGCGACGGGACCAAGCTGCTCAAGGTCACGGCCTCCGAATTGGAGAAGGTGAGGCTTACGGTACAGTCCGTGAGACCGAAGCTGCACGACTCGTATGCCACTAGTGCTCCGAAGCCGACCTTGACCTTCGGCCTGGTGCAGGACCTGGGGATGAAGAACCCCCTGCACCGCAAGAAGATGCTGCTGGCGGTGGAGTCGCTGAAGCCGGACGCGAGCGAGCTGGTCAGGGCAGCCTCCCTGCTGGACTGGCAGTGGACGCTGCGCTGGCTGGACGACGTCGGCCTGCCCCAGTACAAGGACGCCTTCAGCGATGCCCTGGTGGATGGACGAGTGCTCAACGTCCTCACCGTGGTCAGTGGCCAACACATTCCTGGCATCTTTTGTGTTTCTATGGCAATGCCGACCCTCGTAAACAGTGGCAAACTGTTGCCTCTGTACTTCGTCTCACCTTACGATGCCTCAAAGTGGTCAACGGCTGTTGGTGTTGTTACGGAAATGTTCACCATCATAAGCAGCGGGAAACGTTTGGTTCTGTTCTCGATTTCACCTTACAGTACCTCACTGTGGTCAGTGGCCGAGACCTTCCCGGGTTTTTTGGTGTTGCTACGGTAATGCTGATTCCCTTAAACAGCAGCATACAGTTGCTTCTGTACTCTGTTTCACCTTACGATGGAGTGCATTGTAACTGAAAACTGTGGTAAATTTTTGTTTATTAATAATAATTATTTATTTGTTTAGCAAGTTGATTGCACCTTTTATTTCTTGAGCAGCAGTGAAAGTTGCCCGAGTGAAAAAGCTCCATTACCCATCCAATTGTTGCCCTCCTTTGTTTGCAGTTGTGGTTTACCTACATTGTGAGTCTTTTTTTTTCTTTCTTTTCCCCAGGATGACCTGGTTCATATGAAGATCACAAACCAGTTTCACCACATCAGCATGAAAAGGGGAATTCAGGTTCTGCGGCTTAACCAATTTGAGCCTTCCTGCCTCAAGCGAAGGTCCTTACCCGACGAGGTGTGCCTCCCCTCTAGCGTAAATCTAGGTTGCGCGACCTAAATCACGTCACTGCATGTTTTCAAAGTGCCGTAACTAACACCCTGGCTTGACCAAAGGTCTCTGGATCTTTAAGCTGAGTTATGTACTAGCTCAATTACAAGCCAAGGCAGTCCTTTGTGCTTATTTGGCTTGCCTGCCCGATTTTTGAGAGAGCTGTGGTCCCAACTAGGAACGGAATGTGAAGTTCGGGTCTTGTACTTCGGACCATTTGACAAATTGAGAGATAATGGAGCTTGTGGGGATTGTAGATGAAGAAAGATAGGGTGTTTCAGCTCATATTGTTTTTGGGGGAACATCTTTTGTTGCTATGGCTTTCATTCCAGTCCCACGTTTAAAGAGGAATGAATGAATTTGGTTATGCCCTAGTGCCACATTAAAGAAACTTCTAGTCGGTGAGGGAAAGCTCCTCCCACTTCTTTCCACTTTAGCAGAGCAAACGCTGGAGAGGAGGCCACCTCTTCTCTGGCGTTCACTCTGCCAAAGTGGAAAGAGGTGGGAATAGTTTCCCCTGAACTCTTAAGCCGCCACTGACTGTAGAAGGAGTAACGATGTTTCTGAAAGACAAATGCAAACCTCTGAATACCCTCCCTGAAATTGTAATATTCGCCATAACGACCCGAGATCAGGGGATCTATAACGGCGGGCAGTTGCATCTCAAAGTTTGCTCGCAACTCTGCGTGAGATCTGATGTTGCAAAGCTGCGTGCAATTCGACGTTGCAGAGTTGCCCATAATTCGACGTGGCAGAGGTGTGTGCAACTTAAAATTGCACAGTTACATGCAATTTGACATTGCAGAATAGCATTGGGTGTGGTCATGCAGGCATAAAAATCTTGTGTGTGTGAACATTCTGAGCACTTCGCCGGATCGTGTGCGCAGCCGAAGCAGTACTCGCCGCTGGACGTTTCTCTGTGGACCAACCATCGGGTGATGGAGTGGCTCCGGACGGTGGACCTGTCGGAGTATGCCCCCAACCTCCGCGGAAGTGGGGTCCATGGAGCACTGTTGGTACGTTGCTCCCCGAAGCACGCCCGTCGTGCGGAGTAGCAGCTAAGCAATGCGGGCAGGTTTGTGGGACTCGCGAAGTATCAGATAGCCTAGAAATGTGTGCAAACTCGGCAGTCTCTGTGCTCATAGCAAGTGTTACTCGTAAAAAGTCTGAAATCTTGATTCTTGTTTCTTACGAGCACTCCATTTGTACAACAGGATCTCGCTACAGTAAATGTTGGTACAGCGAAGATATGGATGCAATGGAGCAGTGGAAATAATGCTCTCAATACTTACGCAATGCTCAAAACATGTCGGCGCTTTCTCCAATTTTTGCTCGGGGAGCACATGGCCGCACGCCGCCTCCTACCGCTTGAGTTGGTGGTGAGGACTAAAACATTCCGCCGCAGCAGCATGGTTTGACGGCAGCTTTTCAGTTGCGATAGGAAGACAAGAATTCTGATTGTCCGTTCATGCTAGCTTTGTTGTGCAATGGACAGGCATTTGAGCTATGATCGGCGATGAGATGAGAGCGGCGGGGTGTCTTTTCGGAACACCTGTCCTGCAGTATGCACCGGTTGCCTTCCGTCATGCTTCAGCCGTGCGTGCACGCTCGAAGTGCCCGAGACGCCGAAGCATCGTCGAAGGTAGGAAGCTCGCACTGAAGGCGGGTCAACCGAAGCTCCTCCTTGCACTTCCTCATCCTTTCAGGGTCTATAGTTCTTAAGCAGCAAAAAGTATTTAATGAAAAAAATGAGTATAGAAAGGCTGTATTGTAGTGTTTACAGCATTTGCGTTGAGGAGTACTAGGTTTAGAAATGTCCTGGACGGTTTCACGTCTTGCGCAACTGAGAAATCCGGGATAGGCAACGGTGGCGCTCGTCTGAACGCAGATCTACGAGGACGCGGTGACGTGCGACGTGTTTGCGGCCATCTTGAGCATCCCGGGGAGCAAGACGCTGCTGCGTCGGCACCTCTCACTGCAGATGAAGCAGCTGCTGGGACCACGCATCATGCAGCGCAAGCGCTCCCGAGAGTCCGACCCCGGCCACGTGCCACTCTCGCCCAGCGCCAAGGTGAAGGTGCGTCACGCCCGAGAGCTCGGCGTCGTCTAGGCATCGTCTCAAGTGTTTGAAACAATGGTGGCGTTCGACCGGCTTTGATCCACGTCGACATTGTTTCGTGCTGTCACTGGGGCCTTGTTTCAATTTTTACTCAATCTCACTCCAGGGTAAAGTTTTGGGGCCTTGGCGTTTGAAAACCCAACCGTGTTCGGCGTCGCCCTATCTGTGTTGTCGTGAGATACGACCTGCCAGAGTAACTCTGATCCATTTGAGTAAGACTCTGAGCACGGTCTGGGTCCAGGGCCTCATCCCTCCCAAAATATATGCGGCTCCGTGGCAAAAATAATTTTGGAGCACTGTCTCGAAAAAAATCTAGCGCTTCGCGCAAGAAGAAACTTACGGTAGTTATTTTTTTGAGGGTGTTGGTGCCCTTTTAAAGGGGTGCGGACACATAAATTGAAATATTCAAATTTCGTTCGGAAATGAGTCAAGCATGACGGATAATAACCGTAAATCATAATCGCACGTTTGTATTTTGAACGATTGGCTATATTTTTCGTTCCAAACGGTGCACTCGAGCAAGCGCTCGAAGAGAAGCGAGCGGAGAGCGCGATGCGTCATGGGATGTCCGGCGCAAACAAAAACAGAAAGAAAAGATTTCCCGCGTTCGTGGAGTAGCAAGGCAAGCGTGGTTATGAGCTTTGCCCTTGGTGGCGTTGTCAGTGTTGTGGTGGTGTCAATAGCGTCAGCGCGTTACAACCGAGCCGCTCGAAGTATCCGTGGTGTGACAAGCGTGTGGCTGGCCCAAGGAGCACGTAGCTTCCACAACACTGTCAGCTTAGGGCTGAACGGGGTGGGGAAAGCAACTTTTGTTCGAGTTTTGAGCGACGGGCTAATCTTCTAGGGGGACAATGGCTGTTTCCGGTTGCACGAACGAGGCTCCGAGAAAGAAGGGAGTCCTTCCTTTCCGTCTTCTTGGACCGTTTGGTACAATGCGCGATTTGTGAGTTCAGGAGGAAAGCTAAGAAGGAAAACGTTGAAATGCCAAAGAGCGGCACTGCTCCGAAGGAAACTGCTACGTCACGACTACGTAGCAGTTTCCACAACGTTGCTAGACTACCTCCCAAATAGGCTCCGCATGCATCCACCAGGGGCACATTGAAAGATTGTTTATTTACTTTAAAATTAGTTTTCTTGTGCTTTTCAACGGAAGACTGGTGTTTTTGAGGTTAGGGTGCAACATGCAACGCATTAAAGCTAGAAAATGAGCGCTGAAATTTCGTTTCCCTACCCCTTTAAAGTAGGGACAACCTTGTTGAGGCAAGTCGAAATGAACCTTTATACGGGTCTGAGAACAAAAAACCATCCAGGATTGTTATTTTCTTTCCTGTCAATAGGAAGCTTGTTTGGAATTGCTGGGCCCTGTATGAATTTAGGCATGCTCGGTATTCTTCAGCTTGTTCTTGCGTTTTTTTTGGTGCCTGCACCACTCGCAGACTGCAAAGAAAAGCCAGTTCTCGCTTCGCTGGCGCAAATCCAAGTCCGGGGAATCCCAAGCGTACGTCTGCCCGTTCGAGCCGGACAGCGTGGTGGAGGACGTGTCCTTCGAGTCGACCGGCGACAGCTCCCTCGATAGTTCCTTCTCGTCCAGAGAAAAAGTGGGTGTAAAATGTTTTTGTATTGCCAAACGTTTTGTATTGTTTAGTAGTTCCCCAGTGGCACAGTGTTTTGCAGTGTCCTGCACAAATCCTTATAGACCCTTTTCAAAAGTGCGCGCCATTGCCTTTTCGCTGTTGCTTGGGCAAACATTTTGAGCGTGTAGTGGACGCGAACGCTGCATCAGCGTTTGGCTACGACTCGGATCCACTTGCACACTTTTTTTCCGAGAAATGGGGACTGCCAAGGCAGCTCGGCGGACTTTTCAGAAAAGTCCATTGCACGGGCCATTTCAAGTGCGGTTAGACCGCACTCCGATTGAGGTCAGACCAGATTGAGCCGAGATGGCGTTACGTGGTTCCCTCGCTTTTCGTCGAGACAAAAGCTAAACCAAGTGCGGCGTCACATGATCAATTTGAGTATTGAAGTGATTGATCAGAGACACGCTTCATATTGTTAAGAATTTTATGTGAGATATTGCGTGTCTCACTTTGTTTGTTGCGCATAAAGTGTGATTATCCATTCTAGCACATCAAATAGATGTGGCAAAAGTGACATCATAGAAGCCACAGCGCCTTTGCTTTGCCATAATCGGTGGCGGCGCTCGTAGATTGCGGTCATTCTCCCTCTTCTGGGACCTTCAGACGTCGTTTTAGAGGCAGCTCTGACCCCTAACCACGTTGCTCCCCACAATATTAGCTCCTACAGATCTTCAGAGGTATCCTTCAGCCTTCCGAAACAGTGCTTCGTTAACGCTGGCAGTCCGCAGCTGTGCCACTGCCATCGCCACCTTAAACTTCCTTAGTGTGCCGACCGAGCCCCAGCTCACTTTATGCAAACCAAGGTTAGCCAGATAACCAGTTTGGTCTGCCGTGCGACTGCGCTAAACTGGAGTTTGGCTTAACGCGGTCGGATTGACCGTGAGCAAGGCTGCCTGTGTAACAGGGGTGTTAGACTACTTTGGAATAGCCGTTATTATGACCGGAAGGCTATGCTTAGAGTGTGTGTGTCTGTTTTAAAGCCTGCGACATTGGTTTTAATTCCAGGATGCCAAGACTGCCCACGAAATCGAAGCTGTCTCCAATGAGATATCATCCTTCATGGTGCGTATGCTTCAGTGGTTTCTTTTTTTTTTAATTTTTTGTTTCCAGTTGGTAATACTTGGAATGGAGAGTGTGCTTGTAAGGGTAATACTGTATAAATAATGGACAGAATATGAAACACAAAGACTGTCAAGACAATCCTTAGCTGGAAGCAGACTTTTCATGACAACTCTGCCAGGCTGGTTTTTTTTTCGTTGTCTTCGTGTTTTATGTTCTTTCCATTATTTTATAGGAGTCTATGTTTTTTCTGGCGAAATTTTGTCTTGACATTTTTTCCTTGGAGCTTTCTCTCGTTACGGTGTATAATTCCCCTGTGTTTCTAATATGACGACTTTGAGACAACTGTTAACCCGATCCGCTGCATAGTTCTTGATTTAAAAACAATGCATAGCTCGTAAATGTATGTATTAATCTAGCAACTGAATAACGGTCTGAAAAAAATATGGAAGTTTTGAGTAATCTTGCCAACTGTCCCAAGAATGGTAACACCCAACATTATTGGCGTGATTTTTACTGGATCATTAGCCGAAAGAAAAGAAAGTATAGGTAGAGGGACAATGCTAATGTTTTGAAATACAGTGTTGGTCGAGTATTATAACATGAATGTATTGAAACGCAGCATTAGTCGAGCATCATAGAGTTGACTGAATTTCTTGAGCTTTCTCTTTCCTGTTGATTTGATTGCATATTGTAATATATTTTTGGTCATTATTTTCAGAAACTCCAAGAGGTCAAGAACCTCGACTCCTTAGCTTCGACGAACATTTGATCAGACGCCGCTCGGGTATAAGAGTGCCTTAGCCCGTTTTCATAACTGAAACAAAGAAGAAAAGCACATACCAAAGCACATTCTAGCTTTACAGTGAATTGCGTGTGCCTTTTGTGGGGACTTCCATGGTTGGACGGTCTCTATAATGAGCAGGTCTAGTGACGGGGCACTCTGCGGCTTTTATGCGTATAATTTATTTATTTGTCACGCTGAAGTCTGGCCTAATTAAAAGAAAGAAAAGGCAATGCCGGTGCACAACAGGGAATCAAAAGAAGGTTTTTGACTACGAACACCCTTTGTGCAGCAGTCCCGTTGCATGCCGAGAAATGCAAGCGTCGCTTTTCCGTTGTCCCATTACCGAAGGTAACAACCCTTTCTGCAGACCCCAGTAAGCAGGTGTAAAAGTGC
Organism: Ixodes scapularis; assembly: GCF_016920785.2. Lineage (NCBI taxonomy): Eukaryota > Metazoa > Arthropoda > Arachnida > Ixodida > Ixodidae > Ixodes > Ixodes scapularis. The sequence goes on along the minus strand of NW_024609882.1, from coordinate 5,041,272 downwards.
ATTCACACTTGCGAGTCGCAGCTGTCGGGCGACAAATTTTATTGCAAAAGTGGCAGTCGCAAGTCGCGAAAGCGACCGGTCTAGAGCGGCCGCTTTGCGGCTGAACTAATCAGCGGCATCTCAAAAGTGACGTGCGGTGCGCCTCGCGTTTGTTTACGTCCGGCACGCCGAATTTCTGTGGGAGAAGCAACCGACACGTCCATCCAATGCTGCGGCGGCCTCGGTTTGCTGTAGTGGCCGTGGTTACAGAGCCAAGGAGGTCCTTGCGGTGGCTCTGATCGGCGCTTTTAAAAAATACCCATCTCTTCGTAAAAGCAGCACCCCGACTTGAGCGAGCGGCCGAAAAATGACTCGGCCCGGCAGCAAATTTGTGCCGCTTTTGGCTCGACAGATGCATACTGCGACCCGGTAGCGGTGGTAGCTCGAGCGAGCGTTCACCGACGAAGCGATATTGCTTTGTTTTACGGTTACAAAGGACCCAGGCCAACGTAGCAAACCTTTTTTTTTATATGGCAACAATGACGCACCTGTAGCCGTGGGACAACGAAAATGAGAATGCAGCAAAACGTGAACCCGAGCTGTGGCGGGGAGGACAAAATCAACGGTGGGGATCTTGAGAGGTTTCGAGAAGCGACTCGCAAATCGCCCGCAGCGTGATCGTCGGTGGTCGCTTGTAGCACGTTGCTAGTCAGACGCACGGCTGTCGCGAGTTGCAGGTGTGAATGCGCCGTAAGCGGTGAAGGCCAATGAGCTAAGTAAACCAACAAAAATGTGGCTGAGCGGCAAATTTGAGTGTGCATGTCTTGCTGTCATACGTTAACGCGTCGGTAAAGCAAAATTTTTTTGGGGTGGTTTCGTTCTGTTTGAAACATTGCAGCTAATCTCTCTCCGTCTGAGACGTTTGTTTGCTCCCACAGCTGAGTGCAGCACCGCTAAAGGGGTGACCTAAATGAAATTAAGTTTAGTTTTATCATTTTAATAGTTTGAAAAATGTAGCGGAGGTGTTCCACTGTAATATTGTGCCAAGTTCTGATCGAGAAAGACTGTTTGTTCACTGTCGAATTGCACTGTTCATGCACGATGTGCCCCAATTTGTGAAGAGCTTCCAAAGCTATGCGCTGGCGCGTCCCTACCTCTTGGTCATAGCTTCGCCTAATTTCATGATATGTCTCGCACAACTCCACAAATATCAAGCAAGGTTAGAGGAATCCTAAGAGCAGAATGTTTGTAGCTCTGACAGCATTGTACGCAGTCCTTGCAACAAGATAGAGGACAGGAATGCGTGTTTTGCACTTCCATGCTTATTTTGCACACGCTTTTTACGCGGATTTTAAAATGTGCCTCGTCTGCTGCGAAGGAATGTAATGGCACGAAATGCATTTCACCGATGTACTTGCTCGGTGTCGGTGCAGCTTCAGACTACGTAGCCATTTGTAGTGGGGGTATACTCTGAAATATGACAGTCATATGTAGGTCCGTGTGTGCTTTATCGAGGTATTTTTATACGAGAGTTTGTCTCCATACCTTTAAATTGAAGACAGCCACTTTACAAAAGAAGTGCCTTTGTGATGGACCTTATGCAGTGAGTGTTGTGTTCAGCCATTGGCAGGTGCCTTGTCATGTACTTGAAATAAATTTTGTACCATCAAATTACTTGACACGTTTTTTTTTTTTTTTTTTTTTTTTTTTTTAAATGTTTATATATATACCGGGTGAAACAAGGAGACGGTAGGCTCTTTAAATCGACCGGAAAATTCGGTTTCTTAACCTATCTCGCTACGACTTTGTGCAGCGTTGCCCACAGATGGTGCATTTTTTTCGTAAAATTTGTAAAGAGCGAACTTACCTGAGGAAAAAGTAAAGAAAGAAAAAGGCTTAGCTCCTATGGAAACGCAGCGACGCCACCGGTCTTCAAACAACACGGTGCCGTTTCGCACTGGACACAAGAGATGGCGCAACGAACGCCGCAACGAACAAGCATACGGCGCCGAGAGCAGGCCTTCTTAGCAGACGATCTTTTCGACTCAAAAGCGGAGCGCGTTCCGTAGGCGGCGACAGTCGCAGAAACAAAAAAGACAGGCGCAGTAACAGCAAGGAACTGCAGTTCCTTGTCTGCAAAAGGGCCGACTCTCGGCGTCGTCTGCTCGTTCGTTGGCGGTAGTTGGCGTCGCGACCGCTTGCGCCATCTCTTGTCTCCCGTGCGAAGCGGCGAAGTTTTGTTTGCAGACCGGAGGCGTCGCTGCGTTTCGATAGGAGCTAAGCCTTTTTCTTTCTTTACTTTTTCCTCAGGTAAGTTCGCTCTTTGCAAATTTTACAAAAAAAATGCACCATCTGTGGGCAACGCTGCACAAAGTCGTAGCGCGATAGGTTAAGAAACCGAATTTTCCGGTCGATTTAAAGAGCCTACCGTCTCCTTGTTTCACCCGGTATATATATACCTTGCCTTTTGGATTGTGCAGCCAAGTTTCCGTAAGTATTGAAAACAAAACAAAGCGCATTGAATAAAAGTGATTATAAAACATGCTGTGAATGTGCGCGTTTCTTTTTTTTTTTTTTTTTTTTTTTTCTTCCTTTTTGGTGTGCGTGTGTGGATTGGTACGTGACATCAAGCTAGAAAAAACAAACCACGGAGTCGGCGATTTTCACTAGGGGTGTCGCGAACCGGCCGCGGTTCGAGTTCGACCAGGTTCGATTTTTTCGCAATTTTAGTGAAAAGTTTGGCGAACCATGTATTGAGGTTCGACTCGTGTGCGCCTGCGCGACAGGCTGGCCACTTGGCTTCAGATTGGATGGCGATGGCTAAGGGGTAGATTAAGGGCAGCGCTGATTGGTTCTTTCAGTTAATTCAGTGCAAAAAAATTAAGTTATTAACTTTTTCAGTGATAAGAATTGATTTCTTTTATTTGCAACTGTTCATAAAATAAAATAACCCATTGCATATAAAAAACAATTCTCCAAACCTAGACATGCTTGTATCAAGGTCAGGCCACAGTGTCCACAAAGTCGAACCCTCGCACTCACCCGGACTTCACTCGCTTGGGATACGATTTGCCGTTTTTGCTAGCCTTCGCTGCGGTTTTCCAGCGTGCTGTAGACACGTTTTCTACTCGTTCGTCGTCATTCGCCGAAGACGTTTTTTGAAGACTCTGTGTATTGTTGAGACTTGCCGTTGTAAACACGTGGAAAATTTTACGAAAATGCAGTGTCGCAGGAAAAAGGCACAACGCGTCGAAAGGAAGGGCTGGCGGCGTGTTCAAAGCTTCCTTGGCACGCCGAAGTGCCGTGTCTCTGTGCCTTCGCACGCTTGGATACCGACCAAGAACCCTTCTATTCTCCATGGGTGAAAAGGTCGAAGGTTCGTCGAACCGGTTCGACCCAGTAGAACCCCAAAAGTTCGACCTAAAAATCCCGTTCGACAAAGTTCGCGACACCCCTAATATTCACCTTCAACTTCAAGCTTAAAACGAGTATCATCATCATCAAGCGCGCTATCATCATCACCACTTAAGATGTCCGTTGTATCACGTGTCAGTTTGACTGGGAAGCGCGGGATGTGTGTCTGGTCACTTTGGTGAACTTTTCAGTCGCTTCTTCATTTCCGTTCACCTTGTCCATCTCTCATCGTCGTTTCACCCCAAGGCATCTCTTCCGCGCGGTAAGTGCCCTACAAACCAAGGTGTTAAAAAAAAAAAAAAAGAACCGGGTTTTTTTGTTTTAGGTTAAAAAGCGCGAACAAATCGAACACAACGACAGGAGTGGCGCCTGCCCTGTCGTCTTTGGGTGTTCGTTGTCCTCGTTTTATTTGCACTTTTTAAGCTTGCAAGTGTCGCCATTGCTGGGTACTGACGGTTATCTCTACTTACTGGTCTCTTCGAACAACATCTGCGGTGTGAAACTATTAAGCAGGGAACACATGAGCGGCGAAAACGGGCGCCGCGCTGATTCCCATAGCAACAATCCAGAACACTGACGTGGACCTATACCTGTTTAACCAACATGCCTAAAGGGATACTGAACCAAACAATTTAGTGTCCATAATAAGTGGCGCACGTTTTTTCCACGAGCCAGCAGCGCGAGCACACGCAACGAAATTGATGTCAGTCCCCCATTCGCGATTACGATGACAGTTAAATGTATTATTGTCTTTGGGCCAAAGGAGAATAAAGACAGGCTTTTCATCTCCACAAGTGAAAGCCACTTGCTTGTTCCCACGTAGCACGGGAACGTTCTGAGAACATTCTGGGAATGTTCAAAAGAACTTTGGCAACATTCTTGGAATGTTGCAAATTTACATAAGAACATTCTATCAACGTCAGAATGTGGCGCTGGCACTTATCGCTATTACATTCGGGGAATGTTTTCTAAGGGACATTCTTAGAACGTTTTGAGAACGACATAGAACATTACCACGGCATTCAATCAACATTCAAATATCCTAACAAAGGTCTGAGAATGTTCTCGGAGCATCCAAAGAACTTCTGCAACTTTCTTGAAATGTGGTAAATTTATGCAGGGACATCCTTTCAATCTCCTCGGAACGTGGCGTGGGTACATCGCTATATTCAGGGAACATTCTCTGAGGGCTGTTTACAAAGATTCTTCAATTACGGCCTGCATAGGCTACAGCCCCAATGAGCCGCACTACATACGGTATATGGATGTCATAAAGCTCCTCACATGGCAATATTTTTTAATCGAAACATATTTTTATAAGGTGCAAGCACAAGTTAGCCGCTTTCCCAGCGCATCAGCCTGAGCCCGTCACTTGTCAACTCTCATTCAAAATGTGCTGTATACATAACCGATTACTCGCTCCGAGCTTAAGAACAAATACATATGGCATCCCTCATTCAACAGGGAAATACTCTTTTCAAAGTTTCAAAACCCCAGATACTAAATATCTGGTCCATCCAAAACTGCCCCTCTACATACGCGGTAAGTGCCAAGCTCATTATCATGTTTTGAAAACCATTGCTTTTTTCCTACACCTTATATAACATTCCTCGGTATACTCATATAAGATAAAACTGATCCCTTATGCTAAATTTCCAGAAACTCCGCTTAATTTACATATTTTTGGCAGAAAGTGGCATATAGTGTATAGTGTTTCGAACCACAGGTTGCATGAGAGCTCCGTAAAGTTGGCATCGCCTGCAAACATTCTAGGAATGTTCGCAAGTGAACGTTGCAAGAATGTTGCGCATACGAATGTTCGAAAGGGAATGTTCCGAGAACATTGTGCATACGAACGTTCCTAGAATGTTGAGCGGCTTACCTTGTAGAAAATGTTCGCATACAAACGTTCCGAATGGTGTTTTGATGTTCCTTCAACATTCAGAACATCCAGGGAATGTTCGCATAACATTGGGTGCTACTTGGGTTAGGCCAATTAATCGCTTACCTTTTACACCAGACCCCGCTGTGGAGATTAAAAGCTCGTCTTTATACTCTTTTTCCCTGGAGCCCACACATTTCACTGTCATCCCAAGCGTGAATGCGGAACTATGGCGTCAATTTCGTTGTGTGTGCTCGCGCGCACCGGCGGCTGCTGGCTCGTGGAAAGAATGTGTGCCACTTATTATGGACTCTGAAATTTTTGCGTCCGCATCCCTTTAACACGGCAAACCAAATGCTCGCGGCGCATAAATTACTGGCATGGCCAGCCAAATCTACTAGCGCGAGCTGGCTCGTGTTCCTGGCTTTGAGACGTGCATTTCTTGCGCGAGTGCTCGTTCTGCAGAAGAACGCTTCTAAGTAGTGACCTCGAGCTCTCAGCTTTAAGGGTCCATGAAACAATTTTTCAACTCTCCCTCCTTAGCTTTAATTTTTAACTCAAAAGCGAGTTGAGAAATAGCGTCTTCGGGACATGCTTGGGCACCGGTGCAATGACTCCAAGCTACCAATTTCCTTTTTTAAGCGTGCAATAGAGCTTGTCATTCGCAAGTGATAAGTTCCGCCAGGGCACTCATTGGCCACAAATGCAAATCCAAATATTTGTCGGCGGATTGATTGTTGACGAGTGCATACGTTCGAGGGACGTAGTGCTCGTGCCCAATGCGTGAGCTGGGGTCGGCTGACGTTTGGGGTACTGCGGATGTATCGTAGTGAAAAGGCTGAGAGCTTTTGAAAGTAAGGAGGTACTAAATAGTCCTCTATATCTTGAAATGTTCATACTGAAATGCTGGCTTTTTACTTTCTACCCTCTTTTTTTTTTGCCCTTTAAACGATATGTGATTCGTAAAGTCCCAACCTTAAATCATTTTTCCCCGCCCAAAGTTCATTTTGTGGCCCTTTTAAAGGTGAACGGAGTATAGTCAAAGTTTTGATACATGTTTATCGACTCGCACAAATAAACTACTCATTGCCCAGGAAGGTAAATACTCGACAAGGTTTATTTTCTTGTAATGCGGTGACCGCTCTCCCTTTTTTTTTTTTGTGATTGATACTTTGCAGCAGATTAGAATTTCACAAATCTAGGTAGCTTCATGATCGGACAGGCCTGTATTCTCATGCTTCATTCAAAAACACAAGATGTAAATAAAAAAAAAAAGAGAAAAGAAAAAAACCCCGCAGATGCGAATTTCATTTTTGTAAAACTTATTGAAACTGTTTCGATTTTCAAGATCATTTTACAAATCATAGATTATTCAGAGACCAGAGACTGCTTTTAGCCTTTCAAAGCTATTAAAAGGTGTAAAAAGACCAACAAACAACACGTTCGAGCACTTGTCTTCATCCCTGCCTTTTCTTTTGCACTTTTCATTGCCTTTCAAGTAAGTAATGAACTAACTAGCTCAATCGAAAAATTTAATTCAGCCTTAGCCTCGTTCAGAAGATCACACAGAGAAATAGTCCCAGTGGCACGCAGGCACTCTAGCCAAGAAAGCTTGCCCTTGTTTGCCTGCGTCGGCCATGAATCCTTTTTGATGATATCTGTGGAGGCCATGCCGGGCCAGAAGAAGGTTCGTGCGAACTCTCTCGTGCCAGAACAACAAGTGACTTTTATCCCGTTGAAAATAACACACGAAGCCGCCCTCGCGGTGGCACAGGGTTGCCTGCGGCAATCAAGTACGCGAGGGTTGCGCCCTCTACATCTCCCCCCTCAGAATCATACTAAAGGTCCAACTTCCTGGGACGCACCACCCGTCGGCCACACCTGGTTCTTTGTACAGGCGAGGTATCCAAGTCAGGTTCGTTGCGCCGGAGGTTGTGGCTCGTAGGCGAAGGTGGCTGCTGAGGTTGAGCCGATCCTTGAGCTGCAGGTGCCACCAACTCTTGAGGAGGAACCGGTCCTTGAGATGCAGGTGCAGGTGGTTGCCGAGGGGAAGCCCGTGCCTGCGCTGCAGGTGCCGCCGGTTCTTGAGAAGGAGCCAGACCTTGAGCCTCTTCTCTCGCAGTTGGGTCTTCACTGCCTGTCCTGAAAGGCACCAAGTTTCTCCGGTTGCGCTGCCAGATTGCTCCCTCATCTGTTTCCACCACGTACGACCTGGGACGTTGCGCTGGACTGAGGACAGTAGCCTTTACCCGTTCCGGACGAACCCAGACGCGGGTACCGTCTTCCAGCAGCGAGAGGCTTCTAGCCCGATGGCGGCGATCAAAGTCGGTGACTTGCCGACGTTTGAGCTTCGCGGCCTTGGTGGCCACCTCCTCCTGTGGCTTGCTACTTGGTAACAACAGTCTCCCCTCCTTGGGAAGTCTGGTGCGGAGTCGGCGCCCCATCAACAATTGTGCCGGACTGAAACCTGAGGGTCCGGGGGTATCTTTGTAGTTGAGCAAAGCCAGGCACGGATCGTGCGCCTTGCGTAGCAGGTTCTTCACCGTGCGCACCATGCGCTCTGCCTCCCCATTGGACTGTGGGAAGTTGGGGCTGCTTGTCTGGTGTACGATTCCGTACGATGCCATGAACCGAGCGAACTCGTGGGACTGGAAGGGTGGTCCGTTGTCTGAACGCAGAGTGGAGGGGATGCCGTGACGAGCAAAAATGCTCTTGAGCACTTGGATGACATGCCCAGCTGTTGCAGAGTTGAGCGAGACCACTTCCGGATAACTGGAATAGTAGTCGACCACGAGGAGGTAAGTCTGTCGGTTCAGGTGAAACAAGTCAGCGCCCAGAAAGTCCCACGGTAGACTTGGAAGCTGCGTGCTCCGAAGTGGCTCTGCTGGATTGTCTCGGTACGACGTGCACTGTTCACATTGTGCCACGAGTGCTGCTACATCAGCGTTGATACTTGGCCACCATACTGATTCCCGGGCCCGAGCCTTGCATCTGTTAATGCCTTGGTGACCTTCGTGAATCAAAGTCAGCGCTGTCGCACGTTGCACTGCTGGTACCACAATGCGAGTGCCTTTCAGGAGTAAACCATCACAAACCGAAAGTTGGTCCAACACGCTTGCATACTTCGTCAGGTGAAGCGGTAACTTTGACTTCGGAGGGAACCCGTTATGGCACATCGACGCGAGTGCGCGACACTCCCCGTCGCTTGCTTGAGCAGTTCGAAGGTCCTCCAGCTGTAGAGATGCTGCTTCTGATGAGGTCTGAAGGACTTCCGCAGCAAACACTTCGATTGTGTCTACAGAACGAGACGAATCGGCAGGTTCCGTTGGCATACGAGACAGGGTGTCCGCTGTTGCGAGAAGCTTCCCAGGGACATATGACATTGTGAACTGGTACCGCATCACCTTCAGTCGAAGGCGCTGGATACGTGGAGGTACCACGTCCAGGTCCATCTTGCCAAACAGTGAGACCGGAGGCAGGTGATCTGTCTCTTCGTCGAAGACCAACCCACGGAGGAACTCGTCGAACCGTTGAATAGCCCATACAGCTGCCAGGGCTTCCTTCTCCGTTTGGCTATAACGTAATTCAGTCGCTGTAAGGGACCTCGACGCAAAAGCAACCGGTCTTCTTTCGCCGGAAGGCTGAGTTTGTAGAAGGACTGCCCCCAAGCCAAATGAACTGGCATCCGCTGAGACGACTGTTGGGTACGCCGGATAATACTTCGCCATACAGCGGTCCGAGAAGAGCATCAGCTTGAGCTTGGTGAATGCTGTTTCTTGTTCGTGGGACCAGTTCCACGCAGCATTCTTGCTGAGGAGCGCTCGGATAGGAGCTGCAACGTCCGAAACGTGCGGAAGGAAACGCCCGAGGTGGTTCACCATGCCAAGGAGGCGTCTTGCACCTGCAATGTCAGTTGGCGCACTCATCTCCTTGATCCAGGACGGATGCCCCTTGCAGATACCATCACCCCCAGGAAGGAAACCTCGCTCTGGCGGAAGCAGCACTTCTTCTCGTTCAAAGTGATGCCTGCGCGGGATAGTCGCATCAGGACTTGCTGCAGGCGGGAGTCGTGTTCTTCGAGAGTGCGTCCGAAGATGAGTATGTCGTCTATCATGCACACAGTGCCTTCCAGGCCTTCCAAAATCCTGGACATCTGCTTCTGGAAAAATTCGGGCGCAGAAATGATGCCGAAGGGCATCCGACGGAAGCAGTAGCGTCCGAAAGGTGTGATAAATGTGGTGAGTTCTTGAGATTCTTCCGCCAACTTCACCTGGTAGAAGCCTGATTTAGCGTCCAACTTTGAGAACACCGTTGCGTCTCCCAGCAGGCCCAGGACCTGGTCGACCGTGGGAAGGATGTGGCGTTCTCGCAGGACCACCCGGTTTAACTTCGTAAGGTCCACGCACAGCCTGTGGCCCCCGGTGGCTTTGGGGACGACCACCAGTCCGGCGCACCATGGTGTTGGCGTGTCAACTCGGCGAATGACGCCTTCTTGTTCCATCTTCTGCAGTTCCTTGCGAACGACTTCCCGCAACGGAATGGGGATGCGCCTTGCCACGCTAAGAGAAAATGGAACAGCGTCTGGCTGGAGGCGGATCTTGTATTCTTCAGAGAGAGATCCGAGGCCATTAAACAGCTTGTCACAAGTCTGAGAAGAGACTTTGACGGTAGGAGGGTTCTTTTCTTTCGATGAGACGCCGTCGACGAATTTGACGACTTGAAGTGCCTGAATGGCTGGAAAGCCCAAAAGAGGCACGGAGAGGGATTTCACCACATATAGCCTTTGCTGGGTTGACTTGCCTCTCCACAGCAAAGTGGCCATGAAGGACCCAAGAACGTTGAGTGGCTGCTGCCCTGGCCCGAAGAGAGTGTCGTCCACCTTGTCGAGGGACGGCGGCAGGTTGGGGAAGGTGTTCGAGACGGCAGAAACTTCGGCTCCCGAGTCAACCTTGAACACTTCCGTGTAGTCGTTGACAGTTTCTTCCACGAACTTGCCTTGGTCGGAGTTGCGAACGGCGTACAAACCCAGCTCTGCCACCTGGGTCGACCGTTTCTTCCGGGAACGGCAGACGTCCGCGAAATGGCCTTTTTTCTTGCAGTGGTTGCACAACGAGTTGCGGGCGGGGCATTCCGAGCGAGCGTGTGAAGCACGGCCGCAGTAGCCGCACGAGCTAGAGCTTGAGGTGCGCTTGTCGCGTGCTGAGCTGTACTTGACGCGTCCCGCTTGTGGCTGCCGAGACTTGGCAGCGTCGAGGCTCACCGGTCGAGACTGCGTGTCGTGGCCTGCGAGCTGGTCCCTCTGCTTTTGGGCGTCTTCTGCTTGTCTCGCCTGCACCCATGCTTCTTTGAGGGTTAACTTGGGGTTGCGGCAGAGCTGGTCGGCGAGGCGAGCGTCGCGTAAGCCTACGATGAACCGGTCGCGGACAAGGCGTTCTACGACCTCGGGTGACGGGTAGTTGCATCTCTTGCAGAGTTCCGCATAGTAGCTGTCCACCGTTTCCCCCGGCTGCTGGACTCGCCGGTGAAACTGCGCCGACTCGTACACCTCGTTGAGGGGGTGAACGAAATGGGCCGTAAACTTCTCTACGACCACGTTGTAGTCCGTAGGAGCGTCGCCGAGGCCGAACGTCGCAAGAAGAGGACGAGCTTCCGGCCCCATGCAATAAAGAAGTGTGCGGACCTGAACTTCTCCCGACGCCTGTCGAAGACCGGAAGCGAAGGCGTAGTCCTCGAAAAGGCTTAGCCACGTCGGCCAGGAACCGGCGTTCTCGAAGTCGAAGCGGTCGGGCTGATGCAGTGAAAGACCTTGCCATGAAGGCTTGGCGCGTTTCCTTCGTCGTCAGGCATGGCAGCGAGCAGGACGGCAGCGAGCAGGAACACGGCGGTCGAAAGCCGGGCGACGGGTGAGCGAACTACGCAGTTACGGCGAAGACGATTCATGCGGAGGCGAGGCCTACGTCGTTAGGCATAACGTTTGGCACTTCTGACACCATGTGGAGGCCATGCCGGGCCAGAAGAAGGTTCGTGCGAACTCTCTCGTGCCAGAACAACAAGTGACTTTTATTCCGTTGAAAATTAGAGTAACTGTATAGGCTCTGCTTGCAGAGCCAGAGTATCGCGTTCCTTTTCCTTTCGCCGCCATCTCCGTATTGGCGGAGGAGTGGTCACGTGGGCAGAACTGGATCCGACCTTCTTGAGGGAAAGCGGCCTTCCAGAGCGCCGAGTTTCGGGGGGAACATATATTCCGCTTTGCGTTCGCAAAATATAGATCCTAGACCGAAATCGAACGAACCGAGAGCTTCCCAAGTCATTGAACATTATGTGTATCAACTGGGTACAGTGCAATCCCGTTTTTTATGACGCGAGCGATGTTTTGGGACATTTGTTTTCAGGGCATGTGAAGCAGACGACACGGAGGACGATCGCGTTCCCCGCGTCTGCGTCTCTCGCGGAGTGATACGCGATACCGATAAGCGACCGGCACATCCGGCCGTCTTGGCGAGTCGACGAGCTCTCGTTTGAAAGCGGGGGGGACGGCGTTTCCGTCAGCCGCCACGTCGTTTACCGCATTAAATTTTGCATGCGCGTAGAAGGAGCCCCCTGAAAATGACAGGCTGTAGTGTTACGAAGTGCACAAATCGCGCAGACAGCGGCAAGAGCTTCTACCGGATTCCGGCGGTGAGACACGATGTGAGACGTCGCCTCGCCTGACTTTTTCGTATGGGAAGGAGGTCATTTTTAATCATTGTCTGCCCTTTTACAATACCCCAAACGATTTCTGCAAGCAGTTGTGTGGATAAGCATGTTTTAGAGACTGTTAGTGCTGTGCCTCTTCGCTATTTCTTCAAGGGACCATGTCGGTGGTAGTAAAACAGTTTAATAGGTTAATAGAAGAGAAAGCGAGATCTAGGTTGGTGCCACACACTGAAAGTAGACAGAGCTCTATCGCCCTATTCTCGGGGCGGAATATACTGGTCAATAGGAAAACAGCCAATCTCGGCATCATTCTGGTCCCTGCAACGAATTGGACTGCGTTTTCAAAGACTTGTCCGCAATGAAGGTGGAACGCGTCGGTGGACTTTTTTATATTAAGCAGTTTGCACCTTGCGGCATCTCCCAAAGTTTGGAGCACCATCTAACATTTATTATTCGCGAGCCCCTAATGTTTGCGATTCAAGCGATTTCAAAATTTAGCCCAACTTGAAAGCATGCGAAAATTCCGGTCTCAATTCCAAAAGCTTTCGATTCCGGCGTCTCGAATTCGTGAAACGGCAAAAACTTAGGATAAAAAAAAAAAAGTTGTACACTATTTTAGCATGAAAGTGGGGGTGCTCGACATTCCTCAGATTCGCATATAATTGGAACGCACGAAGGTAACGCACTGTTCCGTCTACATAATATCAAATAAACTGTCTGCTGAAAAAAAAAATCACAGGCTGAGCAGCGGCACTTGCTCTTCGATTGAACACAAGAGAAAAATAAGCAGGCCTGCGTTCTTTTGCTTCTTGCGATCGCTCGAGGGGAAAGGTCCTCCAAAAGTTGGCCAGACAGCGGGATCACGACGCGATCTGCGTCCCAGCAACGGCACGCGACCCGCGGGACCCGCGGGTGCGTACTCGGATGCGCTTTTTGCGAGAGGGAGACAGGAAACGACGGGACAACGATCACGGCGCATGCGCGGTTCGTCGCCGCACGTCGCACTATTTTCCTTCCGCAACGTGCCACAGCACGCCGCAGCGCGCCGCCTCGCGTCTGCGCCTTTGTGCCCCTGCAAAAACCGACCTTGGCTTCCCGCAGTGCTTGGCTCCAGAATGGCACCATTGCGGTACTCTGCTCCGCAAGCGGAGCATATACAGTTACTCTATTGAAAATAACACACGAAGCCGCCCTCGCGGTGGCACAGGGTTGCCTGCGGCAATCATGGATGGATGGATGGATGAATACGGCTGAGCCCTTTGGATCGGGCGGTAGCTTACGCCACCTAGCCATTTTGTTTTACCATTTAAGCTTAGAATATTTAAATGTGAAATCTATATTCACTCCGCAGTGCAAAGAAAGTGAGTGAGGATCAAGTACGCGAGGGTTGCGCCCTCTACAATATCCATGAATGAGAAATTGTTACGATGTGTCCTCCAGAACATGGCATAAATTTTTTTTTGTGCCAAGGTTTTATGTTATGTGTTCTTTACTCTCTATTTCCATTCTGGTCTCATTGTTGAAGGGCTACCAGTCATCCATGTTCCATCAAAGAGGCACCTGCCACATCCACCCTGCTTTTGTGTCGGTGCCAGGATAGCGACGGGCACCATCAGACTTTTATGGCGTCATCGGGAGGAAATCGGGGGACCATTTCTGAGGACGCGCTAAACATGCCAGTTGGAGACGCGCTACAGGCACCACTGGCGGCGCCGTTTGTGCAAAGGAGACATGGGCAGAGTCACATAAGCGTGTGCACTGCGGCTTTTAAAGAGTTGTAGTCGGGGCATTGAAGGGTCAATCTGCAGGGGGTCAAATGCTACGGGTACACGCTTTTTACTCCCCCACTTCGACGGCTACACCTTTATAAGGGGACACTGGCAGTCGACACTAGCATCACTTCTTTGCATTTCTGTCGGAAACGGCAGAACTAACTCGCAACTCTCGCTAGTTCTTCGATTTAGTGTGTCAAAGCACAGGCTTTGTTTCCACCACTGTGGTCTCTACTGTTTGGACGCCAGCATTTGCGTTCGGCGTTCTACGTTTGAAAAACAAGAAATCTAAGATGTGGCCACCATCGCATAAAAGAGGACATAGTTTGGAATAAAATAACATGCGCTATGACCAGAGAAAAAAATAACTGCAATATCCACCACAAATCCCAAAAGAATGCAGCGGAAACACATTTTGTGTATACCGACTTATCTGCAAGTCTAAGGCAAACTGAGTATTTTTTATTCAATCTGCTTTCCCTCCTTTGTTAGGACCATGCCGGAGGTCGCTTTAAGACACAGCGGGATGTCCCCGCTACCAAGCAGTCGCTGGGCAGGCACTGTCCTGCGGCAGTTTGACGACGACACTGCAATGCTTCTCGCCAAAGACTGCCACACTTGGTCTTGCTTCACCATGACTACGCCGTCGGAACTGACAAGGGAGCACTTTGAAGTAAAGTCGCGTGACCTGGCATCGGAACTGCAACGCAGGTGACTTCCTGTTTGAGTAACATGAATTCTAAATGAATGCTAGCATGAACTGCCGAAAAGTATTATACTTTTGGCCATCGTGAAAGCTGCTTTCTTTTTTCTTACTATAAATGAGCATGCATCCTTCCTGTTAATATATTTTTGTTGTGTTACACAGTGTAGTGAGACTGCGGCACATCTGAGACTCATTTTGCGCACTTAAACTACCCGTATTAGTGCGTGTCAGTTACAGAGGTTTCTGACTTGAACGGTGTAAAGATTTTCATTCACCCGTCGCTATAGCAGACATCGATTGATCATTTTTAGACTTGCTTCGCCGGCTTCTCTTTTTATTAGTGCATAGACTAAAGCTCAACAATTTCTTGGGCCATTTTTTGGTTGGTATTCTAAAGGTCTGTTCGCACATACACCACGGCGCTATTACTCAAAGCTGCGAAAGCGCTGCCCTTGCTGATGCAGTGCCGACTTCGTGCTATGTTAGTGATACAGAACTGCATCGGTGTCAAGTTAAGTTGAAGTCACTGCTATATCATTTCATTTATTGTACCCTTATATCGCCCTCAGGGGGCTTTACATAAGGGTAGAAAAATATCAATATATATCAAACCTTGCAAAGGAAACAGTTGAAAAAAACGTTTAGGTTAGACTTCATGTTGTGAAGAGCGACAAGTGCAGCTTGGAGCGTGTTGGGCTCCTCTATTGTTACAGTGTTATCGGTGAAGGAATTCCAGTCGGTAATAGACGGCTGTAAAGGGGAAAATTTGTGGATGTTAGTCTTAGGAGTGGCGACGTGAAGTTTCTGTGTTGTCTGTGCGTGCCGAGATGTGACTGGCGGTTCTGCAACACCTATCTTTTTCGGATGGCGAGGGATAGTACAACTGACCCAGGGCAATCAACCGTGACATCTTCCGATGATCTGCGATTAGCTCTGTTCCTGGTGTTGGTTTAGCGCTGTGACGTACATGTGAACTAGCCTTAAAGGGACACTGACCAGGTATTTATGCTCGCCAAGGTTTTTATTTGAACATAACATATGAGAGCCCAACTACCCAGAACACAATTTGCGACCTGAAATTCGTTTTTTTTCTGCCCGAACACCGCCAATGAAGAGCGGGCCGCTTTGAGTTGCGCTCAATTTCTTCTCTGTGGTCATGTGCAGTGTGCTGCAGTTTAGACACAACCACCAAAGATAATCAAATTTGTGGGTCATCGAAGGCACACACTCTACATTAGAAATAGGAAAAAAACAATGTTTACCATTTTTTGTGCCTTCTAAAAAACTTCAAATATACGTTGATTCAAAAAAAAAAAAAAAAATTGCACTACCACGTGATTTTTGGCGAAACTCTCCTCTATGTTTCTTCTTACTCCCCAGTTCAGTTTCGGGTTTGAGTAGTTGCATTTTTTTAGTTTATTAAAAGTATACGTTGCAGTGCAGCCAAATATTTATCTTCTGACACCATAATAAATCACCTAACAAAAAATAAAGAAAATTTGGGGAGTGTCAGCGTCCCTTTAACCGCCAACGTACACTGGAGTTGGGAAGTGAATAAATTGCACAAGATGGTTTCGAGTCGCCTGTCGTGTTTGCTCGACTCCAAACCAGTCGCCTTCTAGCCACTGTTTCAAGCTCGCAGATTGATTCAATACTTTCGGCTCGTTCTTCATTTCTTGCAGACTGAACCTGTCACAGCCTCCCGTGATCAGGGTGCACCACGGCGCCACCATAGGCTCGACACATCGCCCTTCCCTCTTCTTTTCTGTCTCGTATGTGGTTGTCGTGCAGGAAACCAAGTTGCACGGCATCTTGTCCTGCTTCGGCAGCGAGGAGCACAACCTCCTCCTCTGCCGTGGGAGCAGGCTCGTCATGAGCCTGGTCACCGTGTTTCTAGCAGATGCGTTCCGCTGCTACGTCAACCCGCTTCTCTTCGGACCAAACGACCTGGCGTTCGGACTTGCCTTCTGGTCCGCGCTCGCATTCCGCGTCTCCGGTTTCGACGGGGACTACATCACGATTCAGCTCAAGCATCCGGAGGTGCCGGACTTTGCGGTCGATGTCGACCTCCCGGTGGCTCTCGTTGGGCAGGAGTTGGACGACACCAAAGAAATCGTCGTCGACGACGACGGACCCAGGGTGTTGGCACTCTTTTACAAAACGAAGCTCGTGCAGTGTTCGGGCCTGATCCTCGAGTCTTTCGGCCTGCAGGGCGTGACCACTCCTGGCCTGGCCTTCAACGCGGAAGGCAGCGTGCGTTTCTTGAAATCGGAGTTTGCGTGCGAAGCATTGGCGTTCCTCACAAATATTGCGGCCTGGAAGGGGCAGCCCGAGATCGAGGAGCGGTCCGTCGAAGGCGGCGATTGATTGATCGCTGCGTTGTGGCACCAGGATGCTTATTCAGGATGCTTAGAATTATGGGCATATACATGTGTACTTATTTTAGTTTCCTTTTGAGCTATACTTTGTGCTTTTGAACTGATGCTGTGTTCCATGTGACACATTATAGCCCGAGTATCTACGGCAGAGCTGTGTAGCGTGAACTTGGCAAAGGGACGAACATACAAGAAAAAAAAAAAGAATGTGAAAATTTCCGTGTCACAAGAGCCTAGTATTGGCTTAGCTACTTAGGAGTGTAGGTACATCCACTCAATGCCCGAACAAATTCCTGACAATCGGTTGGTGCGAACCGTGCGAATTTTAACATTCACACTGATAGTCATTGATGTGCACTTTATCTTTTTTCATACATTCACAAACAGGCAAGTTTGTTGCGACTTTTTATAATAATAATAATAGTCTTTTATTTTCCTTTTTTTCGCTACAAAACGAAAAAAAGGCGGAAAAGAGGGCAAAAAGCTGCTACAGCAGCTTGACGAGACATAGTTCCCATGCACACCTTGGCGGATAAACAGCGTAAAATAAAAATACAGTAAGCCTCAAGTCAAATATACACAAGCACACCACTCCAATCGTTATACTTGTTTGTGTAGAAAGTTGACTAAAAGACATATGGGCACTCAGATAGAAACAATTTTACAGCAATGTGTGACACTACACGGTATCATAGAAAATGAGATTGTAGTAGCACGTTTGCTGACGTTCGATTTGACTTTCCAAATATACACGTGTAGTATGCTACGATACCTTTTGAAGGCTCTTAGGTCTTCGGAGGCTCTTGTTTTTAAAAAGCTATGGTCATGCTGGTTTTCTAATGCACTTTCTGCAATACCTCTTTCGTCATCCATGGCTTGTGCAATTTCTTACACAGTTTTACATTTCTATAAGGAAAACTCTCTTTGTACAACTCTTTGAATGTTCGTAAAAAGGATACATTGAGTAAAGCATCTCTAAAAACCCCCATTGCAACGTCAGTAACGTTACGCACTTCGAAAGTTTTTTTGTGACTGTTCTTTACTACTGCACGAGGTTTATTAATCAACAGAAATATTGGTAGATGGTCGGTGATATGAATTCTAATAAGATTGGCTATTGTAGAGGATACATCACAGTTAGTAACGAAGAAATCTATTAAAGTTGATGTGCAGTCTGTGACGCTCATTGCTTTCGTTTCAATATAGTAAAAACCACTTATTTCAGTTGCCGGCATGAAGGCCTGTCGAGCTTACAAACAAGTGTTTGTAAGCATGTTAATATGGTAATCACCACCGAGAAAAGGGACATAGCGGTTCGCTGTTACAAAGTTGCAAAACATGTAAAAGGAATCAATAAGCTTGGATACATTCCCGGATGGTGGGCGGTATACAACGGCGAAAAGATATTCCCTGTAGCGTACACACAATAGCTCATAATCTTCAGTAACTTGGGTGAATTCAGAAATCAGTTCACACTCTAAAGCATTTTGTATAAGCTAAGATACCCCACCCCTCTCTCTACTTCACTGCAAAGTGAGTAATGGCTGTACCAGGATTTTATTTTTTTGGGGGGGGGACGTCACGTCACGTGACGTCCAACAGCAACAGCACTAAGTGTAAACTTCGTTTAGCACAAAAGTAGCGAAACTACTGATAATGGATACAGGATATAATGGGTACATACATGCATAAAAGGTAATGGACACACACATTCTAACATTGTAAAGAAGGAATTCTAGCACACATTGATGTTTATGTAAACAGCGTCGTGAAAACAAAAATTAGTAAAAAAGAATATAAGTCATTCAGCAGTAAAAGAAAACACCCGGTAAAAAAAAAGTGAAAAAGCTAGTTTACACATTTACAAATTCCAGGCACATATAAAAATAGCGATTTGGCATGGTCCACACAATAAAATCTAAAAATAAACGTGATCACAAGGTGTGTAAGATTTGTAATAAAAACAGCTGCACAAACAACACTGGTTTAAATAAATAAAATGTATTGGTACATATCTACAGATATTAACCCATTGGCAATTAAAAAGGAGCGTAGATCTTTTTAAAATTAGTTTGGTTTCCAGTAATTTTGAAGTATGGCCGACTGCATTTAGGAGCTGGGGAACCTAAAAATTGACCATTTGTTTGCCGTAGTTAGCCCAAATTGATGGTAGTCTATATGTCCTCATTGCCCTTAATTTATATTCGGGCAGATTTGCAGAAAAATGAGGTCACAGCCGCTTATTTCGTTTCTATGAATAAGCTACCAAGCTTATAATGGTAAAGCTTAGAAAGTGGAAGGGTATTTAAGGTTTCAAATAGGCTTTCGAGTTGGCCATTATGCTTAACATACATTTTTGTAAACTTGTAAGTCCATTATAGTTGGTTTTAACCGTGGTGCCCCAAACAAGTAAACAGTAGTGAAGTTTTTGATAAGAGGGTGTGTATATTTGTACTTTCAACCATGTCGGTAAGAGGTCTTTTGTCGTATAAATTATTCCTGGTCTAGAGAGGTCACTTTTTATATGCTCAGTTTGTGTTGTCCAGGATAGTTTGTCACTAAACCATACCCCTAGCAATTTGCAAACAGTTATACGTTCTATATATAACGCAGTTGTTTATTGCCAAACATAGCAGTTTATTGATTTTTTTTTAAATTTTTTTTTGGCATGAATAACATATACTTTGTTTTTGCAGCATTTAACCGCATTTTATTTATGTTGAGCCACCTGTTTGAATCTCGTAGGTAGTTCTTAGCTTCTTGTTCTATTTCACCTACGGATGTACAAAAAAAAAAAAAAATGTAGTATCAGCATACATGACTAGGTTTGGAGAAACTGCGATGTTTATAATGTCGTCTAAATAGATTATAAAAAAACAATTGTCCTAATACTGATCCCCGAGGGATCCCATATTTAATGCTCTTACGATCAGAATCAATGTGATTGATTTGTCCGAAGGGCTCGCGATTTTGAAGGAAACTCTTTATTAAATCCAAGGCTACGTCCCTAATGCCATAGTGGGGAAGTTTTTGTAGTAGGATGTCATGACTGATACTGGTCAAAGGCTGTTCGAAAATCTAGGTATATGCCAAGAGTAAGAAGTTTATTTTCAATGTTATTTAAAAGTGTATCTTTTATATGTAACAAAGCATCTTCTGTTGATTTGCCTTTTTAAAATCCGTACTGAGCTGTAGGTAAAACGGAAAATTTTATAGGGAAAGCTTGAATTCGACTGTTTATTATTTTTCAAAAACCTTTGATATTACGGGGAGCACGGATATCGGACGGTAGTTGCTAATGTCCTTTTTATCTCCACTTTTATGAATGCAGTTACTCTCGCAGTTTTTAAGGCATATGGATATTACCAGTTTCAAATATAAGATTAATTATATGTTGCAAGGGCCCACTTATAATGGTAGATACGTATTTGATCGGTTCGGCTTTTAGGTTATCATCCCCGCAAGCGCTTTTATTTTTTTAGTTATTTTATGGCTGCCTCAACCTCAAAAGAAGTGACCGGATTCAGCATAATAGTTTGTTCAGGTGGGCACGTGTAAAAATGTTCGATGACGTATTCGGGCGATTGTAGGCACCAACGTTTATAAGATAATCATTGATCGCATCTGCCATGTCACGTCCACTGAAAACGCTTGACCCAATTTGCAGTTCATTAAGTGGCGCATGGACCTGTTGCTCTCGTCCAGGGGGCGCGAGTGCGCCCTTAAAACGCGACCATGTAACGCTTGCATTGAGCATAAAGTGGCGCTGCAGTGTTTTATTATGCGTAAGTCAAGGTCGTGTACAAGCGCGTGTCATCACCTGTCTAGGCGCGGAAACGGAGCGTATACGAAAAAATAAACACATGTTTCATATTAACAACAAAATATTGCACCTCGTGTTTTCAGTATCTTGCAAAAACGATAAGAACCCTTTTTTTTCTCTTGTTTTGTTCTTGTTATTGGCACTGAATTTCTAAACGTGTTTATTGCGGCCAGCCAGAAAGTGCGCGCGCGTGCCCCCATAACACACAATATAATACAATTTCGTATATTTACATCGAGATGAAGACAATAAATTTGAATTCTATAAATATTTTTAGGAAACAACCAAGCGTGAGAATAGCGACTCAAATACCCGCCTATATTTTAATTTTTTCGTGGCCGCCGACATTTCGAGCTACCTAATCCAAAGGCATAATCTGAATGCGGATGGCTTCCTGATTCCGAAATGCTATGTCGTTCTCCGAGATTCACTCTAGTTAATTAAAAAAGTGATATTTTGTTTGCTGCCGAAACCGAAACATCGTTCTCCCTAGTTTTTCCCCAGTTTTCCCCGCCGCCCAAGCGTGACGTCACTTGTGTGCAGCGAGGCGCGCGGCCGGCAATCGGGTACGCTCGCGACGCCTTTCTCGCGTCTAACAGCAAAATGACCTGGCCGTTCGTGCTGTTCGAAGCTGATAATTATCTATATTTGCACAAAGTATGGCGTTGGCCTACGTGCCAAACTATAAGAAAGTAAAAAAAAAAAAAAAAAAGGAAAAACGGAAGCAATTGGAATTTTCACAAAACCGTTTTTGCAACTCGCTACGCTCAAGCCGCGGCTCACTAGTTTCGTAAAATCGCCTGGAAACCCGTTCTCCTTTTATTAGAGGATGGCTAGTGAAGAAAGGTCGAAGAGTCACGCAATACATTTTTTGACGAATTGCCAAAGCACCGCGGAAAATGCTCGGAATGTGGGCACAGATGTCCGGGCCCACACGCTCGTATGACCTGAAGGAACCTGCCATTTGTTTTAGATCTTCTTTTGAAAAGTTGCTGTTGCAGGCGTCAGCACGTGTAACTACTCATGTGGCATGAATATGCTCCTGGGTTGCTTAAGTAATTTAGCAAAAGATCTGTAGACCATTTCTGAAAAGCGCTTCTGGTCGATGCCATTTTCAGCGTTCGTGCGTGTGCACGTACATTGCTCGCCTCCCAAAGCGATGAACATGTGCGTGCTGGGCTGGGACCTAAGACATGTAGACTGTGATTCTCGTAAACAATGAAATGTATAGAATAGAATGAACTGCATTCGTGTAGATCAGATGGCAGGTTACTGGTCATGAAGATCGTGTTAAAATGACGATTAAAAGAACTTCGCAACCACCAAGCCAGACATCAAGGTGCAATGGAATTCATTCGTTCATTCGTTTGTTTATTTTCTGTGCTCATGAACAGCTTGACGCCTTGGTAATGATGCACAACAAAATGGTCACAGGTTAGTTACAACAGTCTTGAAAGCAACGAAATGTGGGTTAGAAACATCAATATCTGCTCCCCTGAGGGTATTGTAGAAGTGTTGAATACGGGTCATGGGACTGGTTTGGAATGCGTATAAAATACACAAACACACTGTTCATCTCAAAATAAAGAATATTTGCTTGAAGATACAGTAGTGCGTGAGGTACAGAAAGACATCATAAATTTTTTAATTAAAAATAAGTTAACAAAAGTTGCTAAAAAATATGTACCCGTATTTTTTCTCTTTACTTTTTGAGTAGAATGCAACGCGTTCATACACCCATCCACGAGAGCACTTGGGAAAAGGGTAATCCTATATAATACTTTTTTTTCTAATTCAGTTGGTTTAGCGCAGTTTTCATCAGCTCTAAATATGAATGCCTCCCCTCAACAACATTAATGTTTTCATGGTTTAAAAAAAACTTTTCAGCCCTATATAACATTTCTCCGCAATAGAATAAATTAAAGACGTTTTCACCACTTTTTCTGCAAAGAATATTGCACGCCAACCATTTGACAAACCAGGCAAGGCTCTATCGTATTTTAATGGAGCTCAACACCTGCTCCATAAACCTCTGTAATAGCAGACAGGAATAGCAATATGTCGAAAGTCATGTCTAAATTCAGACTTGAACTTTCTTTAGACGTTTCACTTCTCGTCTTCAACATATCGGCCGCGTGAGTGGAACTCCGAGAGTTGCCCGAGCTAGATTCGACGTCCGAAACAAACATAGTGTTTATAAAAAAACAAATAAAAAAAAATAAAAAAATCACTGATCCAATTGTGAATAACAAATTTGACTGTGCAAAATGTCGACTATAGTGCTAGATCGTGTACTATATTTCTCGATATTATTAGCGCTCTTCTTTGGACGGATGTCGTAATGGTCACAGCCGGCTTGAGTTTGCGCTTGCCGCTCTTGAAGCTGTTCCAGCTGCTGAAGGATACTCAACTCGCAGCTCGCGGCTATAAAGTATTCCGAGCGATAGTGAAAATGTTTCACGTGACACTAGTTTTCTCGGCACACAGCTCGCGCAAAAGCACCTTGACGTGGCTGGCCTCCATTGCTGCCGGGGAACGCTTTTTTTTTTTTCTCCCACGAAAACAAGGGTAAAAAAGAAGCTCTTTCCCGGCACTGTTTCTACAATCTATCGCGGAGCACATATTGCTACCCATTGCAAAGGAACTTTCAACCTTGACGCTGCGGAAAAATGATATCGATCGCTGGCGTCCGGAAAGCCATGCACTTCGCGGGCCGCGGCTGCCCGAGTCGCCTGTCCGCCTGCACATTCGTGACGTACGCGGGTAGGGAAAAGTAGGGATTTTTTATTGTTGCCAGTAGAGAGTTGCCTCCTGGAACCCTCGCGGCCGGCGTAACTTGAAAATTCAATAACTTCACGGAAAATGTTTCTTTTCTTAAAATATTTTGGTTATCATTTGAGAAAGGGTTATTGACGCGGTCTGCAAATTTCCAACCAAATCGAAGTCTACCAAAAAATCGGCGGAGTTCCCCTTTAAATGGAAACTTTAAGCCGAATTTGGGTTTCGGCCGAATGGGCACTTTAGCCGAATCGAGATGTCACCGAACAGAGTATACAAAACAAACAGGCAAATTAGTCGTTAGTTATTTATACAGCAGGAGTTTAGTCTGCCAAAACATGGCGACATTGTTACCCACTGTAGATGAGCAATTTAGCAGCGCAGTACGATTGCTAGCCTGGAGTCTTCAACGTGCATCACGCAGTAGTGATACACGACCGCACGCCGGCTTACGATGCTCATCCAGAGCGAAACGGGCAGGGGTGGGGATTGAGACCAGGATTTTGGGGGTTCTGCAGCGCGAGCTTTCGCTCCACGTGCTTCGAGCTGGTGTGCGCTAATGTGCGCTAGCCCACTCGGCCCCCGATCCCCCCGAACGAGGTATAATAAGCTCCTTTTAACCAAAATATGGTGAAAACCGTGAAGGTGAAAGAGGACGACCGAGGATGGCATTCGTGAAGATGTTCCGCACGCTTGTCCTGGCTCCTCCTAAGCCGACCGGGAAACAAGCTCCCAACTCACCGCTGGCATTCAGGTGGCTCTCAAAAGAAGACGTGGAAGCCGCAGCTCGCCTGCCGGCATGCCCGATCGAAGAGCCCACCACGCCGGAACCCAGCGAGGAGGACCAGTTCTCCGAGCCCGAACCCAGTCGGTGGCCCTGCATCGGCGGCATCGTAGCCTCCATCTTCCTCCTCTGGGCAATCGTAATGGTTCTGTTTCAGCCACGGACCGACCTCGAGGTAGTCCTCCCGCCGCAGAGGAAGACTACGTTCGTTCCCGTTCCGACCACGGCCCCGTTCTTGTTGGGGACAGACCTCACGGAGGAAGACGTGCTGACTTCGAGGACCACGCTCGTAAATGACCTGTTTTTTTCGGAGAAGCTTTTGCCGGTCAATGGTTCCGATGACCCCTTGGCGACTTGGCTTATATCTGAGGTTTAAGGTTGGGTGAATCTGGTGGAGCTAGATGAACGACATGCCGTGCAGTACGCTGCAGCTTTAAAGGGAAGCCCCGGCGAATTTTGATAGTCGCTGATTGGCCTCAAAATAACATACACATCTGAACTTGTAACCCAAATTACAATTTACAAAGCCAATGAATAAATAAAGAAGGAAATAAATGAAGGACCAAATTGAAAACGCAATCACCTTTTTTTTAGTAAAAAAAAAAGAAAGAAAACCATTAAAAAGAGGTTGATTAAGCTTTTTTTTTTTTTAAATTCTAAGCGGCGGGCTAATTTGAAGATAAAATGCCTTATAATTTAAGACGCATTTAATTCTTTTTTATACCGAAGCACAAGATATGTCTGGATATGTTGCTGTTTCTAGCGAATGACTGAAAAGATGAAGACGATGAATGCCCAGTATATATATATATATATATATATATTATTTTATTATCAATACAGATATGCCATACTATTTTCAAATTTAGGCATAAGTGCTTCTCTAGCGCTTATGACTCTGGTGAAATATACTGGGTCACTGGGCGCTCAGAACCTAATACACAGCCCAGCAGGCAGACGACTCTGGCGTCGCGCCGCTACGGTGGCGCTGCTGTCGGCGTGGAGCAAGCGCAGACGCTTTTTTTGACTCCAGTTTTCGCCCACCCGGCGTGGGCAAATGCGGCCTCGTTCGAAAAGCAGCGCTTCGGTCTATGTAGTTTCAGGCATCCCCTTTATTGCAAAGAACGCAACAGAAGGCCCGGTCGGAATCCGTGCGTTCACGGCGTCGGACCAACGATGCTCTTGATCCAGTCGACCTGGGTAGAGATTCTCCCGAACACGCCGGGCTGAAAGGCTGCCGCGCACGTCGTGCCCCATGACGTACTTCCGGCCAGCACGTAGCGGCCATCGGACCTGGGACACTGCAGTGGCCCCCCGGAGTCGCCCTAGGGGGAACAACGTCGAGATGAGACGCGGAATAAGATTCATGAAACGTTTTAACTTCGTCGGTTATAATATTGCAGCGCGCGTGGCCTTTACACCAATACGCAATGCCTTGTTTAGCTTGGCGACGCTCAAAGATGGCGCCGACTGCCTGAAGGGGAGAAAAGGAAAGAAGGGTCCCTCTCCCCATGGAGAGGAGAAACCGGCGCGTGGAGAGGAAGTTTGCGTCACTTTTCCGGATATTCGCGTTTTTTTTTTCTTTGGCAACGAACTTAGTGGCGCCATCTATTGGGTAGTCCCGGCACACTTCAGGTTTATGTATATTTCCAATTTTTTTTCCTCATCATTTTTTTATCGTAAGAGTGAAGTAAGTCTGACAGTGCTATAAGTGGCCATTTCCAGAAGACAGCGGGTATATTGGATTTCGTAGATACTGCGAAACCCGCCGTCTAGTTCAGGACCGAAAGTGGTCGGGGGCTATTTGCACACCGGCGCCACCACGTTTCAACTCACGCGGCAAAGAGCGAGTAGGAGCTTTAAGGCCCGTCCCCACACTTGCTTTTGCTAAGGACCAGGTTCTTGTGACCTCTTACAGCCGCCTCGGTTTCTCCGAGATAGAGCGCGAGTGCCGGCCTAGGGATCCTCCGGTGGCAGGAAGGTGATGTGTAACCGAAATTTTGGTCGCACGTCAAAAGACCTTCCGGGTGATTGAAATTACTACTCAGTCCCCCACCTGGACGTGTTAGATGTCCGTCGTTGGTTTGGTCCGTAAAACCTCCAAAATTGACTGTGTTGGACTTATGACCTGTTGACTTATGACCTATTACGACATGTGAACACACTGGCATGGTGGCGCCATCTATGACGCGACCCTGGATTGAATTTCACAAGAGCGAAGGCTTTGCGATATCTGCGAGATCAAATGCACCTACTATCTATGACAAATTGGCATTTATAACATTGTGATAAGGTTTTCGAGCCAAGAAAGGAAGAGCAATGCTCGAAAGGAATAGAAGATGTGCAGAAACTGTTCCAAGGCCACCCCATAGGGGGTGTCAGTGTGTTCCCTCGTCGCAAGAGGTCTTAAGTCGAAAGTGTGTGGATGCAGTTTTAAAGTTCTCCATACTCTTCTGCTCAGGAGTGACTTGCTTATTTCTAACCTGGCAGGGTCCTTTTCCTCCCGCCAAAGGACCGGCGCAAATCATGGTGTCCTGTACGACCGTGTTAACGCCCAAATACTCCAGCGAGCAGAGCCAGTTTGGTATGACGGGTAAATCCACTTTCTGCAGAGATTGAGACACAGTTCCACCTTGGGACTCTGTAAATAATCATAATAAAAAAGAATGCATGCTCAAAGTATGAAACTGAAATGTACGATTGCGTTGAATTTCAAGGCTGTATATGGTCATTAAAATTACGAAGTAGCTGTAAAGACGATACAAGAAGTTATGTAGAAACTAACAGAATGGTGCCGAAAAATATCTAATTGTTATAAACGTTTTGAAAACACAAGTATTATGCTTCAGAGACCAGAGGAAACAAATTCTAACTGAATTACCAATAAAAATGCACGAGGAGAATCCCAATAATTGTTCATGCGTTCCGCCGAAAGACGCTGATAATATCATATAACTAGGGATGCACATAGACTAACATATTAAATAGGATATTCATGTAGAACAAATAAGAAATTAAGGATATTAATGGCGCTCATGTATCGCAAGATGTGGTCCCTCGATCCATTCTAATAATGATATACAATAACACTGGGCAATTCTACACATTAATATAAATTAAGTCTATGGACACTGTGAAAAATATCTACTAAAAATAAAATCGGTCCAAAAATATTGGTTACCCAAGTGAAGAATCTCATCTTCAAAACTATATGCATCATGATCTAGGAATGTTGCGTTTTAGAGACCAGATGAATCATGACAACTTAGTAAACCATTTTTTTCAACAACTTTCATAAATTGGAAAATTCAAGAGGAAAAACGTTAAGACCGAATAGAAAATTTACTGAACCATTTATTTATACCAAATATGAAGAGGCCACAAGAAATTACTAGGGAGTTTTCGAAGACCGCGTTTCCCCCTTCGCTAAGACCCCCACAACGAAGAAGCCGCTACTGCGCCTGCGCGCCGATGGCCTTGACCGTAGTGTACCGGGTATCGTAGTGGGTTGCGCAGAGCATTGCGGGACGGCGAAGATCTACGAAAACACTCTACTATGTACCCACGATTTTTAAGGAATTTTCCGAAGTGCTACTCAAGATAAAATCCTAGAAAAAAAAAAAAAAAAAAAAAAAAAAAAGCTGTCAAAAACGCGGATGTTTTATAAGAGTAAAAAATACTCCTAGAGAATCAGTTGCAGTTAACGACGTGAAGCAAGTACTGCCAAAATCCAACATATCTTATACATTACCGCTGTTTAATGAATTAGTTTTATAGTTAGTGTTTGAACAGTGCAAAGACGACAGGAAGATAGAAGAGAAGAGGACAGGACAGCGCTCGTCCTGTCCTCTTCTCTTCTATCTTCCTGTCGTCTTTGCGCTGTTCAAACACTAAGTATGAACCAACTAGCCCACCGCAGTACCTTATTGTAGTTTTATAGACATTTTTTTTTTTTTTTGGAGACAGAAACTCCATTTATTTTGCAATGGCCCGCTCTAGTGCAAGTTTCATAATTCTCTAATAAAAATGCAGAGGGATTTGTCGCGTCCCACGCACAAGCCAGTATTGGATTATGTGAGATTTACATATGAATTGTATTTTAAGAAACAAATGAAGATTGATTGATTGGTTGAATGACATAGGCTCGGTTTCCGTCAAGCACTCATTAAACGCGACGAAGCTTAGAAAGTAGTGGAAGAGCCCAAGACCGAAGCGCTCGAAAACAAAATGAGAAGCCGCGCGTGAGACAGATTCATGTAAGCCACAATCACGCTGTTCATAAAAAAAAAAAAAAAAAAAAAAAAAAGGCTTGCAAGCAACTTTGAAGCATATAAGAAGCAAACGGGCTTCGGTCATGCTTGAGACATGTCCGGAGACAATTCTGTCGTCGTATCTACGGCGTACACCGTATCTGTAATTCTGTATGATGTGTGAGCAATGGGACTGCAACTGTCCGCGACTTTACGGAGAGCAAGTCGTCCGCATTTTGCGCGGGAGTTGCGGTGACGTCAGAAAGACTCCGTGCTCTGATTGGCTCTGATTGAAGGATAGTGGGTAGACCTCGAATCAAGCTGCCTCGAGATCTACCCACCATCCTTCAGTCAGAACCAATTGGAGCTCGGCGTTCTGACGTGACCACAACCTCCGCAAAAGAAGCAGACGAACTTGTACTCCACATAGACAGCACCAGTGGCGAAGTAAAAGGGCAGTACGTGGTTCAAATTGAGCTTGCAATCTCTCAGTGCGTCGACCGTGGCGCGTCATCATATACTGTGTCGGCCAGGAATAGAAAAGAAAAAAGGCACCCACGATCTTCTAAGAGCCCCCATCCGCTGATGGTGCAAGTCTTCCAGTCGAACCCCTGGTTCAGCGTCGGGAGGCAGATGGGCATCAGGGCCTTCTCGGTTCCCGCAAAGTCGAGCGGCCTCTCCAGCTTCAGCAGGGCGTAGTCGTAGCTCAAGGTGGAAGGGTTCCATTGCGGATGAATGGTGATCTGTGTGTGTTTTTTTTTAGAACCAAAATTGCACAGTAAATTGGAATTTGCAATATACGGGCCAACTCGCACGTTATATAGACATTC
Source organism: Ixodes scapularis (assembly GCF_016920785.2). NCBI lineage: Eukaryota > Metazoa > Arthropoda > Arachnida > Ixodida > Ixodidae > Ixodes > Ixodes scapularis. The sequence goes on along the minus strand of NW_024609882.1, from coordinate 5,011,983 downwards.
AATGCGTCTAATTTGTGCTTAGCGTTTCGGGGAGATGGAAGAAGGCCTTTTGTAAAGTGGGCGCTATCTAGTATCTTCTGGGTCCAATATCCGCCATTGTTTGGGCAAGCCATGCGAGGGTTGCGTCACAGTTCGGCGTGAACTCGGTTCTGTTTGTATCGAGAACGAGTGTGCTGCCAGCGTGCGCCGATGTTGCTCGATGGGGTTTTGAAAATGTTCTATCGTCTCGGTGCTCTGTCGCTGACTGGTAAGATGTCCTCGTCGTTGTTTCGGGGCACGTACCGCCGCAAACTGCCCAAGGTACGTGTATGGCGTGATCAGAAAACCGCATTACCACGCTCGTATTGTGCGGGTCTTCGTAACAACCCCGATTATTCCGGTCGTTTTACCTTGAGCTCTGCTATAAACGCTGAAATGGGGGACTGGCTTCTCCCAGAATCATAGCCTCCTCTATACTCACAAAGCCTAGCGGTTCGACGACGGAGCCATAGAGAGCCCGGTCGCAGATTTGGAGCGCGAGGATCTGGTAGCACAGAGCATCTAGGGTTCCTGAGGGTGAGGACAACTGCGTCGTCTGCTACGACGGCCGCCATTACGGCGCCCAGCCCGACGCGCGGCTTGCGTATACAGCGTGTCGCCGCTTTCGGCGGGGGCAATATTCACAAAGAAGCACACATTCACAAGCTTGTTTCAAGGACTTTAAACAAAAAAAGTAGCTGCTGAAATGTTTATTACAAAAGTCAGGACAGAACCGAAAGGTTGCGAAAAGTTATGCACAACGTCGCTTGTAAAGGAACGACGATTTTTTTTTTTTAAACTACTGGCAAGTTCGCGCTGAAACTTGTGTTTATGTTTAGCTCCACACTATGATCAAAAATATTTTAATATGCAACACGAGAGGCTTCCTCTCGTGTTCAGACATTAGGCTAGAAAAGCCATGTTGACGAAGACTACGAATCACTGTGTTGGCTAAGGATTAAGAACACGAGTTATATGCGTCCTCGTATTGCCAGCGTGATGCTGCTGGGACTGATGAGCGCGGCCGCTGACGCAACCACAAATAGCATGTAAAAAATGCGTTCAACCCATTTAGTACTCAAGGTACCATTGTGTACCTTGATGCGGATCTGTGAATAAACTAATATTATTACTATTATTATTACTCCACGGTCCTCGTCAGATTTAGCAACATTTTTTTTTTTTTAAATTTTTATTATGAAAGGCTGGTGTATGTATTTGCTCAGCAAAAATGCTCATGCAGGATATTTTGCCCGCAGATTGGTTCGTGCAGTTTGCTTCTGGCATAAAAAATAATACTGCCGTGCACAGCTCTCAGATGAGTGCTTGGTGTCAGGCTCAAACCCCAAAGGGAATATTTTTGTATGTCTGCCTATGCCACGGTTGCAAGATTAAATTAGGTAGGCATACTGTATTTACTGATTATTTTGTTAGTGATTATATCTTTTCATTTGGCTATTCTAAACAATGGCTCATATGAACTATACTGTATATGTATAATTGAGCCTGTGTGACTGTTTCAGTGAAACGTAAAGCTGTTACGAGATGTGCTTTTAAGCAGTGAGAATATGGGTACACTCGCTTCAGGCAAAAGCAAAGCTCAATGCTTCAAATCACTTGGAACAGATTTTATTGAAACAATGCGATTTGTTGCGAGCGAACCACACCAGTTCTATCGTCAACTTTGCGGTTAAAATAAACTTAAAATTGGTATCCACATGCGAAGTTTCAGCGGGTACGGGCGCGCAAGCGACAGCGAGTTAAGTTCACAAAGCAAAAACACAGAGCTAACAAGCAGACAGATGATGGGCACGATTACGAACTATAACACTGCAGGTTAGTGTTGATCTTTTACGAAAGATTGACGCCAGCACAAGTTATGCTTCCATAACTGTTCGAACTACCTGCTGGAAACTGTCGGAGGTGGATTCGTAACCTCAGCCTCTCATACCTTTCGGTAAACGTGCTGTATACAGCCTCCTTGTGATTTGTGCAGACTTCCAGGCGTGATCGGTGTACCTTGCTTAGGTAAGCCGTAACTGAACGAACTGGCGACTTCATTGTAATTATCTTGTCTGTGCACCAGGAGTTGATGACCGTGAAGTGCTCGTCGTAGTCTTTCAGAGTTTTCATAACTCCGGTACTTGGAGAAATGAGATTCCCTCCATCGCAAACATACTCCTTCAGGGCAGTCAATGAAGCATACTCACTAGTGGTAGTTCTGAGGAGACCCTCTTTGCATTCTGCGTACCTCACGGATTTCAGCATTCCTTTCAAGATAAATCCCCCATGGTAAAAGATAATCTGGCACTCTGTTGATGACAACTGTTCAAGAAACAAAATCTCCGAATCATCGATTTCTTCAAATTCATTCTCGACACACAGCTTCATGTCATGGGAAAGAAGGTTTACAAGATAATCACGGTCATCAAGTTCGTAACTGGTTGTTCGAGGAGTTTGCAAAAATTGGCTGACACTTACGAGTCTTCACTTCAGGTCATACGCGTTCGGAACCGGATTCATAAGCCGCACAACTGAGAGAAGGTTCTCTAAGCAGTCTTGCAGCAGCCTGCTTGTGAGAAGAAAATCATATCCCTCATTATCCAGAAGCACTTTTTGGAGGCGGAGAACAACTGTCGTTGATATAAGGAGGCCAGCTTGGGATGGCTTCCAACGTGATGTGACGCCCATCTTCATTGTTCGCACGGTTTCTATTGCCAAGTTCAATCTGTCGAGTGCTTCGGAGTACTTGGCCATATTTCTGCGGCTTAAGGTCATCGTTGGATGGCGAGACGACATCAGTGCAAACCACCTAGAAACCAGTTCCATAAACCATGCTGTAGTTTCAGCCTCTGGTTCGATCAGCCCTTCTTTTACAAGAAATCGGAAAGCTGGTGGTGCTTCACGGAAAAGTTGACCAGCAACTCCAACCTTCATTTTGGTGAAGTGGCCCGTGCTTGTGTGCACTTCTGACAAGTTTGACGCTACTTTCAGCTCTCCGATTCATAATCTAGGACTGCTTGAACGTGCTCCAATTTTACCTGTGATGAAGGCAGGCTGTGTTTAGCAACTGTGACGTCATTCAAGGTGAATACCGTGGAGCTCAGCAGCTGACCTCTGAGGTTCTTCAAGATGTGATCTGGGTCGGCATGAAAAAAAAGCTTCTTGCCGTCAATACATGGATGCGGTATGGAACACACCGTTAAATAATGTATGTGACTTGAAAACCCAAATTCCCGCCACATAGCTTGATTAGCAGGGCCCATGTCAGATGTAACTACACGGACTCTAAGAGAAATTAGGCTACACAGCTGAACCAGCTTGAGCACGTATGCCTTATGAGCAAGGAACCATCGACGTTTCTTCCAGTGAATTCGGAGGCTACCACCTGCTTCCATCTTTGGTTCAGCCCGCCTACCATAAATACCAAGGCTTTATTAGCAGGCCCCTTGGGCTTCAGGGGATGGGTTATTCCCCCAAGAAGCGTGTCTTCGGCACGATCTAGCTCCACACCGGTCGCTATCTCCATTTCGTCTAAAACAGCACGCAATCCTTTTCTACATCTTCCGTGGTCTCTGCTCTGCATTTCACAATATCGGCCACTTCGTGGAGAATGCCAGGCAGGAACTTCAAAATTTGAAGCCTTTGTGCAAGTGTCCTGCTAGATGGGAGAGGATAGGAGAGGATATTCCAACTTTTTGAGAGTTTCATAAACACTGGTTCCACAAGGAAATTTAATATTAAGGCCTTGCTTGACTGTCTCTGGAGATTAGGAGTTTCTCAAGTTGTTGCTTCTGGAAAGAGCCCGTACTTGATCTTCATTGAAAAATTTCAGACTTTGTAAAACATTGCTTGCTTCACTCTCAAGTTTCTGAACTTTCTTTTTAAGACTTTGAA